>NW_027253926.1:0-604012 GCF_044704955.1 Pristiophorus japonicus | reverse complement strand
ACTACCATTCACTACTGAGATTAATGCAGTCGTGCCCGTCACTACTACCATTCACGACTGAGATTAATGCAGTATTGCCCGTCACTACTATGATTCAGTACTGAGATTCATGCAGTCATGCCGGTCACTACTACCATTCACTACTGAGATTAACGCACTACTACCATTCACTACTACCATTCACTACTGAGATTAATGCACCCGTGCCCGTCAGTACTACCATTCACGACTGAGATTAATGCACTCGTGTACGTCACTACTACCATTCACGACTGAGATTAATGCACTCATGCTTGTCACTACTACGATTCTCCACTGAGATTAATGCAGCCATGCCCATCTCTTCTACGATTCACTACTGAGATTAATGCACTCATGACTGTCACTACAACCATTCACTCCTGAGATGAATGCACTCGTGCCTGTCACTACTACCATCCACTAGTGAGATTAATGCAGCCATGCCCGTCACTACTACGATTCACCACTGAGATTAATGCACAAGTGCCTGTCAGTACTATGATTCACGACTGAGATTAATGCAGCCATGCCCATCAGTAAGACGATGCACAACTGAGATTAATGCACTCGTGCCGGTCACGACTACCATTCACTACTGAGATTATTGCAGTCTTGCCCGTCACAACTACCATTCACTACTGAAATAAATGCACTCATGCCCGTCACTACTACCATTCACTAGGTGAGATTAATGCACTCGTGCCGGTCACTACTACCATTCACTACTGTGATTATTGCAGTCATGCCTGTCACTACTGCCATTCACTGCTGAGGTTAATGCACTCGTGCCTGTCACTACTACCATTCACAACTGAGATTAATGCACTCATGCCCGTCGCTACGACCATTAACTACTGAGATTAATGCACTCGTGCCTGTCACTACTACCATTCACTGCTGAGATTAATACTGTCGTGCCTGTCACTACTGCCATTCACTACTGAGATTAATGCACTCGTGCCCTTCACTACTACGATTCACAACTGAGATTAGTGCAATCGTGCCCATCACTACTATGATCCACTGCTGCGATTAATGCACTCGTGCCTCTCACTACTACAATTCACTGCTAAGATTAATGCACTCGCACCCATCACTACTATGATTAACGCAGTCGTGCCCGTCACTACTACCATTCACAACTGAGATGAGTGCACTCGTGCCCTTCACTACTACCATTCACGACTGAAATTAATGCACTCGTGCCCTTCACTACTACGATTCACTACTGAGATTAATGCAGTCGTGCCGGTCATTACTACCATTCACTACTGAGATTAACGCACTACTACCATTCACTACTACCATTCACTACTGAGATTAATGCACCCGAGCCCGTCAGTACTACCATTCACGACTGAGATTAATGCACTCGTGGCAGTCACTACTACCATTCACTACTGAGATTAATGCACTCGTGACCGTCACTACGACAATTCACGACTGAGATTAATGCAGTCGTGCCTGTCACTACTACCATTCAAGACTGAGATTAATGTACTCGTGCCCGTCACTACTACGATTCACGACTCAGATTAATGCACTCGTGCCTGTCACTACTACGATTTACGACTGAGATTAATGCACTCGTGCGCGACACTACTACCATTCACTACTGAGATGAATGCAGCCGTGTCCGTCCCTACTACCATTCACTACTGAGATTAATGCAGTCGTGCCCGTCACTACTATGATTCACTACTGAGATTCATGCAGTCATGCCGGTCACTACTACCATTCACTACTGAGATTAACGCACTACTACCATTCACTAATACCATTCACTATTGAGATTAATGCACCCGTGCCCATCTCTTCTACGATTCACTACTGAGATTAATGCACTCATGCCTGTCACTACAACCATTCGCTCCTGAGATGAATGCACTCGTGCCTGTCACTACTACCATCCACTCGTGAGATTAATGCAGCCATGCCCGTCACTACTATGATCCACTACTGCGATTAATGCACTCGTGCCTGTCATTACTACGATTCACTACTGAGATTAATGCACTTGTGTCCATCACTACTGCCATTCACGACTGAGATTAATGCCGTCGTGCCCGTCACTACTCCCATTCACTACTGAGATTAATGCATTCGTGCCCGTCACTACTATCATTCACGACTGAGATTAATGCACTTGTGCCCATCACTACTGAGATTAATGCACTCGTGCCTGTCACGCCTACCATTCACTACTGAGATTAATGCACTTGTGCCTGTCACTACAACCATTCACTACTGTGATTAATGCAGTCGTGCCTGTCACTACTGCCATTCAGTACTGAGATTAATGCAGCTGTGCCTGTCACAATTACCATTCACTACTGAGATTAATGCAGTCGTGCCCGTCACTACTATGATCCACTACTGCGATTAATGCACTCGTGCCTGTCATTACTACGATTCACTACTGAGATTAATGCACTTGTGTCCATCACTACTGCCATTCACGACTGAGATTAATGCTGTCGTGCCCGTCACTACTACCATTCACTACTGAGATTAATGCACTCGTGCCCGTCACTACTACCATTCACGACTGAGATTAATCCACTTGTGCCCATCACTACTGAGATTAATGCACTCGTGCCTATCACGACTACCATTCACTACTGAGATTAATGCAGTTGGTGCTGTCACTACTGAGATTAATGCAGTCGTGCCCATCACTACTATGATCCACTACTGCGATTAATGCACTCGTGCCTGTCACTACTACGATTCACTACTGAGATTAATGCACTCGCACCCATCACTACTATGATTAACGCAGTCGTGCCCGTCACTACTACCATTCACAACTGAGATTAATGCAGTCGTGCCTGTCACTACTACCATTTAAGACTCAGATTGATGCACTCGTGCGCGACACTACTACCATTCACTACTGAGATGAATGCAGCCGTGCCCGTCCCTACTACCATTCACTACTGAGATTAATGCAGTCGTGCCCGTCACTACTATGATTCACTACTGAGATTCATGCAGTCATGCTGGTCACTACTACCATTCACTACTGAGATTAACGCACTACTACCATTCACTACTGGGATTAATGCACCCGTGCCCATCTCTTCTACGATTCACTACTGAGATTAATGCACTCATGCCTGTCACTACAACCATTCACTCCTGAGATGAATGCACTCGTGCCTGTCACTACTACCATCCACTCGTGAGATTAATGCAGCCATGCCCGTCACTACTACGATTCACCACTGAGATTAATGCACACGTGCCTGTCAGTACTATGATTCACGACTGAGATTAATGCAGCCATGCCCATCAGTAAGACGATACACAACTGAGATTAATGCACTCGTGCCGGTCACGACTACCATTCACTACTGAGATTATTGCAGTCTTGCCCGTCACAACTACCATTCACTAATGAAATAAATGCACTCATGCCCGTCACTACTACCATTCACTAGGTGAGATTAATGCACTCGTGCCGGTCACTACTACCATTCACTACTGTGATTATTGCAGTCATGCCTGTCACTGCTGCCATTCACTGCTGAGGTTAATGCACTCGTGCCTGTCACTACTACCATTCACAACTGAGATTAATGCACTCATGCCCGTCGCTACGACCATTAACTACTGAGATTAATGCACTCGTGCCTGTCACTACTACCATTCACTGCTGAGATTAATACTGTCGTGCCTGTCACTACTGCCATTCACTACTGAGATTAATGCACTCGTGCCCTTCACTACTACGATTCACTACTGAGATTAGTGCAATCGTGCCCATCACTACTATGATCCACTGCTGCGATTAATGCACTCATGCCTGTCACTACTACAATTCACTGCTAAGATTAATGCACTCGCACCCATCACTACTATGATTAACGCAGTCGTGCCCGTCACTACTACCATTCACAACTGAAATTAATGCACTCGTGCCCTTCACTACTACGATTCACTACTGAGATTAATGCAGTCGTGCCGGTCATTACTACCATTCACTACTGAGATTAACGCACTACTACCATTCACTACTACCATTCACTACTGAGATTAATGCACCCGAGCCCGTCAGTACTACCATTCACGACTGAGATTAATGCACTCGTGGCAGTCACTACTACCATTCACTACTGAGATTAATGTACTCGTGCCCGTCACTACTATGATTCACGACTGAGATTAATGCACTCGTGCCTGTCACTACTACAATTCACGACTGAGATTAATACAGCCATGCCCGTCACTACTACGATTCACTATTGAGATTAATACACACGTGCCTGTCACTACTACGATTTACGACTGAGATTAATGCACTCGTGCGCGACACTACTACCATTCACTACTGAGATGAATGCAGCCGTGCCCGTCCCTACTACCATTCACTACTGAGATTAATGCAGTCGTGCCCGTCACTACTATGATTCACTACTGAGATTCATGCAGTCATGCCGGTCACTACTACCATTCACTACTGAGATTAACGCACTACTACCATTCACTATTGCGATTAATGCACCCGTGCCCATCTCTTCTACGATTCACTACTGAGATTAATGCACTCATGCCTGTCACTACAACCATTCGCTCCTGAGATGAATGCACTCGTGCCTGTCACTACTACCATCCACTCGTGAGATTAATGCAGCCATGCCCGTCACTACTATGATCCACTACTGCGATTAATGCACTCGTGCCTGTCATTACTACGATTCACTACTGAGATTAATGCACTTGTGTCCATCACTACTGCCATTCACGACTGAGATTAATGCCGTCGTGCCCGTCACTACTGCCATTCACTACTGAGATTAATGCATTCGTGCCCGTCACTACTATCATTCACGACTGAGATTAATGCACTTGTGCCCATCACTACTGAGATTAATGCACTCGTGCCTGTCACACCTACCATTCACTACTGAGATTAATGCACATGTGCCTGTCACTACAACCATTCACTACTGTGATTAATGCAGTCGTGCCTGTCACTACTACAATTCACTACTGAGATTAATGCAGCCATGCCCGTCACTACTACGATTCACTATTGAGATTAATGCACACGTGCCTGTCACTACTACGATTTACGACTGAGATTAATGCACTCGTGCGCGACACTATTACCATTCACTACTGAGATGAATGCAGCCGTGCCCGTCCCTACTACCATTCACTACTGAGATTAATGCAGTCGTGCCCGTCACTACTACCATTCACGACTGAGATTAATGCAGTATTGCCCGTCACTACTATGATTCAGTACTGAGATTCATGCAGTCATGCCGGTCACTACTACCATTCACTACTGAGATTAACGCACTACTACCATTCACTACTACCATTCACTACTGAGATTAATGCACCCGTGCCCGTCAGTACTACCATTCACGACTGAGATTAATGCACTCGTGTACGTCACTACTACCATTCACGACTGAGATTAATGCACTCATGCTTGTCACTACTACGATTCTCCACTGAGATTAATGCAGCCATGCCCATCTCTTCTACGATTCACTACTGAGATTAATGCACTCATGACTGTCACTACAACCATTCACTCCTGAGATGAATGCACTCGTGCCTGTCACTACTACCATCCACTAGTGAGATTAATGCAGCCATGCCCGTCACTACTACGATTCACCACTGAGATTAATGCACAAGTGCCTGTCAGTACTATGATTCACGACTGAGATTAATGCAGCCATGCCCATCAGTAAGACGATGCACAACTGAGATTAATGCACTCGTGCCGGTCACGACTACCATTCACTACTGAGATTATTGCAGTCTTGCCCGTCACAACTACCATTCACGACTGAAATAAATGCACTCATGCCCGTCACTACTACCATTCACTAGGTGAGATTAATGCACTCGTGCCGGTCACTACTACCATTCACTACTGTGATTATTGCAGTCATGCCTGTCACTACTGCCATTCACTGCTGAGGTTAATGCACTCGTGCCTGTCACTACTACCATTCACAACTGAGATTAATGCACTCATGCCCGTCGCTACGACCATTAACTACTGAGATTAATGCACTCGTGCCTGTCACTACTACCATTCACTGCTGAGATTAATACTGTCGTGCCTGTCACTACTGCCATTCACTACTGAGATTAATGCACTCGTGCCCTTCACTACTACGATTCACAACTGAGATTAGTGCAATCGTGCCCATCACTACTATGATCCACTGCTGCGATTAATGCACTCGTGCCTCTCACTACTACAATTCACTGCTAAGATTAATGCACTCGCACCCATCACTACTATGATTAACGCAGTCGTGCCCGTCACTACTACCATTCACAACTGAGATGAGTGCACTCGTGCCCTTCACTACTACCATTCACGACTGAAATTAATGCACTCGTGCCCTTCACTACTACGATTCACTACTGAGATTAATGCAGTCGTGCCGGTCATTACTACCATTCACTACTGAGATTAACGCACTACTACCATTCACTACTACCATTCACTACTGAGATTAATGCACCCGAGCCCGTCAGTACTACCATTCACGACTGAGATTAATGCACTCGTGGCAGTCACTACTACCATTCACTACTGAGATTAATGCACTCGTGACCGTCACTACGACAATTCACGACTGAGATTAATGCAGTCGTGCCTGTCACTACTACCATTCAAGACTGAGATTAATGTACTCGTGCCCGTCACTACTACGATTCACGACTCAGATTAATGCACTCGTGCCTGTCACTACTACGATTTACGACTGAGATTAATGCACTCGTGCGCGACACTACTACCATTCACTACTGAGATGAATGCAGCCGTGTCCGTCCCTACTACCATTCACTACTGAGATTAATGCAGTCGTGCCCGTCACTACTATGATTCACTACTGAGATTCATGCAGTCATGCCGGTCACTACTACCATTCACTACTGAGATTAACGCACTACTACCATTCACTAATACCATTCACTATTGAGATTAATGCACCCGTGCCCATCTCTTCTACGATTCACTACTGAGATTAATGCACTCATGCCTGTCACTACAACCATTCGCTCCTGAGATGAATGCACTCGTGCCTGTCACTACTACCATCCACTCGTGAGATTAATGCAGCCATGCCCGTCACTACTATGATCCACTACTGCGATTAATGCACTCGTGCCTGTCATTACTACGATTCACTACTGAGATTAATGCACTTGTGTCCATCACTACTGCCATTCACGACTGAGATTAATGCCGTCGTGCCCGTCACTACTCCCATTCACTACTGAGATTAATGCATTCGTGCCCGTCACTACTATCATTCACGACTGAGATTAATGCACTTGTGCCCATCACTACTGAGATTAATGCACTCGTGCCTGTCACGCCTACCATTCACTACTGAGATTAATGCACTTGTGCCTGTCACTACAACCATTCACTACTGTGATTAATGCAGTCGTGCCTGTCACTACTGCCATTCAGTACTGAGATTAATGCAGCTGTGCCTGTCACAATTACCATTCACTACTGAGATTAATGCAGTCGTGCCCGTCACTACTATGATCCACTACTGCGATTAATGCACTCGTGCCTGTCATTACTACGATTCACTACTGAGATTAATGCACTTGTGTCCATCACTACTGCCATTCACGACTGAGATTAATGCTGTCGTGCCCGTCACTACTACCATTCACTACTGAGATTAATGCACTCGTGCCCGTCACTACTACCATTCACGACTGAGATTAATCCACTTGTGCCCATCACTACTGAGATTAATGCACTCGTGCCTATCACGACTACCATTCACTACTGAGATTAATGCAGTTGGTGCTGTCACTACTGAGATTAATGCAGTCGTGCCCATCACTACTATGATCCACTACTGCGATTAATGCACTCGTGCCTGTCACTACTACGATTCACTACTGAGATTAATGCACTCGCACCCATCACTACTATGATTAACGCAGTCGTGCCCGTCACTACTACCATTCACAACTGAGATTAATGCAGTCGTGCCTGTCACTACTACCATTTAAGACTCAGATTGATGCACTCGTGCGCGACACTACTACCATTCACTACTGAGATGAATGCAGCCGTGCTCGTCCCTACTACCATTCACTACTGAGATTAATGCAGTCGTGCCCGTCACTACTATGATTCACTACTGAGATTCATGCAGTCATGCTGGTCACTACTACCATTCACTACTGAGATTAACGCACTACTACCATTCACTACTGGGATTAATGCACCCGTGCCCATCTCTTCTACGATTCACTACTGAGATTAATGCACTCATGCCTGTCACTACAACCATTCACTCCTGAGATGAATGCACTCGTGCCTGTCACTACTACCATCCACTCGTGAGATTAATGCAGCCATGCCCGTCACTACTACGATTCACCACTGAGATTAATGCACACGTGCCTGTCAGTACTATGATTCACGACTGAGATTAATGCAGCCATGCCCATCAGTAAGACGATACACAACTGAGATTAATGCACTCGTGCCGGTCACGACTACCATTCACTACTGAGATTATTGCAGTCTTGCCCGTCACAACTACCATTCACTAATGAAATAAATGCACTCATGCCCGTCACTACTACCATTCACTAGGTGAGATTAATGCACTCGTGCCGGTCACTACTACCATTCACTACTGTGATTATTGCAGTCATGCCTGTCACTGCTGCCATTCACTGCTGAGGTTAATGCACTCGTGCCTGTCACTACTACCATTCACAACTGAGATTAATGCACTCATGCCCGTCGCTACGACCATTAACTACTGAGATTAATGCACTCGTGCCTGTCACTACTACCATTCACTGCTGAGATTAATACTGTCGTGCCTGTCACTACTGCCATTCACTACTGAGATTAATGCACTCGTGCCCTTCACTACTACGATTCACAACTGAGATTAGTGCAATCGTGCCCATCACTACTATGATCCACTGCTGCGATTAATGCACTCATGCCTGTCACTACTACAATTCACTGCTAAGATTAATGCACTCGCACCCATCACTACTATGATTAATGCAGACGTGCCCGTCACTACTACCATTCACAACTGAAATTAATGCACTCGTGCCCTTCACTACTACGATTCACTACTGAGATTAATGCAGTCGTGCCGGTCATTACTACCATTCACTACTGAGATTAACGCACTACTACCATTCACTACTACCATTCACTACTGAGATTAATGCACCCGAGCCCGTCAGTACTACCATTCACGACTGAGATTAATGCACTCGTGGCAGTCACTACTACCATTCACTACTGAGATTAATGTACTCGTGCCCGTCACTACTATGATTCACGACTGAGATTAATGCACTCGTGCCTGTCACTACTACAATTCACGACTGAGATTAATACAGCCATGCCCGTCACTACTACGATTCACTATTGAGATTAATACACACGTGCCTGTCACTACTACGATTTACGACTGAGATTAATGCACTCGTGCGCGACACTACTACCATTCACTACTGAGATGAATGCAGCCGTGCCCGTCCCTACTACCATTCACTACTGAGATTAATGCAGTCGTGCCCGTCACTACTATGATTCACTACTGAGATTCATGCAGTCATGCCGGTCACTACTACCATTCACTACTGAGATTAACGCACTACTACCATTCACTATTGCGATTAATGCACCCGTGCCCATCTCTTCTACGATTCACTACTGAGATTAATGCACTCATGCCTGTCACTACAACCATTCGCTCCTGAGATGAATGCACTCGTGCCTGTCACTACTACCATCCACGAGTGAGATTAATGCAGCCATGCCCGTCACTACTATGATCCACTACTGCGATTAATGCACTCGTGCCTGTCATTACTACGATTCACTACTGAGATTAATGCACTTGTGTCCATCACTACTGCCATTCACGACTGAGATTAATGCCGTCGTGCCCGTCACTACTGCCATTCACTACTGAGATTAATGCATTCGTGCCCGTCACTACTATCATTCACGACTGAGATTAATGCACTTGTGCCCATCACTACTGAGATTAATGCACTCGTGCCTGTCACGCCTACCATTCACTACTGAGATTAATGCACATGTGCCTGTCACTACAACCATTCACTACTGTGATTAATGCAGTCGTGCCTGTCACTACTACAATTCACTACTGAGATTAATGCAGCCATGCCCGTCACTACTACGATTCACTATTGAGATTAATGCACACGTGCCTGTCACTACTACGATTTACGACTGAGATTAATGCACTCGTGCGCGACACTATTACCATTCACTACTGAGATGAATGCAGCCGTGCCCGTCCCTACTACCATTCACTACTGAGATTAATGCAGTCGTGCCCGTCACTACTACCATTCACGACTGAGATTAATGCAGTATTGCCCGTCACTACTATGATTCAGTACTGAGATTCATGCAGTCATGCCGGTCACTACTACCATTCACTACTGAGATTAACGCACTACTACCATTCACTACTACCATTCACTACTGAGATTAATGCACCCGTGCCCGTCAGTACTACCATTCACGACTGAGATTAATGCACTCGTGTACGTCACTACTACCATTCACGACTGAGATTAATGCACTCATGCTTGTCACTACTACGATTCTCCACTGAGATTAATGCAGCCATGCCCATCTCTTCTACGATTCACTACTGAGATTAATGCACTCATGACTGTCACTACAACCATTCACTCCTGAGATGAATGCACTCGTGCCTGTCACTACTACCATCCACTAGTGAGATTAATGCAGCCATGCCCGTCACTACTACGATTCACCACTGAGATTAATGCACAAGTGCCTGTCAGTACTATGATTCACGACTGAGATTAATGCAGCCATGCCCATCAGTAAGACGATGCACAACTGAGATTAATGCACTCGTGCCGGTCACGACTACCATTCACTACTGAGATTATTGCAGTCTTGCCCGTCACAACTACCATTCACTACTGAAATAAATGCACTCATGCCCGTCACTACTACCATTCACTAGGTGAGATTAATGCACTCGTGCCGGTCACTACTACCATTCACTACTGTGATTATTGCAGTCATGCCTGTCACTACTGCCATTCACTGCTGAGGTTAATGCACTCGTGCCTGTCACTACTACCATTCACAACTGAGATTAATGCACTCATGCCCGTCGCTACGACCATTAACTACTGAGATTAATGCACTCGTGCCTGTCACTACTACCATTCACTGCTGAGATTAATACTGTCGTGCCTGTCACTACTGCCATTCACTACTGAGATTAATGCACTCGTGCCCTTCACTACTACGATTCACAACTGAGATTAGTGCAATCGTGCCCATCACTACTATGATCCACTGCTGCGATTAATGCACTCGTGCCTCTCACTACTACAATTCACTGCTAAGATTAATGCACTCGCACCCATCACTACTATGATTAACGCAGTCGTGCCCGTCACTACTACCATTCACAACTGAGATGAGTGCACTCGTGCCCTTCACTACTACCATTCACGACTGAAATTAATGCACTCGTGCCCTTCACTACTACGATTCACTACTGAGATTAATGCAGTCGTGCCGGTCATTACTACCATTCACTACTGAGATTAACGCACTACTACCATTCACTACTACCATTCACTACTGAGATTAATGCACCCGAGCCCGTCAGTACTACCATTCACGACTGAGATTAATGCACTCGTGGCAGTCACTACTACCATTCACTACTGAGATTAATGCACTCGTGACCGTCACTACGACAATTCACGACTGAGATTAATGCAGTCGTGCCTGTCACTACTACCATTCAAGACTGAGATTAATGTACTCGTGCCCGTCACTACTACGATTCACGACTCAGATTAATGCACTCGTGCCTGTCACTACTACGATTTACGACTGAGATTAATGCACTCGTGCGCGACACTACTACCATTCACTACTGAGATGAATGCAGCCGTGTCCGTCCCTACTACCATTCACTACTGAGATTAATGCAGTCGTGCCCGTCACTACTATGATTCACTACTGAGATTCATGCAGTCATGCCGGTCACTACTACCATTCACTACTGAGATTAACGCACTACTACCATTCACTAATACCATTCACTATTGAGATTAATGCACCCGTGCCCATCTCTTCTACGATTCACTACTGAGATTAATGCACTCATGCCTGTCACTACAACCATTCGCTCCTGAGATGAATGCACTCGTGCCTGTCACTACTACCATCCACTCGTGAGATTAATGCAGCCATGCCCGTCACTACTATGATCCACTACTGCGATTAATGCACTCGTGCCTGTCATTACTACGATTCACTACTGAGATTAATGCACTTGTGTCCATCACTACTGCCATTCACGACTGAGATTAATGCCGTCGTGCCCGTCACTACTCCCATTCACTACTGAGATTAATGCATTCGTGCCCGTCACTACTATCATTCACGACTGAGATTAATGCACTTGTGCCCATCACTACTGAGATTAATGCACTCGTGCCTGTCATGCCTACCATTCACTACTGAGATTAATGCACTTGTGCCTGTCACTACAACCATTCACTACTGTGATTAATGCAGTCGTGCCTGTCACTACTGCCATTCAGTACTGAGATTAATGCAGCTGTGCCTGTCACAATTACCATTCACTACTGAGATTAATGCAGTCGTGCCCGTCACTACTATGATCCACTACTGCGATTAATGCACTCGTGCCTGTCATTACTACGATTCACTACTGAGATTAATGCACTTGTGTCC
This sequence comes from Pristiophorus japonicus, assembly GCF_044704955.1. Lineage (NCBI taxonomy): Eukaryota > Metazoa > Chordata > Chondrichthyes > Pristiophoridae > Pristiophorus > Pristiophorus japonicus. The sequence continues at coordinate 591,201 of NW_027253926.1, read as the reverse complement.
ATCAGTACTGCCATTCACGACTGAGATTAATGCTGTCGTGCCCGTCACTACTACCATTCACTACTGAGATTAATGCACTCGTGCCCGTCACTACTACCATTCACGACTGAGATTAATCCACTTGTGCCCATCACTACTGAGATTAATGCACTCGTGCCTGTCACGACTACCATTCACTACTGAGATTAATGCAGTTGGTGCTGTCACTACTGAGATTAATGCAGTCGTGCCCATCACTACTATGATCCACTACTGCGATTAATGCACTCGTGCCTGTCACTACTACGATTCACTACTGAGATTAATGCACTCGCACCCATCACTACTATGATTAACCCAGTCGTGCCCGTCACTACTGCCATTCACAACTGAGATGAGTGCACTCGTGCCCTTCACTACTACGATCCACGATTGAGATTAGTGCAATCGTGCCCTTCACGACTACGATTCACGACTGAGATTAATGCAGTCGTGCCCTTCACTACTACGATTCACTACTGAGATTAATGCAGTCGTGCCGGTCATTACTACCATTCACTACTGAGATTAACGCACTACTACCATTCACTACTGAGATTAATGCACCCGTGCCCGTCAGTACTACCATTCACGACTGAGATTAATGCACTCGTGGCAGTCACTACTACCATTCACTACTGAGATTAATGCACTCGTGCCCGTCACTACAACAATTCATGACTGAGATTAATGCAGTCGTGCCTGTCACTACTACCATTCAGGACTGAGATTAATGTACTCGTGACCGTCACTACTACGATTCACCACTGAGATTAATGCACTCGTGCCTGTAACTACTACAATTCACTGCTGAGATTAATGCAGCCATGCCCGTCACTACTACGATTCACTATTGAGATTAATGCACACGTGCCTGTCATTACTACGATTTACGACTGAGATTAATGCACTCGTGCGCGACACTACTACCATTCACTACTGAGATGAATGCAGCCGTGCCCGTCCCTACTACCATTCACGACTGAGATTAATCCACTTGTGCCCATCACTACTGAGATTAATGCACTCGTGCCTGTCACGACTACCATTCACTACTGAGATTAATGCAGTTGGTGCTGTCACTACTGAGATTAATGCAGTCGTGCCCATCACTACTATGATCCACTACTGCGATTAATGCACTCGTGCCTGTCACTACTACGATTCACTACTGAGATTAATGCACTCGCACCCATCACTACTATGATTAACGCAGTCGTGCCCGTCACTACAGCCATTCACAACTGAGATGAGTGCACTCGTGCCCTTCACTACTACGATCCATGATTGAGATTAGTGCAATCGTGCCCTTCACGACTACGATTCACTACTGAGATTAATGCAGTCGTGCCGGTCATTACTACCATTCACTACTGAGATTAACGCACTACTACGATTCACTACTGAGATTAATGCACCCGTGCTCGTCAGTACTACCATTCACGACTGAGATTAATGCACTCGTGGCAGTCACTACTACCATTCACTACTGAGATTAATGCACTCGTGCCCGTCACTACGTCAATTCATGACTGAGATTAATGCAGTCGTGCCTGTCACTACTACCATTCAGGACTGAGATTAATGTACTCGTGACCGTCACTACTACGATTCACCACTGAGATTAATGCACTCGTGCCTGTCATTACTACAATTCACTACTGAGATTAATGCAGCCATGCACGTCACTACTACGATTCACTATTGAGATTAATGCACACGTGCCTGTCACTACTACGATTTACGACTGAGATTAATGCACTCGTGCGCGACACTACTACCATTCACTACTGAGATGAATGCAGCCGTGCCCGTCCCTACTACCATTCACTACTGAGATTAATGCAGTCGTGCCCGTCACTACTACCATTCACGACTGAGATTAATGCAGTCGTGCCCGTCACTACTATGATTCACTACTGAGATTCATGCAGTCATGCCGGTCACTACTACCATTCACTACTGAGATTAACGCACTACTACCATTCACTACTACCATTCACGACTGAGATTAATGCACCCGTGCCCGTCAGTACTACCATTCACGACTGAGATTAATGCACTCGTGTACGTCACTACTACCATTCACGACTGAGATTAATGCACTCATGCTTGTCACTACTACGATTCTCCACTGAGATTAATGCAGCCATGCCCATCTCTTCTACGATTCACTACTGAGATTAATGCACACGTGCCTGTCAGTACTATGATTCACGACTGAGATTAATGCAGCCATGCCCATCAGTAAGACGATGCACAACTGAGATTAATGCACTCATGCCCGTCGCTACGACCATTAACTACTGAGATTAATGCACTCGTGCCTGTCACTACTACCATTCACTGCTGAGATTAATACTGTCGTGCCTGTAACTACTGCCATTTACTACTGAGATTAATGCACTCGTGCCCTTCACTACTACGATTAACAACTGAGATTAGTGCAATCGTGCCCATCACTACTATGATCCACTGCTGCGATTAATGCTCTCGTGCCTGTCACTACTACAATTCACTGCTAAGATTAATGCACTCGCACCCATCACTACTATGATTAACGCAGTCGTGCCCGTCACTACTACCATTCACAACTGAGATTACCGCACTACTACCATTCACTACTACCATTCACTACTGAGATTAATGCACCCGAGCCCGTCAGTACTACCATTCACGACTGAGATTAATGCACTCGTGGCAGTCACTACTACCATTCACTACTGAGATTAATTCACTCGTGACCGTCACTACGACAATTCACGACTGAGATTAATGCAGTCGTGCCTGTCACTACTACCATTCAAGACTGAGATTAATGCACTCGTGCCCGTCACTACTACGATTCACGACTCAGATTAATGCACTCGTGCCTGTCACTACTACAATTCACGACTGAGATTAATGCAGCCATGCCCGTCACTACTACGATTCACTATTGAGATTAATACACACGTGCCTGTCACGACTACGATTTACGACTGAGATTAATGCACTCGTGCGCGACACTACTACCATTCACTACTGAGATGAATGCAGCCGTGACCGTCCCTACTACCATTCACTACTGAGATTAATGCAGTCGTGCCCGTCACTACTATGATTCACTACTGAGATTCATGCAGTCATGCCGGTCACTACTACCATTTACTACTGAGATTAACGCACTACTACCATTCACTACTACCATTCACTACTGAGATTAATGCACCCGTGTCTATCTCTTCTACGATTCACGACTGAGATTAATGCACTCATGCCTGTCACTACAACCATTCACTCCTGAGATGAATGCACTCGTGCCTGTCACTACTACCATCCACTCGTGAGATTAATGCAGCCATGCCCGTCACTACTACGATTCACCACTGAGATTAATGCACACATGCCTGTCAGTACTATGATTCACGACTGAGATTAATGCAGCCATGCCCGTCAGTACTACGATGCACGACTGAGATTAATGCACTCGTGCCTGTCACGACTACCATTCACTGTGAGATTAATGCACTCGTGTCTGTAACTACTACCATTCACGACTGAGATTAATGCACTCGTGCACGTCACTACTACCATTCACGACTGAGATTAATGAACTCGTGCACATCACCACTACCATTCATTACTGAGATTATTGCTGTCTTGCCAGTTACTATTACCATTCACTACTGAGATTATTGCAGTCTTGCCCGTCACAACTACCATTCACTACTGAAATAAATGCACTCATGCCCGTCACTACGACCATTCACGAGGTGAGATTAATGCACTCGTGCCGGTCACTACGACCATTCACTACTGTGATTATTGCAGTCATGCCTGTCACTACTGGCATTCACTGCTGAGGTTAATGCACTCGTGCCTGTCACTACTACCATTCACAACTGAGATTAATGCACTCATGCCCGTCGCTACGACCATTAACTACTGAGATTAATGCACTCGTGCCTGTCACTACCACCATTCACTGCTGAGATTAATACTGTCGTGCCTGTCACTACTGCCATTCACTACTGAGATTAATGCACTCGTGCCCTTCACTACTACGATTCACAACTGAGATTAGTGCAATCGTGCCCATCACTACTATGATCCACTGCTGCGATTAATGCACTCGTGCCTGTCACTACTACAATTCACTGCTGAGATTAATGCACTTGCACCCATCACTACTATGATTAACGCAGTCGTGCCCGTCACTACTACCATTCACAACTGAGATGAGTGCACTCGTGCCCTTCACTACTACCATTCACGACTGAAATTAATGCACTCGTGCCCTTCAATACTACGATTCACTACTGAGATTAATGCAGTCGTGCCGGTCATTACTACCATTCACTACTGAGATTAACGCACTACTACCATTCACTACTACCATTCACTACTGAGATTCATGCACCCGAGCCCGTCAGTACTACCATTCACGACTGAGATTAATGCACTCATGGCAGTCACTACTACCATTCACTACTGAGATTAATGCACTCGTGACCGTCACTACGACAATTCACGACTGAGATTAATGCAGTCGTGCCTGTCACTACTACCATTCAAGACTGAGATTAATGTACTCGTGCCCCTCACTACTACGATTCACGACTGAGATTAATGCACTCGTGCCTGTCACTACTACAATTCACGACTGAGATTAATGCAGCCATGCCCGTCACTACTACGATTCACTATTGAGATTAATACACACGTGCCTGTCACTACTACGATTTACGACTGAGATTAATGCACTCGTGCGCGACACTACTACCATTCACTACTGAGATGAATGCAGCCGTGCCCGTCCCTACTACCATTCACTACTGAGATTAATGCAGTCGTGCCCGTCACTACTATGATTCACTACTGCGATTAATGCACGCGTGCCTGTCACTACTACGATTCACTACTGAGATTAATGCACTCGCACCCATCACGACTATGATTAATGCAGTCGTGCCCGTCACGACTGCCATTCGCTACTGAGATTATTGCAGTCGTGCCCGTTACTACTACGATTCACTGCTGAGATTAATGCACTCGTGCCTGACACTACGACGATTCACGACTGAGATTAATGTACTCGTGCCCCTCACTACTACGATTCACGACTGAGATTAATGCACTCGTGCCTGTCACTACTACAATTCACGACTGAGATTAATGCAGCCATGCCCGTCACTACTACGATTCACTATTGAGATTAATGCACTCGTGTCTGTAACTACTACCATTCACGACTGAGATTAATGCACTCGTGCACGTCACTACTACCATTCACGACTGAGATTAATGAACTCGTGCACATCACCACTACCATTCATTACTGAGATTATTGCTGTCTTGCCAGTTACTACTACCATTCACTACTGAGATTATTGCAGTCTTGCCCGTCACAACTACCATTCACTACTGAAATAAATGCACTCATGCCCGTCACTACGACCATTCACGAGGTGAGATTAATGCACTTGTGCCGGTCACTACTACCATTCACTACTGTGATTATTGCAGTCATGCCTGTCACTACTGCCATTCACTGCTGAGGTTAATGCACTCGTGCCTGTCACTACTACCATTCACTACTGAGATTAATTCACTCGTGCCTATCACTACTACCATTCACTACTGAGATTAATGCAGCCGTGCACGTCACTGCTATCATTCACTACTGAGATTAATGTACTCGTGCCCGTCACTACTCTGATCCACTACTGCGATTAATGCACTCGTGCCTATCATGACTACGATTCACTACTGAGATTAATGCACTCGCACCCATCACTACTATGATTAATGCAGGCATGCCCGTCACTACTGCCATTCACGACTGAGATTATTGCAGTCGTGCCCGTCACTACTACAATTCACAACTGAGATTAATGCAGTCGTGCCCGTCACTACTACCATTCACGACTGAGATTAATGCAGTCGTGCCCGTCACTACTACCATTCACTACTGAGATTAATGCAGCCGTGCCTGTCACAATTACCATTCACTACTGAGATTAATGCAGTCGTGCCCGTCACTACTATGATCCACGACTGCGATTTGTGCACTTGTGCCTGTCATTACTACGATTCACTGCTGAGATTAATGCACTCGCACCCATCACTACTATGATTATTGCAGTCGTGCCCGTCACCACTACGATTCACTGCTGAGATTAATGCAGTCGTGCCTGTCAGTTCTACGATTCAAGACTGAGATTAATGCACTCGTGCCTGTCACTACTATCATTCACTACTTAGAATAATGCAGTCATGCCCGTCACTACTACAATTCACAACTGAGATTAATGCAGTCGTGCCCGTCACTACTACCATTCACGACTGAGATTAATGCAGTCGTGCCCGTCACTACTACCATTCACTACTGAGATTAATGCAGCCGTGCCTGTCACAATTACCATTCACTACTGAGATTAATGCAGTCGTGCCCGTCACTACTCTGATCCATTACTGCGATTAATACACTCGTGCCTGTCATTACTACGATTCACTACTGAGATTAATGCACTCGTGCCCGTTACTAATATTATTCACAACTGAGATTAATGCACTTGTGCCCATCACTACTGCAATTCACGACTGAGATTAATGCCGTCATGCCCGTCACTACTACCATTCACTACTGAGATTAATGCACTCGTGCCCGTCACTACTACCATTCACTACTGAGATTAATGCAGTTGGTGCTGTCACTACTGAGATTAATGCAGTCGTGCCCATCACTACTATGATCCACTACTGCGATTAATGCACTCGTGCCTGTCACTACTACGATTCACTACTGAGATTAATGCACTCGCACCCATCACTACTATCATTAACGCAGTCGTACCCGTCACTACTACCATTCACAACTGAGATGAGTGCACTCGTGCCCTTCACTACTACGATCCACGATTGAGATTAGTGCAATCGTGCCCTTCACGACTACGATTCACGACTGAGATTAATGCAGTCGTGCCCTTCACTACTACGATTCACTACTGAGATTAATGCAGTCGTGCCGGTCATTACTACCATTCACTACTGAGATTAACGCACGACTACCATTCACTACTGAGATTAATGCACCCGTGCCCGTCAGTACTACCATTCACGACTGAGATTCATGTACTCGTGCGCGACACTACTACCATTCACTACTGAGATGAATGCAGCCGTGCCCGTCCCTACTACCATTCACTCCTGAGATAAATGCAGTCGTGCCCGTCACTACTACCATTCATGACTGAGATTAATGCAGTCTTGCCCGTCACTACTATGATTCACTACTGAGATTCATGCAGTCATGCCGGTCACTACTACCATTCACTACTGAGATTAACGCACTACTACCATTCACTACTACCATTCACGACTGAGATTAATGCACCCGTGCCCGTCAGTACTACCATTCACGACTGAGATTAATGCACTCATGTACGTCACTACTACCATTCACCACTGAGATTAATGCACACGTGCCTGTCAGTACTATGATTCACGACTGAGATTAATGAAGCCATGCCCATCAGTAAGACGATGCACGACTGAGATTAATGCACTCGTGCACGTCACCACTACCATTCACTACTGAGATTATTGCAGTCTTGCCCGTCACAACTACCATTCACTACTGAAATAAATGCACTCATGCCCGTCACTACTACCATTCACTAGGTGAGATTAATGCACTCGTGCCGGTCACTACTACCATTCACTACTGTGATTATTGCAGTCATGCCTGTCACTACTGCCATTCACTGCTGAGGTTAATGCACTCGTGCCTGTCACTACTACCATTCACAACTGAGATTAATGCACTCATGCCCGTCGCTACGACCATTAACTACTGAGATTAATGCACTCGTGCCTGTCACTACTACCATTCACTGCTGAGATTAATACTGTCGTGCCTGTCACTACTGCCATTCACTACTGAGATTAATGCACTCGTGCCCTTCACTGCTACGATTCACAACTGAGATTAGTGCAATCGTGCCCATCACTACTGTGATCCACTGCTGCGATTAATGCACTCGTGCCTGTCACTACTACAATTCACTGCTGAGATTAATGCACCCGCACCCATCACTACTATGATTAACGCAGTCGTGCCCGTCACTACTACCATTCACAACTGAGATGAGTGCACTCGTGCCCTTCACTACTACCATTCACGACTGAAATTAATGCACTCGTGCCCTTCAATACTACGATTCACTACTGAGATTAATGCAGTCGTGCCGGTCATTACTACCATTCACTACTGAGATTAACGCACTACTACCATTCACTACTACCATTCACTACTGAGATTCATGCACCCGAGCCCGTCAGTACTACCATTCACGACTGAGATTAATGCACTCATGGCAGTCACTACTACCTTTCACTACTGAGATTAATGCACTCGTGACCGTCACTACGACAATTCACGACTGAGATTAATGCAGTCGTGCCTGTCACTACTACCATTCAAGACTGAGATTAATGTACTCGTGCCCCTCACTACTACGATTCACGACTGAGATTAATGCACTCGTGCCTGTCACTACTACAATTCACGACTGAGATTAATGCAGCCATGCCCGTCACTACTACGATTCACTATTGAGATTAATACACACGTGCCTGTCACTACTACGATTTACGACTGAGATTAATGCACTCGTGCGCGACACTACTACCATTCACTACTGAGATGAATGCAGCCGTGCCCGTCCCTACTACCATTCACTACTGAGATTAATGCAGTCGTGCCCGTCACTACTATGATTCACTACTGCGATTAATGCACTCGTGCCTGTCACTACTACGATTCACTACTGAGATTAATGCACTCGCACCCATCACGACTATGATTAATGCAGTCGTGCCCGTCACGACTGCCATTCGCTACTGAGATTATTGCAGTCGTGCCCGTTACTACTACGATTCACTGCTGAGATTAATGCACTCGTGCCTGACACTACGACGATTCACGACTGAGATTAATGTACTCGTGCCCCTCACTACTACGATTCACGACTGAGATTAATGCACTCGTGCCTGTCACTACTACAATTCACGACTGAGATTAATGCAGCCATGCCCGTCACTACTACGATTCACTATTGAGATTAATACACACGTGCCTGTCACTACTACGATTTACGACTGAGATTAATGCACTCGTGCGCGACACTACTACCATTCACTACTGAGATGAATGCAGCCGTGCCCGTCCCTACTACCATTCACTACTGAGATTAATGCAGTCGTGCCCGTCACTACTATGATTCACTACTGAGATTCATGCAGTCATGCCGGTCACGACTACCATTCACTACTGAGATTATTGCAGTCTTGCCCATCACAACTACCATTCACTACTGAAATAAATGCACTCGTGCCGGTCACTACTACCATTCACTACTGTGATTATTGCAGTCATGCCTGTCACTACTGCCATTCACTGCTGAGGTTAATGCACTCGTGCCTGTCACTACTACCATTCACAACTGAGATTAATGCACTCATGCCCGTCGCTACGACCATTAACTACTGAGATTAATGCACTCGTGCCTGTCACTACTACCATTCACTGCTGAGATTAATACTGTCGTGCCTGTAACTACTGCCATTTACCACTGAGATTAATGCACTCGTGCCCTTCACTACTACGATGAACAACTGAGATTAGTGCAATCATGCCCATCACTACTATGATCCACTGCTGCGATTAATGCACTCGTGCCTGTCACTACTACAATTCACTGCTAAGATTAATGCACTCGCACCCATCACTACTATGATTAACGCAGTCGTGCCCGTCACTACTACCATTCACAACTGAGATTAATGCAGTCGTGCCTGTCACTACTACCATTTAAGACTGAGATTAATGTACTCGTGCCCGTCACTACTACGATTCACGACTCAGATTGATGCACTCGTGCGCGACACTACTACCATTCACTACTGAGATGAATGCAGCCGTGCCCGTCCCTACTACCATTCACTACTGAGATTAATGCAGTCGTGCCCGTCACTACTATGATTCACTACTGAGATTCATGCAGTCATGCTGGTCACTACTACCATTCACTACTGAGATTAACGCACTACTACCATTCACTACTGGGATTAATGCACCCGTGCCCATCTCTTCTACGATTCACTACTGAGATTAATGCACTCATGCCTGTCACTACAACCATTCACTCCTGAGATGAATGCACTCGTGCCTGTCACTACTACCATCCACTCGTGAGATTAATGCAGCCATGCCCGTCACTACTACGATTCACCACTGAGATTAATGCACACGTGCCTGTCAGTACTATGATTCACGACTGAGATTAATGCAGCCATGCCCGTCAGTACTACGATGCACGACTGAGATTAATGCACTCATGCCTGTCACGACTTCTATTCACTATGAGATTAATGCACTCGTGTCTGTAACTACTACCATTCACGACTGAGATTAATGCACTCGTGCACGTCACTACTACCATTCACTACTGTGATTATTGCAGTCATGCCTGTCACTACTGCCATTCACTGCTGAGGTTAATGCACTCGTGCCTGTCACTACTACCATTCACAACTGAGATTAATGCACTCATGCCCGTCGCTACGACCATTAACTACTGAGATTAATGCACTCGTGCCTGTCACTACTACGATTTACGACTGAGATTAATGCACTCGTGCGCGACACTACTACCATTCACTACTGAGATGAATGCAGCCGTGCCCGTCCCTACTACCATTCACTACTGAGATTAATGCAGTCGTGCCCGTCACTACTATGATTCACTACTGAGATTCATGCAGTCATGCCGGTCACGACTACCATTCACTACTGAGATTATTGCAGTCTTGCCCATCACAACTACCATTCACTACTGAAATAAATGCACTCGTGCCGGTCACTACTACCATTCACTACTGTGATTATTGCAGTCATGCCTGTCACTACTGCCATTCACTGCTGAGGTTAATGCACTCGTGCCTGTCACTACTACCATTCACAACTGAGATTAATGCACTCATGCCCGTCGCTACGACCATCAACTACTGAGATTAATGCACTCGTGCCTGTCACTACTACCATTCACTGCTGAGATTAATACTGTCGTGCCTGTAACTACTGCCATTTACCACTGAGATTAATGCACTCGTGCCCTTCACTACTACGATGAACAACTGAGATTAGTGCAATCATGCCCATCACTACTATGATCCACTGCTGCGATTAATGCACTCGTGCCTGTCACTACTACAATTCACTGCTAAGATTAATGCACTCGCACCCATCACTACTATGATTAACGCAGTCGTGCCCGTCACTACTACCATTCACAACTGAGATTAATGCAGTCGTGCCTGTCACTACTACCATTTAAGACTGAGATTAATGTACTCGTGCCCGTCACTACTACGATTCACGACTCAGATTGATGCACTCGTGCGCGACACTACTACCATTCACTACTGAGATGAATGCAGCCGTGCCCGTCCCTACTACCATTCACTACTGAGATTAATGCAGTCGTGCCCGTCACTACTATGATTCACTACTGAGATTCATGCAGTCATGCTGGTCACTACTACCATTCACTACTGAGATTAACGCACTACTACCATTCACTACTGGGATTAATGCACCCGTGCCCATCTCTTCTACGATTCACTACTGAGATTAATGCACTCATGCCTGTCACTACAACCATTCACTCCTGAGATGAATGCACTCGTGCCTGTCACTACTACCATCCACTCGTGAGATTAATGCAGCCATGCCCGTCACTACTACGATTCACCACTGAGATTAATGCACACGTGCCTGTCAGTACTATGATTCACGACTGAGATTAATGCAGCCATGCCCGTCAGTACTACGATGCACGACTGAGATTAATGCACTCATGCCTGTCACGACTTCTATTCACTATGAGATTAATGCACTCGTGTCTGTAACTACTACCATTCACGACTGAGATTAATGCACTCGTGCACGTCACTACTACCATTCACTACTGTGATTATTGCAGTCATGCCTGTCACTACTGCCATTCACTGCTGAGGTTAATGCACTCGTGCCTGTCACTACTACCATTCACAACTGAGATTAATGCACTCATGCCCGTCGCTACGACCATTAACTACTGAGATTAATGCACTCGTGCCTGTCACTACTACCATTCACTGCTGAGATTAATACTGTCGTGCCTGTAACTACTGCCATTTACTACTGAGATTAATGCACTCGTGCCCTTCACTACTACGATTAACAACTGAGATTAGTGCAATCGTGCCCATCACTACTATGATCCACTGCTGCGATTAATGCACTCGTGCCTGTCACTACTACAATTCACTGCTAAGATTAATGCACTCGCACCCATCACTACTATGATTAACGCAGTCGTGCCCGTCACTACTACCATTCACAACTGAGATTAATGCAGTCGTGCCTGTCACTACTACCATTTAAGACTGAGATTAATGTACTCGTGCCCGTCACTACTACGATTCACGACTCATATTAATGCACTCGTGCCTGTCACTACTACAATTCACGACTGAGATTAATGCAGCCATGCCCGTCACTACTACGATTCACTATTGAGATTAATACACACGTGCCTGTCACTACTACGATTTACGACTGAGATTAATGCACTCGTGCGCGACACTACTACCATTCACTACTGAGATGAATGCAGCCGTGCCCGTCCCTACTACCATTCACTACTGAGATTAATGCAGTCGTGCCCGTCACTACTATGATTCACTACTGAGATTCATGCAGTCATGCCGGTCACTACAACCATTCACTCCTGAGATGAATGCACTCGTGCCTGTCACTACTACCATCCACTCGTGAGATTAATGCAGCCATGCCCGTCATTACTACGATGCACGACTGAGATTAATGCACTCATGCCTGTCACGACTACCATTCACTATGAGATTAATGCACTCGTGTCTGTAACTACTACCATTCACGACTGAGATTAATGCACTCGTGCATGTCACTACTACCATTCACGACTGAGATTAATGAACTCGTGCACATCACCACTACCATTCATTACTGAGATTATTGCTGTCTTGCCAGTTACTACTACCATTCACTACTGAGATTATTGCAGTCTTGCCCGTCACAACTACCATTCACTACTGAAATAAATGCACTCATGCCCGTCACTACGACCATTCACGAGGTGAGATTAATGCACTTGTGCCGGTCACTACTACCATTCACTACTGTGATTATTGCAGTCATGCCTGTCACTACTGCCATTCACTGCTGAGGTTAATGCACTCGTGCCTGTCACTACTACCATTCACTACTGAGATTAATTCACTCGTGCCTATCACTACTACCATTCACTACTGAGATTAATGCAGCCGTGCACGTCACTGCTATCATTCACTACTGAGATTAATGTACTCGTGCCCGTCACTACTCTGATCCACTACTGCGATTAATGCACTCGTGCCTATCATGACTACGATTCACTACTGAGATTAATGCACTCGCACCCATCACTACTATGATTAATGCAGGCATGCCCGTCACTACTGCCATTCACGACTGAGATTATTGCAGTCGTGCCCGTCACTACTACAATTCACAACTGAGATTAATGCAGTCGTGCCCGTCACTACTATGATCCACGACTGCGATTTGTGCACTTGTGCCTGTCATTACTACGATTCACTGCTGAGATTAATGCACTCGCACCCATCACTACTATGATTATTGCAGTCGTGCCCGTCACCACTACGATTCACTGCTGAGATTAATGCAGTCGTGCCTGTCACTACTACCATTCAAGACTGAGATTAACGCACTACTACCATTCACTACTACCATTCACTACTGAGATTAATGCACCCGAGCCCGTCAGTACTACCATTCACGACTGAGATTAATGCACTCGTGGCAGTCACGACTACCATTCACTACTGAGATTAATGCACTCGTGACTGTCACTACGACAATTCACGACTGAGATTAATGCAGTCGTGCCTGTCACTACTACCATTCAAGACTGAGATTAATGTACTCGTGCCCGTCACTACTACGATTCACGACTGAGATTAATGCACTCGTGCCTGTCACTACTACAATTCACGACTGAGATTAATGCAGCCATGCCCGTCACTACTACGATTCACTATTGAGATTAATACACACGTGCCTGTCACTACTACGATTTACGACTGAGATTAATGCACTCGTGCGCGACACTACTACCATTCACTACTGAGATGAATGCAGCCGTGACCGTCCCTACTACCATTCACTACTGAGATTAATGCAGTCGTGCCCGTCACTACTATGATTCACTACTGAGATTCATGCAGTCATGCCGGTCACTACTACCATTCACTACTGAGATTAACGCACTACTACCATTCACTTCTACCATTCACTACTGAGATTAATGCACCCGTGTCTATCTCTTCTACGATTCACTACTGAGATTAATGCACTCATGCCTGTCACTACAACCATTCACTCCTGAGATGAATGCACTCGTGCCTGTCACTACTACCATCCACTCGTGAGATTAATGCAGCCATGCCCGTCACTGCTACGATTCACCACTGAGATTAGTGCACTCGTGCCTGTCACGACTACCATTCACTGTGAGGTTAATGCACTCGTGCCTGTAACTACTACCATTCACGACTGAGATTAATGCACTCGTGCACGTCACTACGACCATTAACTACTGAGATTAATGCACTCGTGCCTGTCACTACTACCATTCACTGCTGAGATTAATACTGTCGTGCCTGTCACTACTGCCATTCACTACTGAGATTAATGCACTCGTGCCCTTCACTGCTACGATTCACAACTGAGATTAGTGCAATCGTGCCCATCACTACTGTGATCCACTGCTGCGATTAATGCACTCGTGCCTGTCACTACTACAATTCACTGCTGAGATTAATGCACCCGCACCCATCACTACTATGATTAACGCAGTCGTGCCCGTCACTACTACCATTCACAACTGAGATGAGTGCACTCGTGCCCTTCACTACTACCATTCACGACTGAAATTAATGCACTCGTGCCCTTCACTACTACGATTCACTACTGAGATTAATGCAGTCGTGCCGGTCATTACTACCATTCAATACTGAGATTAACGCACTACTACCATTCACTACTACCATTCACTACTGAGATTAATGCACCCGAGCCCGTCAGTACTACCATTCACGACTGAGATTAATGCACTCGTGGCAGTCACGACTACCATTCACTACTGAGATTAATGCACTCGTGACTGTCACTACGACAATTCACGACTGAGATTAATGCAGTCGTGCCTGTCACTACTACCATTCAAGACTGAGATTAATGTACTCGTGCCCGTCACTACTACGATTCACGACTGAGATTAATGCACTCGTGCCTGTCACTACTACAATTCACGACTGAGATTAATGCAGCCATGCCCGTCACTACTACGATTCACTATTGAGATTAATACACACGTGCCTGTCACTACTACGATTTACGACTGAGATTAATGCACTCGTGCGCGACACTACTACCATTCACTACTGAGATGAATGCAGCCGTGACCGTCCCTACTACCATTCACTACTGAGATTAATGCAGTCGTGCCCGTCACTACTATGATTCACTACTGAGATTCATGCAGTCATGCCGGTCACTACTACCATTCACTACTGAGATTAACGCACTACTACCATTCACTTCTACCATTCACTACTGAGATTAATGCACCCGTGTCTATCTCTTCTACGATTCACTACTGAGATTAATGCACTCATGCCTGTCACTACAACCATTCACTCCTGAGATGAATGCACTCGTGCCTGTCACTACTACCATCCACTCGTGAGATTAATGCAGCCATGCCCGTCACTGCTACGATTCACCACTGAGATTAGTGCACTCGTGCCTGTCACGACTACCATTCACTGTGAGGTTAATGCACTCGTGCCTGTAACTACTACCATTCACGACTGAGATTAATGCACTCGTGCACGTCACTACGACCATTAACTACTGAGATTAATGCACTCGTGCCTGTCACTACTACCATTCACTGCTGAGATTAATACTGTCGTGCCTGTCACTACTGCCATTCACTACTGAGATTAATGCACTCGTGCCCTTCACTGCTACGATTCACAACTGAGATTAGTGCAATCGTGCCCATCACTACTGTGATCCACTGCTGCGATTAATGCACTCGTGCCTGTCACTACTACAATTCACTGCTGAGATTAATGCACCCGCACCCATCACTACTATGATTAACGCAGTCGTGCCCGTCACTACTACCATTCACAACTGAGATGAGTGCACTCGTGCCCTTCACTACTACCATTCACGACTGAAATTAATGCACTCGTGCCCTTCACTACTACGATTCACTACTGAGATTAATGCAGTCGTGCCGGTCATTACTACCATTCAATACTGAGATTAACGCACTACTACCATTCACTACTACCATTCACTACTGAGATTAATGCACCCGAGCCCGTCAGTACTACCATTCACGACTGAGATTAATGCACTCGTGGCAGTCACGACTACCATTCACTACTGAGATTAATGCACTCGTGACTGTCACTACGACAATTCACGACTGAGATTAATGCAGTCGTGCCTGTCACTACTACCATTCAAGACTGAGATTAATGTACTCGTGCCCGTCACTACTACGATTCACGACTGAGATTAATGCACTCGTGCCTGTCACTACTACAATTCACGACTGAGATTAATGCAGCCATGCCCGTCACTACTACGATTCACTATTGAGATTAATACACACGTGCCTGTCACTACTACGATTTACGACTGAGATTAATGCACTCGTGCGCGACACTACTACCATTCACTACTGAGATGAATGCAGCCGTGACCGTCCCTACTACCATTCACTACTGAGATTAATGCAGTCGTGCCCGTCACTACTATGATTCACTACTGAGATTCATGCAGTCATGCCGGTCACTACTACCATTCACTACTGAGATTAACGCACTACTACCATTCACTTCTACCATTCACTACTGAGATTAATGCACCCGTGTCTATCTCTTCTACGATTCACTACTGAGATTAATGCACTCATGCCTGTCACTACAACCATTCACTCCTGAGATGAATGCACTCGTGCCTGTCACTACTACCATCCACTCGTGAGATTAATGCAGCCATGCCCGTCACTGCTACGATTCACCACTGAGATTAGTGCACTCGTGCCTGTCACGACTACCATTCACTGTGAGGTTAATGCACTCGTGCCTGTAACTACTACCATTCACGACTGAGATTAATGCACTCGTGCACGTCACTACGACCATTAACTACTGAGATTAATGCACTCGTGCCTGTCACTACTACCATTCACTGCTGAGATTAATACTGTCGTGCCTGTCACTACTGCCATTCACTACTGAGATTAATGCACTCGTGCCCTTCACTGCTACGATTCACAACTGAGATTAGTGCAATCGTGCCCATCACTACTGTGATCCACTGCTGCGATTAATGCACTCGTGCCTGTCACTACTACAATTCACTGCTGAGATTAATGCACCCGCACCCATCACTACTATGATTAACGCAGTCGTGCCCGTCACTACTACCATTCACAACTGAGATGAGTGCACTCGTGCCCTTCACTACTACCATTCACGACTGAAATTAATGCACTCGTGCCCTTCACTACTACGATTCACTACTGAGATTAATGCAGTCGTGCCGGTCATTACTACCATTCAATACTGAGATTAACGCACTACTACCATTCACTACTACCATTCACTACTGAGATTAATGCACCCGAGCCCGTCAGTACTACCATTCACGACTGAGATTAATGCACTCGTGGCAGTCACGACTACCATTCACTACTGAGATTAATGCACTCGTGACTGTCACTACGACAATTCACGACTGAGATTAATGCAGTCGTGCCTGTCACTACTACCATTCAAGACTGAGATTAATGTACTCGTGCCCGTCACTACTACGATTCACGACTGAGATTAATGCACTCGTGCCTGTCACTACTACAATTCACGACTGAGATTAATGCAGCCATGCCCGTCACTACTACGATTCACTATTGAGATTAATACACACGTGCCTGTCACTACTACGATTTACGACTGAGATTAATGCACTCGTGCGCGACACTACTACCATTCACTACTGAGATGAATGCAGCCGTGACCGTCCCTACTACCATTCACTACTGAGATTAATGCAGTCGTGCCTGTCACAACAACCAGTCACTACTGAGATTAATGTACTCGTGCCCGTCACTACTCTGATCCACTACTGCGATTAATGCACTCGTGCCTATCATGACTACGATTCACTACTGAGATTAATGCACTCGCACCCATCACTACTATGATTAATGCAGTCATGCCCGTCATTACTGCCATTCACGACTGAGATTATTGCAGTCGTACCCGTCACTACTACAATTCACAACTGAGATTAGTGCAATCGTGCCCATCACTACTACCATTCACTACTGAGATTAATGCACTCGTGCCTGTCACTACTACAATTCACTGCTGAGATTAATGCACCCGCACCCATCACTACTATGATTAACGCAGTCGTGCCCGTCACTACTACCATTCACAACTGAGATGAGTGCACTCGTGCCCTTCACTACTACCATTCACGACTGAAATTAATGCACTCGTGCCCTTCACTACTACGATTCACTACTGAGATTAATGCAGTCGTGCCGGTCATTACTACCATTCAATACTGAGATTAACGCACTACTACCATTCACTACTACCATTCACTACTGAGATTAATGCACCCGAGCCCGTCAGTACTACCATTCACGACTGAGATTAATGCACTCGTGGCAGTCACGACTACCATTCACTACTGAGATTAATGCACTCGTGACTGTCACTACGACAATTCACGACTGAGATTAATGCAGTCGTGCCTGTCACTACTACCATTCAAGACTGAGATTAATGTACTCGTGCCCGTCACTACTACGATTCACGACTGAGATTAATGCACTCGTGCCTGTCACTACTACAATTCACGACTGAGATTAATGCAGCCATGCCCGTCACTACTACGATTCACTATTGAGATTAATACACACGTGCCTGTCACTACTACGATTTACGACTGAGATTAATGCACTCGTGCGCGACACTACTACCATTCACTACTGAGATGAATGCAGCCGTGACCGTCCCTACTACCATTCACTACTGAGATTAATGCAGTCGTGCCCGTCACTACTATGATTCACTACTGAGATTCATGCAGTCATGCCGGTCACTACTACCATTCACTACTGAGATTAACGCACTACTACCATTCACTTCTACCATTCACTACTGAGATTAATGCACCCGTGTCTATCTCTTCTACGATTCACTACTGAGATTAATGCACTCATGCCTGTCACTACAACCATTCACTCCTGAGATGAATGCACTCGTGCCTGTCACTACTACCATCCACTCGTGAGATTAATGCAGCCATGCCCGTCACTGCTACGATTCACCACTGAGATTAGTGCACTCGTGCCTGTCACGACTACCATTCACTGTGAGATTAATGCACTCGTGTCTGTAACTACTACCATTCACGACTGAGATTAATGCACTCGTGCACGTCACTACTACCATTCACGACTGAGATTAATGAACTCGTGCACATCACCACTACCATTCATTACTGAGATTATTGCTGTCTTGCCAGTTACTATTACCATTCACTACTGAGATTATTGCAGTCTTGCCCGTCACAACTACCATTCACTACTGAAATAAATGCACTCATGCCCGTCACTACGACCATTCACGAGGTGAGATTAATGCACTCGTGCCAGTCACTACTACCATTCACGACTGTGATTATTGCAGTCATGCCTGTCACTACTGCCATTCACTGCTGAGGTTAATGCACTCGTGCCTGTCACTACTGCCATTCACAACTGAGATTAATGCACTCATGCCCGTCGCTACGACCATTAACTACTGAGATTAATGCACTTGTACCTGTCACGACTACCATTCACTACTGAGATTAATGCAGTCATGCCTGTCACTACTGCCATTCACTGCTGAGGTTAATGTACTCGTGCCTGTCACTACTACCATTCACTACTGAGGTTAATTCACTCGTGCCGATCACTACTACCATTCACTACTGAGATTAATGCAGCCGTGCACGTCACTGCTACCATTCACGACTGAGATTAATGCACTCGTGCCTGTCACAACAACCAGTCACTACTGAGATTAATGTACTCGTGCCCGTCACTACTCTGATCCACTACTGCGATTAATGCACTCGTGCCTATCATGACTACGATTCACTACTGAGATTAATGCACTCGCACCCATCACTACTATGATTAATGCAGTCATGCCCGTCATTACTGCCATTCACGACTGAGATTATTGCAGTCGTACCCGTCACTACTACAATTCACTACTGAGATTAATGCAGTCGTGCCCGTCACTACTACCATTCACTACTGAGATTAATGCAGCCGTGCCTGTCACAATTACCATTCACTACTGAGATTAATGCAGTCGTGCCCGTCACGACTATGATCCACGACTGCGATTTGTGCACTTGTGCCTGTCATTACTACGATGCACTGCTGAGATTAATGCACTCGCACCCATCACTACTATGATTATTGCAGTCGTGCCCGTCACCATTCCTATTCACTGCTGAGATTAATGCAGTCGTGCCTGTCAGTTCTACGATTCACGACTGAGATTAATGCACTCGTGCCTGTCACTACTATCATTCACTACTTAGAATAATGCAGTCGTGCCCGTCACTACTACCATTCACTACTGAGATTAATGCAGTCGTGCCCGTCACTACTACCATTCACTACTGAGATTAATGCAGCCGTGCCTGTCACAATTACCATTCACTACTGAGATTAATGCAGTCGTGCCTGTCACTACTGCCATTCACTACTGAGATTAATGCAGTCGTGACCGTCACTACTATGATCCACGACTGAGATTAATGCAGTCGTGCCCGTCACTACTACCATTCACTACTGAGATTAATGCAGCCGTGCCCGTCACAATTACCATTCACTACTGAGATTAATGCAGTCGTGCCCGTCACTACTATGATCCACGACTGCGATTTGTGCACTTGTGCCTGTCATTACTACGATGCACTGCTGAGATTAATGTACTCGCACCCATCACTACTATGATTATTGCAGTCGTGCCCGTCACCACTACTATTCACTGCTGAGATTAATGCAGCCGTGCCTGTCACAATTACCATTCACTACTGAGATTAATGCAGTCGTGCCTGTCACTACAACCATTCACGACTGTGATTAATGCAGTCGTGCCTGTCACTACTGCCATTCACTACTGAGATTAATGCACTTGTGTCCATCACTACTGCCATTCACGACTGAGATTAATGCCGTCGTGCCCGTCACTACTACCATTCACTACTGAGATTAATGCACTCGTGCCCGTCACTACTACCATTCACGACTGAGATTAATGCACTTGTGCCCATCACTACTGAGATTAATGCACTCGTGCCTGTCACGCCTACCATTCACTACTGAGATTAATGCACTTGTGCCTGTCACTACAACCATTCACTACTGTGATTAATGCAGTCGTGCCTGTCACTACTGCCATTCACTACTGAGATTAATGCAGCTGTGCCTGTCACAATTACCATTCACTACTGAGATTAATGCAGTCGTGCCCGTCACTACTATGATCCACTACTGCGATTAATGCACTCGTGCCTGTCATTACTACGATTCACGACTGAGATTAATGCACTTGTGTCCATCACTACTGCCATTCAGGACTGAGATTAATGCCATCGTGCCCGTCACTACTACCATTTACTACTGAGATTAATGCATTTGTGCCCATCACTACTGAGATTAATGCACTCGTGCCTGTCACGACTACCATTCACTACTGAGATTAATGCAGTCGTGCCCATCACTACTATGATCCACTACTGCGATTAATGCACTCGTGCCTGTCACTACTACGATTCACTACTGAGATTAATGCACTCGCACCCATCACTACTATGATTAACGCAGTCGTGCCCGTCACTACTGCCATTCACAACTGAGATGAGTGCACTCGTGCCCTTCACTACTACGATCCACGATTGAGATTTGTGCAATCGTGCCCTTCACGACTACGATTCACGACTGAGATTAATGCAGTCGTGCCCTTCACTACTACGATTCACTACTGAGATTAACGCACTACTACCATTCACTACTGAGATTAATGCACCCGTGCCCGTCAGTACTACCATTCACGACTGTGATTAATGCACTCGTGGCAGTCACTACTACCATTCACTACTGAGATTAATGCACTCGTGCCCGTCACTACAACAATTCACGACTGAGATTAATGCAGTCGTGCCTGTCACTACTACCATTCAGGACTGAGATTAATGTACTGGTGACCGTCACTACTACGATTCACCACTGAGATTAATGCACACGTGCCTGTCACTACTACGATTTACGACTGAGATTAATGCACTCGTGCGCGACACTACTACCATTCACTACTGAGATGAATGCAGCCGTGCCCGTCCCTACTACCATTCACTACTGAGATTAATGCAGTCGTGCCCGTCACTACTACCATTCACGACTGAGATTAATGCAGTCTTGCCCGTCACTACTATGATTCACTACTGACATTCATGCAGTCATGCCGGTCACTGCTACCATTCACTACTGAGATTAACACACTACGACCATTCACTACTACCATTCACTACTGAGATTAATGCACCCGTGCCCGTCAGTACGACCATTCACGACTGAGATTAATGCACTCGTGTACGTCACTACTACCATTCACGACTGAGATTAATGCACTCATGCTTGTCACTACTACGATTCTCCACTAAGATTAATGCAGCCATGCCCATCTCTTCTACGATTCACTACTGAGATTAATGCACTCGTGACTGTCACTACAACCATTCACTCCTGAGATGAATGCACTCGTGCCTGTCACTACTACCATCCACTCGTGAGATTAATGCAGCCATGCCCGTCACTACTACGATTCACCACTGAGAGCACACGTGCCTGTCAGTACTATGATTCACGACTGAGATTAATGCAGCCATGCCCATCAGTAAGACGATGCACGACTGAGATTAATGCACTCGTGCCGATCACGACTACCATTCACTACTGAGATTATTGCAGTCTTGCCCGTCACAACTACCATTCACTACTGAAATAAATGCACTCATGCCCGTCACTACTACCATTCACTAGGTGAGATTAATGCACTCGTGCCGGTCACTACTACCATTCACTACTGTGATTATTGCAGTCATGCCTGTCACTACTGCCATTCACTGCTGAGGTTAATGCACTCGTGCCTGTCACTACTACCATTCACAACTGAGATTAATGCACTCATGCCCGTCGCTACGACCATTAACTACTGAGATTAATGCACTCGTGCCTGTCACTACTACCATTCACTGCTGAGATTAATACTGTCGTGCCTGTCACTACTGCCATTCACGACTGAGATTAATGCACTCGTGCCGGTCACTACTACCATTCACTACTGTGATTATTGCAGTCATGCCTGTCACTACTGCCATTCACTGCTGAGGTTAATGCACTCGTGCCTGTCACTACTACCATTCACAACTGAGATTAATGCACTCATGCCCGTCGCTACGACCATTAACTACTGAGATTAATGCACTCGTGCCTGTCACTACTACCATTCACTGCTGAGATTAATACTGTCGTGCCTGTCACTACTGCCATTCACTACTGAGATTAATGCACTCGTGCCCTTCACTACTACGATTCACAACTGAGATTAGTGCAATCGTGCCCATCACTACTATGATCCACTGCTGCGATTAATGAACTCGTGCCTGTCACTACTACGATTCACTACTGAGATTAATGCACTCGCACACATCACTACTATGATTAATGCAGTCGTGCCCGTCACAACTACCATTCACGACTGAGATGAATGCACTCGTGCCTGTCACATCAACCAGTCACGACTGAGATTAATGTACTCGTGCCTGTCAGTACTACCATTCACTGCTGAGATTAATGCACTCGTGGCTGTCACTACTACCATTCACTGCTGAGATTAATACTGTCGTGCCTGTCACTACTGCCATTCACTGCTGAGATTAATGCACTCGTGCTCTTCACTACTACGATTCACTACTGAGATTAATGCAGTCGTGCCGGTCACGACTACCATTCACTACTGAGATTAGTGCAGTCGTGCCTGTCACGACTATCATTCACTACTGAGATTAATGCACTCATGCCCGTCACTACTACCATTCACTACTCAGATTAATGCACTCATGCCTGTCACGACTTTCATTCACAACTGTGATGATTGCAGTCATGCCTGTCAGTACTGCCATTCACTACTGAGATTAATGCACTCGTGCACGTCACTACTACCATTCACTACTGAGATTAATGCACTCGTGCCCGTCACTACTATTATTCACAACTGAGATTAATGCACTTGTGCCCATCACTACTGCCATTCACAGCTGAGATTAATGCAGTCGTGCCTGTCACTACTGCCATTCACTGCTGAGATTAATACTGTCGTGCTTTTCACTACTGCCATTCACTACTATTACTGCAGTCGTGCCCGTCACTACTCCCATTCATAACTGAGATTAATGCAGTCATGCCTGTCACGACTGCCATTCACTGCTGAGATTACTGCTGTTGTGCCCATCACTACGACCATTCACTCCTGAGATTAATACTGTCATGCCTGTCAGTACTGCCATTCACTACTGAGATTAATGCACTCGTGCACATCACTACTACCATTCACAACTGAGATTAATGCACTCGTGCCCGTCACTACAATTATTCGCAACTGAGATTAATGCACTTGTGCCCATCACTACTGCCATTCACGACTGAGATTAATGAAGTCGTGCCCGTCACTACTACCATTCACTACTGCGATTAATGCAGTTGTGCCTGTCACTGCGACCATTCACGACTGAGATTAATGGACTCGTGCCCGTCACAACTACCATTCACGACTGAGATTAATGCAGTGGTGCCTGTCACTACTACCATTCACGACTGAGATTAATGCACTCGTGCCCGTCACTACTACCATTCACTGCTGAGATTAATACTGTCGTGCCTGTCACTACTGCCATTCACTGCTATTACTGCAGTCGTGCCCATCACCACTACCATATACTACTCAGATTATTGCACTCGTGCCTGTCACTACTAACATTCACTGCTGAGATTTATACTGTCGTGCCTGTCACTACTGAGATTACTGCAGTCGTGCCCATCACCACTCCCATTCACAACTGAGATGAGTGCACTCGTGCCCTTCACTATACGATTCACGACTGAGATTAGTGCAATCGTGCCCTTCACGACTACGATTCACTACTGAGATTAGTGCAGTCGTGCCGGTCACTACTACCATTCACGACTGAGATTAACGCAGTACTACCATTCACTACTACGATTCACTACTGAGATTAATGCACTCGTGCCCGTCACTACTACCATTCACAACTGTGATTATTGCAGTCATGCCTGTCACTACTGCCATTCACTACTGAGATTAATGCACTCGTGCCTGTCACTACTACCATTCACTGCTGAGATTAATACTGTCGTTCCTGTCACTACTGCCATTCACTACTGAGATTAATGCACTCGTGCCCTTCACGACTATGATTCACGACTGAGACTATTACACTCGTGCCTGTCACTACTACCATTCACTGCTGAGATTTATACTGTCGTGCCTGTCACTACTGAGATTACTGCAGTCGTGCCCGTCACCACTCCCATTCATAACTGAGATTAATGCAGTCATGCCTGTCACAACTACCATTCACTGCTGAGATTTATACTGTCATGCCTGTCACTACTGAGATTACTGCAGTCGTGCCCGTCACCACTCCCATTCACAACTGAGATTAATGCAGTCATGCCTGTCACGACTGCCATTCACTGCTGAGATTACTGCTGTTGTGCCCATCACTACGACCATTCACTACTGAGATTAATGCATTCATGCCTGTCACTACTACCATTCACAACTGTGATTATTGCAGTCATGCCTGTCACTACTGCCATTCACTACTGAGATTAATGCACTCGTGCACGTCACTACTACCATTCACGCCTGAGATTAATGCACTCGTGCCCGTCACTACTACCATGCACTACTGAGATTAATGCACTCGTGCCTGTCACTACTACCATTCACTGCTGAGATTAATACTGTCGTTCCTGTCACTACTGCCATTCACTGCTGAGATTAATGCACTCGTGCCCTTCACGACTATGATTCACTACTGAGACTATTGCACTCGTGCCTGTCACGACTACCATTCACTGCTGAGATTACTGTTGTTGTGCCTGTCACTACTGAGATTACTGCAGTCGTGCCCGTCACCACTCCCATTCATAACTGAGATTAATGCACTTGTGCCTGTCACTACTACCATGCACTACTGAGATTAGTGCACTCGTGCCCGTCACTACTACCATTCACTACCCGAGATTAATGCAGTTGTGCCTGTCACTACGACCATTCACTACTGAGATTAATGCACTTGTGCCCATCACTACTACCATTAACGACTGAGATTAAAGCAGTCATGCCCGTCACAACTACCATTCACGACTGAGATTAATGCAGTCGTGCCTGTCACTACTACCATTCACTACTGAGATTAATGCACTTGTGCCTGTCACTACTACCATTCACGACTGAGATTAATGCACTTGTGCCCATCACGACTGAGATTAATGCACTCATGTCTGTCACGACTACCATTCACAACTGAGATTAATGCAGTCGTGCCTGTCACGATTACCATTAACTACTGAGATTAATGCAGTTGGTGCTGTCACGACTGAGATTAATGCACTCGTGCCTGTCACTACGACGATTCACTACTGAGATTAATGCACTCGCACCGACCATCACTATGTTTAAAGCAGTCGTGCCCGTCACTACTACCATTCACTCCTGAGATTAATGCAGTCATGCCTGTCACTACTGCCATTCACTGCTGAGATTAATGCACTCGTGCCTGTCACTACTACCATTCACAACTGAGATTAATGCACACGTGCCGGTCACTACAACCATTCACCACTGAGATTAAGGCAGCCGTGCACGTCACTGCTACCATTCACGACTGAGATTAATGCACTCGTTCCTGTCACATCAACCAGTCACTACTGAGATTAATGTACTCGTGCCTGTCAGTACTAAGGTTAATGCACTACGACCATTCACTACTACGATTCCCTGCTGAGATTAATGCACCCGTACCCGTCGGTACTACCTTTCACGACTGAGATTAATGCACTCGTGCCTGTCACTACTACCATTCACTGCTGAGATTAATACTGTCGTGCCTGTCACTACTGCCATTTACGACTGAGATTAATGCACTCGTGCCCTTCACGACTACGATTCACAATTGAGATTAGTGCAATCGTGCCCTTCACGACGACGATTCACTGCTGAGATTAATGCACTCGTGCCTGTCACTACTAGCATTCACAACTGAGATTAATGCACACGTGCTGGTCACTACAACCATTCACCACTGAGATTAATGCAGCCGTGCACGTCACTGCTACCATTCACGACTGAGATTAATGCACTCGTTCCTGTCATATCAACCAGTCACTACTGAGATTAATGTACTCGTGCCTGTCACTACTAAGGTTAATCCACTACGACCATTCACTACTACGATTCACTGCTGAGATTAATGCACCCGTACCCGTCGGTACTATCTTTCACGACTGAGATTAATGCACTCGTGCCTGTCACTACTACCATTCACTGCTGAGATTAATACTGTCGTGCCTGTCACGACTGCCATTTACTACTGAGATTAATGCACTCGTTCCCTTCACTACTACGATTCACAATTGAGATTAGTGCAATCGTGCCCTTCACGACGACGATTCACGACTGAGATTAATGCACTCGTGCTCTTCACTACTCCCGTTCACGACTGAGATTAATGCACTCGTGCCCGTCACTACTACCATTCACTACTCAGATTAATGCACTCATGCCTGTCACTAATACCATTCACAACTGTGATTATTCAAGCCATGCCAGTTACTACTACCATTCACAACTGAGATTAGTGCACTCGTGCCCGTCACTACGACCATTCACTACTGAGATTAATGCACTTGTGTCCATCACGACTGAGATTAATGCACTTGTGCCTGTCACTACGACCATTCACAACTGAGATTAATGCAGTCGTGCCTGTCACTACTGCCATTCACGACTGAGATTAATGCAGTCGTGCCTGTCACTACTGCCATTCACGACTGAGATTAATGCTGCCGTGCCTGTCACAATTACCATTAACTACTGAGATTAATGCAGTTGGTGCTGTCACTACTGAGATTAATGCAGTCGTGCCCGTCACTACTATGATCCACTGCTGCGATTAATGAACTCGTGCCTGTCACTACTACGATTCACGACTGAGATTAATGCACTCGTACACATCACTACTATGATTAATGCAGTCGTGCCCGTCACAACTACCATTCACGACTGAGATGAATGCACTCGTGCCTGTCACATCAACCAGTCACGACTGAGATTAATGTACTCGTGCCTGTCAGTACTACCATTCACTGCTGAGATTAATGCACTCGTGGCTGTCACTACTACCATTCACTGCTGAGATTAATGCACTCGTGCTCTTCACTACTACGATTCACGACTGAGATTAATGCAGTCGTGCCGGTCACGACTACCATTCACTACTGAGATTAGTGCAGTCGTGCCTGTCACGACTATCATTCACTACTGAGATTAATGCACTCATGCCCGTCACTACTACCATTCACTACTCAGATTAATGCACTCATGCCTGTCACTACTTTCATTCACAACTGTGATTATTGCAGTCATGCCTGTCAGTACTGCCATTCACTACTGAGATTAATGCACTCGTGCACGTCACTACTACCATTCACTACTGAGATTAATGCACTCGTGCCCGTCACTACTATTATTCACAACTGAGATTAATGCACATGTGCCCATCACTACTGCCATTCACTATTGAGATTAATGCAGTCATGCCCGTCACTGCTACCATTCACTACTGC
This sequence comes from Pristiophorus japonicus, assembly GCF_044704955.1. Lineage (NCBI taxonomy): Eukaryota > Metazoa > Chordata > Chondrichthyes > Pristiophoridae > Pristiophorus > Pristiophorus japonicus. The sequence goes on along the minus strand of NW_027253926.1, from coordinate 561,955 downwards.
GATTAATGCACTTGTGCCGGTCACTACTACCATTCACGACTGAGATTAGTGCACTCGTGCCCTTCACGACTACGATTCACGACTGAGATTAATGCACTCGTGCCCGTCACTACTACCATTCACTACTCAGATTAATGCACTCGTACCTGTCACATCAACCAGTCACTACTGAGATTAATGTCCTCGTGCCTGTCACTACTAAGGTTAATGCACTTCGACCATTCACTACTACGATTCACTACTGAGATTAATGCACCCGTACCCGTCGGTACTACCTTTCACGACTGAGATTAATGCACTCGTGCCTGTCACGACTACCATTCACTGCTGAGATTAATACTGTCGTGCCTGTCACTACTGCCATTCACTACTGAGATTAATGCACTCGTGCCCTTCACTACTACGATTCACAATTGAGATTAGTGCAATCGTGCCCTTCACGACGACGATTCACGACTGAGATTAATGCACTTGTGCTCTTCACTACTACCATTCACTACTGAGATTAGTGCAGTCGTGCCGGTCACTACTACCATTCACAACTGAGGTTAACTCACTACGACCATTCACTACTATCATTCACTACTGAGATTAATGCACTCGTGCCCGTCACTACTACCATTCACTACTCAGATTAATGCACTCATGCCTGTCACTAATATCATTCACAACTGTGATTATTCCAGCCATGCCAGTTTCTACTACCATTCACAACTGAGATTAGTGCACTCGAGCCCGTCACTACGACCATTCACTGCCGAGATTAATGCAGTTGTGCCTGTCACTACGACCATTCACTACTGAGATTAATGCACTTGTGTCCATCACTACTGAGATTAATGCACTTGTGCCTGTCACTACTACCATTCACAACTGAGATTAATGCAGTCGTGCCTGTCACTACTGCCATTCACGACTGAGATTAATGCTGCCGTGCCCGTCACAATTACCATTCACTACTGAGATTAATGCAGTTGGTGCTGTCTCTACTGAGATTAATGCAGTCGTGCCCGTCACTACTATGATCCACTACTGCGATTAATGCACTCGTGCCTGTCATTACTGCGATTCACTGCTGAGATTAATGCACTCGCACCCATCACTACTATGATTAATGCAGTCATGCCCATCACTACTACCATTCACGACTGAGATTAATGCACTCGTGCCTGTCACGACTATAATTCACGACTGAGATTAATGCACTCGTGTCCATCAGACTACCATTCACTACTGAGATTAATTCACTCATGCCCGTCACTACTAGCATTCACTACTAAAATAAATGCACTCATGCCCGTCACTACTACCGTTCACTAGGTGAGATTAATGTACTCGTGCCTGTCATTATTAACATTCACAACTGTGATTATTGCAGCCATGCCAGTTACTACTACCATTCATTACTGAGATTAATGCACTCGTGCCCGTCACTACTACCATTCACTACTCAGATTAATGCACTCGTGCCAGTTACTACTACCATTCATTACTGAGATTAATGTACTTATGCCCATCTCTACGACCATTAACGACTGAGATTAATGCACTCGTATCTGTCGCTACTACCATTCACGACTGAGATTAATGCAGTCATGCTTGTCACTACTGCCATTCACTGCTGAGGTTAATGCACTTGTGCCTGTCACTACTACCATTCACGACTGAGATTAATTCACTCGTGCCTGTCAATACTCCCATTCACTACTGAGATTAATGCAGCCGTGCACGTCACTGCTATCATTCAGGACTGAGATGAATGCACTCGTGCCTGTCACATCAACCAGTCACTACTGAGATTAATGTACTCGTGCCTGTCAGTACTACCATTCACTGCTGAGATTAATGCACTCGTGGCTGTCACTACTACCATTCCCTGCTGAGATTAATACTGTCGTGCCTGTCACGACTGCCATTCACGACTGAGATTACTGCAGTCGTGCCGGTCACTACTACCATTCACTACTGAGATTAATGCACTCGTGCCCGTCAGTACTCCCATTCATGACTGAGATTAATGCAGTCATGCCTGTCACAACTGCCATTCACTGCTGAGATTACTGCAGTTGTGCCCATCACTACTACCATTCACGACTGAGATTAATGCATTCATGCCCATCACTATTACGATTCACGACTGAGATTAATGCACTCGTGCCTGTCACTACTGCCAATCACGACTGAGATTAATGCAGTCATGCCGCTCACTACTACCATTCACTCGTGAGATTAATGCACTCGTGTCCGTCACGACTACTATTCACGACTGAGATTAATGCAGTCGTGCCTGTCACTACTACCATTCACGACTGAGATTAATGCAGTCATGCCCGTCACTACTACCATTCACAACTGAGATTAATTCACTCATGCCCGTCACTACTACCATTCACTACTGAGATGATTGCAGTCTTGCCCGTCACTACTACCATTCACTGCTGAAATAAATGCACTCATGCCCGTCACTACTACCATTCACGAAGTGAGATTAATGCATTCGTGCCTGTCACTACTACCATTCACAACTGTGATTATTGCAGCCGTGCCAGTTACTACTACCATTCACGACTGAGATTAATGCACTCGTGCCCGTCACTACTACCATTCACGACTGAGATTAATGCACTTATGCCTGTCACATCAACTAGTCACTCCTGAGATTAATGTACTCGTGCCTGTCACTACTAAGATTAATGCACTACGACCATTCACTACTGAGATTAACGCATTACTACCATTCACTACTACCATTCACAACTGTGATTATTGCAGTCATGCCTGTCACTACTGCATTTCACTGCTGAGATAAATACTGTCGTGCCTGTCACTACTGCCATTCACGACTGAGATTACTGCAGTCGTGCCCGTCACTACTACCATTCACTACTCAGATTAATGCACTCGTGCCCATCACTATTATCATTCACTACTGAGATTAATACTGTCGTGCCTGTCACTACTGCCATTCACTACTATTCCTGCAGTCGTGCCCGTCACTACTATCATATACTACTGAGATTATTGCACTCGTGCCTGTCACTACCACCATTCACTACTGAGATTAATGCACTCGTGCCTGTCACTGCTACCATTCACTGCTGAAATTAATACTGTCGTGCCTGTCACTACTACCATTCATCACTGAGATTATTGCACTCGTGCCTGTCACTACTACCATTCACTGCTGAGATTAATGCACTCGTGCCCGTCACTACTATCATTCACGACTGAGATTAATACACTTGTGCCCATTACGACTGAGATTAATGCACTCGTGCCTGTCACGACTACCATTCACTACTGAGATTAATGCACTTGTGCCTGTCACTACTCCCATTCACAACTGAGATTAATGCAGTCGTGCCTGTCACTACTGCCATTCACGACGGAGTTTAATGCTGCCGTGCCTGTCACGATTACCATTAACAACTGAGATTAATGCAGTCGTGCCTGTCACTACTGCCATTACGACGGAGTTTAATGCTGCCGTGCCTGTCACGATTACCATTAACTACTGAGATTAATGCAGTTGGTGCTGACACTACTGAGATTAATGCAGTCGTGCCCGTCACTACTATGGTCCATTACTGCGATTAATTCACTCGTGCCTGTCACTGCTACGATTCACGACTCAGATTAGTGCAATCGTGCCCTTCACAACTACGATTCACGACTGAGATTAATGCACTCGTGCCCTTCACTACTCCGATTCACGACTGAGATTAATGCAGTCGTGCCCGTCACGACTACCATTCACTACTGAGATTAACGCACTACTACCATTCACCACTACCATTCACAACTGTGATTATTGCAGTCATGCCTGTCACTACTGCATTTCACTGCTGAGATTACTGCAGTCGTGCCCGTCACTATTACCATTCACTACTGAGATTAATGCATTCGTGTCTGTCACGACTGTCATTCACTACTGAGATTAATGCACTCGGGCCCGTCACTACTACCATTCACTACTCAGATTAATGCACTCGTGCCTGTCACTACTACCATTCACTGCTGAGATTAATACTGTCGTGCCTGTCACTACTACCATTCACGACTGAGATTATTGCACTCGTGCCCGTCACGACTACCATTCACTACTGAGATTAGTGCACTCGAGCCGGTCACTACTACCATTCACTACTGAGATTAACGCACGACTACCATTCACGACTACGATTCACTGCTGAGATTAATGCACTCATGCCTTTCACGACTGTCATTCACGACTGAGATTAATGCACTCGGGCCCGTCACTACTACCATTCAGTACTCAGATTAATGCACTCCTGCCTGTCACTACTACCATTCACAACTGTGATTATTGCACTCGTGCATGTCACTACTACCATTCACTACTGAGATTAATGCACTCGTGCCTGTCACTACTGCCATTCACTGCTGAGATTAATGCACTCGTGCCTGTCACTACTACCATTCACGACTGAGATTATTGCACTCGTACCTGTCATTACTACCATTCACTACTGAGATTAATGTACTCGTGCCTGTCACTACTAAGATTAATGCACTCGTGCCTGTCACTACTACCATTCACTGCTGAGATTAATGCACCCGTGCCCGTCAGTACTACCATTCACGACTGAGATTAATGCACTCGTGCCTGTCACTACTACCATTCACTGCTGAGATTAATACTGTCGTGCCTGTCACTACTACCATTCACGACTGAGATTATTGCACTCGTGCCCGTCACGACTACCATTCACTACTGAGATTAGTGCACTCGAGCCGGTCACTACTACCATTCACTACTGAGATTAACGCACGACTACCATTCACGACTACGATTCACTGCTGAGATTAATGCACTCATGCCTTTCACGACTGTCATTCACGACTGAGATTAATGCACTCGGGCCCGTCACTACTACCATTCAGTACTCAGATTAATGCACTCCTGCCTGTCACTACTACCATTCACAACTGTGATTATTGCACTCGTGCATGTCACTACTACCATTCACTACTGAGATTAATGCACTCGTGCCTGTCACTACTGCCATTCACTGCTGAGATTAATGCACTCGTGCCTGTCACTACTACCATTCACGACTGAGATTATTGCACTCGTACCTGTCATTACTACCATTCACTACTGAGATTAATGTACTCGTGCCTGTCACTACTAAGATTAATGCACTCGTGCCTGTCACTACTACCATTCACTGCTGAGATTAATGCACCCGTGCCCGTCAGTACTACCATTCACGACTGAGATTAATGCACTCGTGCCTGTCACTACTACCATTCACTGCTGAGATTAATACTGTCGTGCCTGTCACTACTACCATTCACGACTGAGATTATTGCACTCGTGCCCGTCACGACTACCATTCACTACTGAGATTAGTGCACTCGAGCCGGTCACTACTACCATTCACTACTGAGATTAACGCACGACTACCATTCACGACTACGATTCACTGCTGAGATTAATGCACTCATGCCTTTCACGACTGTCATTCACGACTGAGATTAATGCACTCGGGCCCGTCACTACTACCATTCAGTACTCAGATTAATGCACTCATGCCTGTCACTACTACCATTCACAACTGTGATTATTGCACTCGTGCATGTCACTACTACCATTCACTACTGAGATTAATGCACTCGTGCCTGTCACTACTGCCATTCACTGCTGAGATTAATGCACTCGTGCCTGTCACTACTACCATTCACGACTGAGATTATTGCACTCGTACCTGTCATTACTACCATTCACTACTGAGATTAATGTACTCGTGCCTGTCACTACTAAGATTAATGCACTCGTGCCTGTCACTACTACCATTCACTGCTGAGATTAATGCACCCGTGCCCGTCAGTACTACCATTCACGACTGAGATTAATGCACTCGTGCCTGTCACTACTACCATTCACTGCTGAGATTAATACTGTCGTGCCTGTCACTACTACCATTCACGACTGAGATTATTGCACTCGTGCCTGTCACGACTATCATTCACGACTGAAATGAATGCACTCGTGCCCGTCACTACTACCATTCACGACTCAGATTAATGCACTCATGCCTGTCACTAATACCATTCACAACTGTGATTATTGCAGTCATGCCTGTCACTACTGCCATTCACTACTGCGATTAATGCAGTTGTGCCTGTCACTACGACCATTCACGACTGAGATTAATGCACTTGTGCCCATCACTACTACCATTAACGACTGAGCTTAAAGCAGTCGTGCCCGTCACTTCTACGATTAACTACTGAGATTAATGCACTCGTGCCGGTCACAACTACCATTCACGACTGAGATTAATACTGTCGTGCCTGTCACTACTGCCATTCACTACTATTACTGCAGTCGTGCCCGTCACTACTACCATATACTTCTCAGATTATTGCACTCGTGCCTGTCACTATTACCATTCACTACTGCGATTAATGCAGTTGTGCCTGTCACTACGACCATTCACGACTGAGATTAATGGACTTGTGCCCGTCACAAGTACCATTCACGACTGAGTTTAATGCAGTGGTGCCTGTCACTACTACCATTCACTACTGAGACTATTGCACTCGTGCCTGTCACTCCTACCATTCACTGCTGAGATTTATACTGTCGTGCCTGTCACTACTGAGATTACTGCAGTCGTGCCCGTCACTACTCCCATTCATAACTGAGATTAATGCAGTCATGCCTGTCACGACTGCCATTCACTGCTGAGATTACTGCTGTTGTGCCCATCACTACTACCATTCACTACTATTACTGCAGTCGTGCCCGTCACTACTATCATATACTACTCAGATTATTGCACTCGTGCCTGTCACTACTACCATTCACTACTGAGATTAATGCACTCGTGCCTGTCACTGCTACCATTCACTGCTGAGATTAATACTGTCGTGCCTGTCACTACTACCATTCATCACTGAGATTATTGCACTCGTGCCTGTCACTACTACCATTCACTGCTGAGATTAATGCACTCGTGCCCGTCACTACTATCATTCACGACTGAGATTAATACACTTGTGCCCATTACGACTGAGATTAATGCACTCGTACCTGTCACGACTACCATTCACTACTGAGATTAATGCACTTGTGCCTGTCACTACTCCCATTCACTACTGAGATTAATGCAGTCGTGCCTGTCACTACTGCCATTCACGACGGAGTTCAATGCTGCCGTGCCTGTCACGATTACCATAAACAACTGCGATTAATTCAGTCGTGCCTGTCACTACTGCCATTCACGACGGAGTTGAATGCTGCCGTGCCTGTCACGATTACCATTAACTACTGAGATTAATGCAGTTGGTGCTGACACTACTGAGATTAATGCAGTCGTGCCCGTCACTACTATGGTCCATTACTGCGATTAATTCACTCGTGCCTGTCACTACTACGATTCACGACTCAGTTTAGTGCAATCGTGCCCTTCACGACTACGATTCACGACTGAGATTAATGCACTCGTGCCCTTCACTACTCCGATTCACTACTGAGATTAATGCAGTCGTGCCCGTCACGACTACCATTCACTACTGAGATTAACGCACTACTACCATTCACAACTGTGATTATTGCAGTCATGCCTGTCACTACTGCATTTCACTGCTGAGATTAATGCACTCGTGCCTGTCACGACTGCCATTCACTACTGAGATTAATGCACTCGTGCCTGTCACGACTGTCATTCACTACTGAGATTAATGCACTCGGGCCCGTCACTACTACCATTCACTACTCAGATTAATGCACTCGTGCCTGTCACTACTACCATTCACTGCTGAGATTAATACTGTCGTGCCTGTCACTACTACCATTCACGACTGAGATTATTGCACTCGTGCCCGTCACGACTACCATTCACTACTGAGATTAGTGCACTCGAGCCGGTCACTACTACCATTCACTATTGAGATTAACGCACGACTACCATTCACGACTACGATTCACTGCTGAGATTAATGCACTCATGCCTTTCACGACTGTCATTCACGACTGAGATTAATGCACTCGGGCCCGTCACTACTACCATTCAGTACTCAGATTAATGCACTCATGCCTGTCACTACTACCATTCACAACTGTGATTATTGCACTCGTGCATGTCACTACCATTCACGACTGAGATTAATGCACTCGTGCCTGTCACGACTGCCATTCACTGCTGAGATTAATGCACTCGTGCCTGTCACTACTACCATTCACGACTGAGATTATTGCACTCGTACCTGTCATGACTACCATTCACTACTGAGATTAATGTACTCATGCCTGTCACTACTAAGATTAATGCACTACGACCATTCACTACTCCGATTCACTGCTGAGATTAATGCACCCGTGCCCGTCAGTACTACCATTCACGACTGAGATTAATGCACTCGTGCCTGTCACTACTACCATTCACTGCTGAGATTAATACTGTCGTGCCTGTCACTACTACCATTCACGACTGAGATTATTGCACTCGTGCCTGTCACGACTATCATTCACGACTGAGATGAATGCACTCGTGCCCGTCACTACTACCATTCACGACTCAGATTAATGCACTCATGCCTGTCACTAATACCATTCACAACTGTGATTATTGCAGTCATGCCTGTCACTACTGCCATTCACTGCTGAGATTAATGCACTCGTGCACATCACTACTACCATTCACTACAGAGATTAATGCACTCGTGCCCGTCACTACTATTATTCACAACTGAGATTAATGCACTTGTGCCCATCACTACTGCCATTCACTACTGAGATTAATGCAGTCGTGCCTGTCACTACTTCCATTCACTACTGAGATTAGTGCACTCGTGCCCTTCACTACTGCGATTCACGACTGAGATTAATGCACTCGTGCCCGTCACTACTACCATTCACTACCGAGATTAATGCAGTTGTGCCTGTCACCACGACCATTCACTACTGAGATAAATGCACTTGTGCCCATCACGACTGAGATTAATGCACTCGTGTCTGTCACGACTACCATTCACGACTGAGATTAATGCACTCGTGCCTGTCACTACTACCACTCACAACTGAGATTAATGCAGTCGTGCCTGTCACGATTACCATTAACAACTGAGATTAATGCAGTTGGTGCTGTCACTACTGAGATTAATGCACTCGTGCCTGTCACTACTACGATTCACTACTGACATTAATGCACTTGCACAGACCACGACTATGATTAATGCAGTCGTGCCCGTCACTACTACCATTCACAACTGAGATGTGTGCACTCGTGCCCTTCACTACTACAATTCACGACTGAGATTAATGCACTCGTGCCCTTCACTATTACCATTCACTACTGAGATTAATGCACTAATGCCTGTCACTACTGCCATTCACAACTGTGATTATTGCAGTCATGCCTGTCACTACTGCCATTCACTGCTGAGATTAATGCACTCGTGCCTGTCACTACTACCATTCACTACTGAGATTAATGCACTCGTGCCTGTCACTACTACCATTCACTGCCGAGATTAATACTGGTGTGCCTGTCACTACTGCCATTCACTACTGAGATTACTGCAGTCGTGCCCGTCACTACTACCATTCACTACTCAGATTAATGCACTCGTGCCCGTCACTATTACCATTCACTCCTGAGATTAATGCACTCGTGCCTGTCACTACTACCATTCACGATTGAGATTAATGCACTCGTGCCTGTCACGACTATCATTCACTACTGAGATTAATGCACTCGTGCCCATCACTACTACCATTCACTACTCAGATTAATGCACTCATGCCTGTCACTACTACCATTCATGACTGAGATTATTGCACTCGTGCCTGTCACTACTACCATTCACTGCTGAGATTTATACTGTCGTGCCTGTCACTACTGAGATTAAGGTACTCGTGCCTGTCACTGATACCATTCACTACTGAGATTAATGCAGCCGTGCACAACACTGCTAGCATTCACGACTGAGATTAATGCACTCGTGCCTGTCACATCAACCAGTCACTACTGAGATTAGTGTACTCGTGCCTGTCACTACTAAGATGAATGCACTACAACCATTCACTACTACGATTCACTACTGAGATTAATGCACCCGTGCCCATCAGTACTACCATTCACGACTGAGATTAATGCACTCGTGCCTGTCACTACTACCATTCACTGCTGAGATTAATACTGTCGTGCCTGTCATTACTGCCATTCACTACTGAGATTAATGCACTCGTGCCCTTTACTACTATGATTCACAACTGAGATTAGTGCAATCGTGCCCTTCACGACTACGATTCACTACTGAGATTAATGCACTCGTGCTCTTAACTACTACGATTCACGACTGAGATTAATGCAGTCGTGCCCGTCACGACCAGTATTCACTACTGAGATTAGTGCACTCGTGCCGGTCACTACTGAGATGAATGCACTCATGCCTGTCACGACTACCAATCAGTACTGAGATTAATGCACTTGTGCCTGTAACTACTACCATTCACGACTGAGATTAACGCACTACTAACATTCACGACTACGATTCACTGCTGAGATTTATGCACTCGTGCCTGTCACTACTGCCATTCACGACTGAGATTAATGCTGCAGTGCCTGTCACGATTACCATTAACTACTGAGATTAATGCAGTTGGTGCTGTCACTTCTGAGATTGATGCAGTCGTGCCCGTCACTACTATGATCCACGACTGCGATTAATGCCCTCGTGCCTGTCACTACTACCATTCACGACTGAGATTATTGCACTCATGCCTGTCACTACTACCATTCACTGCTGAGAGTTATACTCTCGTGCCTGTCACTACTGAGATTAAGGTACTCGTGCCTGTCACTGATACCATTCACTACTGAGATTAATGCAGCCGTGCACAACACTGCTAGCATTCACGACTGAGATTAATGCACTCGTGCCTGTCACATCAACCAGTCACTACTGAGATTAGTGTACTCGTGCCTGTCACTACTAAGATTAATGCACTACAACCATTCACTACTACGATTCACTACTGAGATTAATGCACCCGTGCCCATCAGTACTACCATTCACGACTGAGATTAATGCACTCGTGCCTGTCACTACTACCATTCACTGCTGAGATTAATACTGTCGTGCCTGTCATTACTGCCATTCACTACTGAGATTAATGCACTCGTGCCCTTTACTACTATGATTCACAACTGAGATTAGTGCAATCGTGCCCTTCACGACTACGATTCACTACTGAGATTAATGCACTCGTGCTCTTAACTACTACGATTCACGACTGAGATTAATGCAGTTGTGCCCGTCACGACCAGTATTCACTACTGAGATTAGTGCACTCGTGCCGGTCACTACTAAGATTAATGCACTACAACCATTCACTACTACGATTCACTACTGAGATTAATGCACCCGTGCCCATCAGTACTACCATTCACGACTGAGATTAATGCACTCGTGCCTGTCACTACTACCATTCACTGCTGAGATTAATACTGTCGTGCCTGTCATTACTGCCATTCACTACTGAGATTAATGCACTCGTGCCCTTTACTACTATGATTCACAACTGAGATTAGTGCAATCGTGCCCTTCACGACTACGATTCACTACTGAGATTAATGCACTCGTGCTCTTAACTACTACGATTCACGACTGAGATTAATGCAGTTGTGCCCGTCACGACCAGTATTCACTACTGAGATTAGTGCACTCGTGCCGGTCACTACTGAGATTAATGCACTCATGCCTGTCACGACTACCATTCAGTACTGAGATTAATGCACTTGTGCCTGTAACTACTACCATTCACGACTGAGATTAACGCACTACTAACATTCACGACTACGATTCACTGCTGAGATTTATGCACTCGTGCCTGTCACTACTGCCATTCACGACTGAGATTAATGCTGCGGTGTCTGTCACGATTACCATTAACTACTGAGATTAATGCAGTTGGTGCTGTCACTTCTGAGATTGATGCAGTCGTGCCCGTCACTACTATGATCCACGACTGCGATTAATGCCCTCGTGCCTGTCACTACTACCATTCACTGCTGAGATTTATACTGTCGTGCCTGTCACTACTGAGATTACTGCAGTCATGCCTGTCACGACTGCCATTCACTGCTGAGATTAATGCACTCGTGCCTGTCACTACTGCCAATCACTACTGAGATTAATGCAGTCATGCCGCTCACTACTACCATTCACTGGTGAGATTAATGCACTTGTGTCCGTCACGACTACCATTCACTACTGAGATGATTGCAGTCTTGCCCGTTACTACTACCATTCACGACTAAGATTAATGCAGTCGTGCCTGTCACTACTACCATTCACGACTCAGATTAATGCACTCGTGCCTGTCACGACTACCATTCACGACTCAGATTAATGCACTCATGCCTGTCACGACTACCATTCACAACTGTGATATTTGCAGTCATGCCTGTCACAACTGCCATTCACTGCTGAGATTACTGCAGTGTTGCCCATCACTACTACCATTCACGACTGAGATTAATGCATTCATGCCCATCACTATTACGATTCACGACTGAGATTAATGCACTCGTGCCTGTCACTACTGCCAATCACGACTGAGATTAATGCAGTCATGCCGCTCACTACTACCATTCACTCGTGAGATTAATGCACTCGTGTTCGTCTCGACTACTATTCACGACTGAGATTAATGCAGTCGTGCCTGTCACTACTACCATTCACGACTGAGATTAATGCACTCGTGCCTGTCACATCAACTAGTCACTACTGAGATTAATGTACTCGTGCCTGTCACTACTAAGATTAATGCACTACGACCATTCACTACTACGATTCACTGCTGAGATTAATGCACCTGTGCTCGTCAGTACTACCATTCACTACTGAGATTAATGCACTCGTGCCTGTCACTACCACCATTCACTGCTGAGATTAATACTGTCGTGCCTGTCACTACTGCCATTCACTGCTGAGATTAGTGCACTCGTGCCCTTCACGACTACGATTCACGACTGAGATTAGTGCAGTCGTGCCCGTCACTACGACCATTCACTACTGAGATTAATGCACTTGTGTCCATCACTGCTACCATTAACGACTGAAATTAAAGCAGTCGTGCCTGTCACTACTACGATTCACTACTGAGATTAATGCACTCGTGCCCGTCACAACTACCATTCACAACTGAGATTAATGCACTCATGCCTGTCACTACTACCATTCACTGCTGAGATTAATGCATTCGTGCCTGTCACTACTACAATTCACTTCTGAGATTAATGCACTCGTGCTCTTCACTACTACCATTCACTACTGAGATTAGTGCAGTCGTGCCGGTCACTACTACCATTCACTACTGAGGTTAACTCACTACGACCATTCACTACTATCATTCACTACTGAGATTAATGCACTCATGCCCGTCACTACTACCATTCACGACTCAGATTAATGCACTCATGCCTGTCACTACTACCATTCACAACTGTGATTATTCCAGCCATGCCAGTTTCTACTACCATTCACAACTGAGATTAGTGCACTCGAGCCCGTCACTACGACCATTCACTGCCGAGATTAATGCAGTTGTGCCTGTCACTACGACCATTCACTACTGAGATTAATGCACTTGTGTCCATCACAACTGAGATTAATGCACTTGTGCCTGTCACTACTACCATTCACAACTGAGATTAATGCTGCCGTGCCTGTCACAATTACCATTCACTACTGAGATTAATGCAGTTGGTGCTGTCTCTACTGAGATTAATGCAGTCGTGCCCGTCACTACTATGATCCACTACTGCGATTAATGCACTCGTGCCTGTCATTACTACCATTCACTGCTGAGATTAATGCACTCGCACCCATCACTACTATGATTAATGCAGTCATGCCCATCACTACTACCATTCACGACTGAGATTAATGCACTCGTGCCTGTCACTACTACCATTCACAACTGTGATTATTGCAGTCATGCCTGTCACTACTGCCATTCACTACTGAGATTAATGCACTCGTGTCCATCAGACTACCATTCACTACTGAGATTAATTCACTCATGCCCGTCACTACGAGCATTCACTGCTAAAATAAATGCACTCATGCCCGTCACTACTACCATTCACGAGGTGAGATTAATGCACTCATGCCTGTCACTACTACCAGCCACAATTGAGATTAATGCACTCGTGCCTGTCACGACTACCATTCACTACTGAGATTAATGCACTCGTGCCTGTCACTACTACCATTCACTGCTGAGATTTACATTGTCGTGCCTGTCACGACTGAGATTACTGCAGTCATGCCTGTCACGACTGCCATTCACTGCTGAGATTAATGCACTCGTGCCTGTCACTACTGCCAATCACTACTGAGATTAATGCAGTCATGCCGCTCACTACTACCATTCACTGGTGAGATTAATGCACTCGTGTCCGTCACGACTACCATTCACTACTGAGATGATTGCAGTCTTGCCCGTTACTACTACCATTCACGACTAAGATTAATGCAGTCGTGCCTGTCACTATTACCATTCACGACTCAGATTAATGCACTCATGCCTGTCACGACTACCGTTCACAACTGTGATATTTGCAGTCATGCCTGTCACTGCCATTCACTGCTGAGATTAATGCACTCGTGCCTGTCACTACTACCATTCACTACTGAGATTATTGCACTCGTGCCTGTCACTGCTACCATTCACTGCTGAGAGTTATACTGTCGTGCCTGTCACTACTGCCATTCACGACTGAGATTACTGCAGTCGTGCCGGTCACTACTACCATTCACTACTGAGATTAATGCACTCGTGCCCCTCACTACTCCCATTCATGACTGAGATTAATGCAGTCATGCCTGTCACAACTGCCATTCACTGCTGAGATTACTGCAGTTGTGCCCATCACTACTACCATTCACGACTGAGATTAATGCATTCATGCCCATCACTATTACGATTCACGACTGAGATTAATGCAATCGTGCCTGTCACTACTGCCAATCACGACTGAGATTAATGCAGTCATGCCGCTCACTACTACCATTCACTCGTGAGATTAATGCACTCGTGTCCGTCACGACTACTATTCACTACTGAGATTAATGCAGTCGTGCCTGTCACTACTACCATTCACGACTGAGATTAATGCAGTCATGCCCGTCACTACTACCATTCACAACTGAGATTAATTCACTCATGCCCGTCACTACTACCATTCACTACTGAGATGATTGCAGTCTTGCCCGTCACTACTACCATTCACTGCTGAAATAAATGCACTCATGCCCGTCACTACTACCATTCACGAAGTGAGATTAATGCATTCGTGCCTGTCACTACTACCATTCACAACTGTGATTATTGCAGCCATGCCAGTTACTACTACCATTCACGGCTGAGATTAATGCACTCGTGCCCGTCACTACTACCATTCACGACTGAGATTAATACACTCGTAACTGTCACTACTACCATTCACTACTGAGATTAATGCAGTCATGCACGTCACTGCTACCATTCACGACTGAGATTAATGCACTCATGCCTGTCACATCAACTAGTCACTACTGCGATTAATGCACTCGTGCCTGTCATTACTACCATTCACTGCTGAGATTAATGCACTCGCACCCATCACTACTATGATTAATGCAGTCATGCCCATCACTACTACCATTCACGACTGAGATTAATGCACTCGTGCCTGTCACTACTACCATTCACAACTGTGATTATTGCAGTCATGCCTGTCACTACTGCCATTCACTACTGAGATTAATGCACTCGTGTCCATCAGACTACCATTCACTACTGAGATTAATTCACTCATGCCCGTCACTACGAGCATTCACTGCTAAAATAAATGCACTCATGCCCGTCACTACTACCATTCACGAGGTGAGATTAATGCACTCATGCCTGTCACTACTACTAGCCACAATTGAGATTAATGCACTCGTGCCTGTCACGACTACCATTCACTACTGAGATTAATGCACTCGTGCCTGTCACTACTACCATTCACTGCTGAGATTTATACTGTCGTGCCTGTCACGACTGAGATTACTGCAGTCATGCCTGTCACGACTGCCATTCACTGCTGAGATTAATGCACTCGTGCCTGTCACTACTGCCAATCACTACTGAGATTAATGCAGTCATGCCGCTCACTACTACCATTCACTGGTGAGATTCATGCACTCGTGTCCGTCACGACTACCATTCACTACTGAGATGATTGCAGTCTTGCCCGTTACTACTACCATTCACGACTAAGATTAATGCAGTCGTGCCTGTCACTACTACCATTCACGACTCAGATTAATGCACTCGTGCCTGTCACGACTACCATTCACGACTCAGATTAATGCACTCATGCCTGTCACGACTACCATTCACAACTGTGATATTTGCAGTCATGCCTGTCACTACTGCCATTCACTGCTGAGATTAATGCACTCGTGCCTGTCACTACAACCATTCACTACTGAGATTATTGCACTCGTGCCTGTCACTACTACCATTCACTGCTGAGAGTTATACTGTCGTGCCTGTCACTACTGCCATTCACGACTGAGATTACTGCAGTCGTGCCGGTCACTATTACCATTCACTACTGAGATTAATGCACTCGTGCCCCTCACTACTCCCATTCATGACTGAGATTAATGCAGTCATGCCTGTCACAACTGCCATTCACTGCTGAGATTACTGCAGTTGTGCCCATCACTACTACCATTCACGACTGAGATTAATGCATTCATGCCCATCACTATTACGATTCACGACTGAGATTAATGCAATCGTGCCTGTCACTACTGCCAATCACGACTGAGATTAATGCAGTCATGCCGCTCACTACTACCATTCACTCGTGAGATTAATGCACTCGTGTCCGTCACGACTACTATTCACTACTGAGATTAATGCAGTCGTGCCTGTCACTACTACCATTCACGACTGAGATTAATGCAGTCATGCCCGTCACTACTACCATTCACAACTGAGATTAATTCACTCATGCCCGTCACTACTACCATTCACTACTGAGATGATTGCAGTCTTGCCCGTCACTACTACCATTCACTGCTGAAATAAATGCACGCATGCCCGTCACTACTACCATTCACGAAGTGAGATTAATGCATTCGTGCCTGTCACTACTACCATTCACAACTGTGATTATTGCAGCCATGCCAGTTACTACTACCATTCACGACTGAGATTAATGCACTCGTGCCCGTCACTACTACCATTCACGACTGAGATTAATACACTCGTAACTGTCACTACTACCATTCACTACTGAGATTAATGCAGTCATGCACGTCACTGCTACCATTCACGACTGAGATTAATGCACTCATGCCTGTCACATCAACTAGTCACGACTGCGATTAATGCAATCGTGCCTGTCATTACTACCATTCACTGCTGAGATTAATGCACTCGCACCCATCACTACTATGATTAATGCAGTCATGCCCATCACTACTACCATTCACGACTGAGATTAATGCACTCGTGCCTGTCACTACTACCATTCACAACTGTGATTATTGCAGTCATACCCGTCACTACTAGCATTCACTACTAAAATAAATGCACTCATGCCCGTCACTACTACCATTCACTAGGTGAGATTAATGTACTCGTGCCTGTCACTACTAACATTCACAACTGTGATTATTGCAGCCATGCCAGTTACTACTACCATTCATTACTGAGATTAATGCACTCGTATCTGTCACTACTACCATTCACTACTGAGATTAATGCAGTCATGCTTGTCACTACTGCCATTCACTGCTGAGGTTAATGCACTTGTGCCTGTCACTACTACCATTCACTACTGAGATTAATTCACTCGTGCCTGTCAATACTCCCATTCACGGCTGAGATTAATGCAGCCGTGCACGTCACTGCTACCATTCAGGACTGAGATGAATGCACTCGTGCCTGTCACATCAACCAGTCACTACTGAGATTAATGTACTCGTGCCTGTCAGTACTACCATTCACTACTGAGATTAATGCACTCGTGGCTGTCACTACTACCATTCCCTGCTGAGATTAATACTGTCGTGCCTGTCACTACTGCCATTCACGACTGAGATTACTGCAGTCGTGCCGGTCACTACTACCATTCACTACTGAGATTAATGCACTCGTGCCCGTCACTACTCCCATTCATGACTGAGATTAATGCACTCGTGCCTGTCACTACTGCCAATCACTGCTGAGATTAATGCAGTCATGCCGCTCACTACTACCATTCACTCGTGAGATTAATGCACTCGTGTCCGTCACGACTACTATTCACTACTGAGATTAATGCAGTCGTGCCTGTCACTACTACCATTCACGAGTGAGATTAATGCAGTCATGCCCGTCACTACTACCATTCACAACTGAGATTAATTCACTCATGCCCGTCACTACTACCATTCACTACTGAGATGATTGCAGTCTTGCCCGTCACTACTGCCATTCACTGCTGAAATAAATGCACTCATGCCCGTCACTACTACCATTCACGAAGTGAGATTAATGCATTCGTGCCTGTCACTACTACCATTCACAACTGTGATTATTGCAGCCATGCCAGTTACTACTACCATTCACGACTGAGATTAATGCACTCGTGCCCGTCACTACTACCATTCACGACTGAGATTAATACACTCGTAACTGTCACTACGACCATTCACTGCTGAGATTAATGCAGTCATGCACGTCACTGCTACCATTCACGACTGAGATTAATGCACTCGTGCCTGTCACAACTACAATTCACGACTGAGGTTAATGAAATCTTCCCGTCGCTGCTGCCCTTCACGACTGAAATTAATGCAGTCGTGCTCGTCACTACTACCATTCACGACTGAGATTAATGCACTCGTACCTGTCACTATTACCATTCACCACTGAGATTGATGCACTCGTGCCCGTCACGACTACGATTCACGACTGAGATTAATGTACTCGTGTCTGTCACTACTACGATTCACTACTGAGATTAATGCACCCATGCCCATCTCTCCTACCATTCACAACTGAGATTAATGTACTCGTGCCTGTCACAACTACGATTCACTACTGAGGTTAATGCACTCGTGCCGATCACTACTACGAATCACTATGGAGATAAATGCAGTCGTGCCTGTCACTGCTACCATTCACTACTGAGATTAATGCACTCGTGCCCGTCACTATGACCATTCACTGCTGAGATTAATGCACTCGGCCCCGTCACTCCGACCATTCACAACTGAGATTAATGCACTCCTGCCTGTCACAACTACGATTCACGACTGAGGTTAATGCACTCGTGCCCATCACTACTACGATTCACCACGGAGATTAATGCAGTCGTGCCCGTCACTACTATCATTCACTACTGAGATTAATGCACTCGTGCCTGTCACAACTACGATTCACAACTGAGATCAATGCACTCGTGCCTGTCACAACTACGATTCACTACTGAGGTTAATGCACTCGTGCCCATCACTACTACGATTCACGACTGAGATTAATGCACACGTGCCGGTCACTACTACCATTCACTACTGAGATTAATGCAGACGTGCCTGTCACTGCTACCATTCACTACTGAGATTAATGCACTCGTGCCCGTCACTACTATTATTCACGACTGAGATTAATGCACTCGTGCTTGTCACTACTACGATTCACAACTGAGATTAATGCACTCGTGCCTGTCACAACTACGATTCACTACTGAGGTTAATTCACTCGTTCCCGTCACTACTACGATTCACTACGGAGATTAATGTAATCGTGCCCGTCACTACTACCATTCACGACTGAGATTAATGCACTTGTACCTGTCACTACTACCATTCACGATTGAGATTAATGCACTCGTGCCTGTCACTACTACCATTCACTACTGAGAGTCATGCAGTCGTGCCTGTCACTACTACCATTCACGAATTTAGATTAATGCACTCGTGCCCGTCACTGCTACCATTCACTACTGAGATTAATGCACTCGTGCCACGTCATTCCGACCAATCACAACTGAGATTAATGCAGCTGTGCCCGTCACTGCTATCATTCATGACTCAGATTAATGCACTCGTGCCTTTCACGACGACCATTCATTACTGCGATTAAAGCACTCGTGACGGTTACTCCGACAATTCACTACTGAGATTAATGCACTCGTGCCCGTCACTACTCCCATTCACGACTGAGATTAATGCACTCGTGCACGTCAGTTACTACCATTCACTACTGAGATTAATGCAGTCGTGCCCGTCACTACTATGATCCACTACTGCGATTAATGCACTTGTGCCTGTCACTACTACGATTCACTGCTGAGATTAATGCACTCGCACCCATCCCTACGATGGTTAATGCACTCGTACCTGTCACTATTATCATTCACTTCAGGGATTAATGCTATCGTGCACGTCACTATTAGCATTCACTACTGAGATTGATGCACTCGTGCCTGTCACTACTAGCATTCACTACTGAGATTAATGCAGTCGTGCCCGTCACTACTATGATCCACTACTGCGATTAATGCACTTGTGCCTGTCACTACTACGATTCACTGCTGAGATTAATGCACTCGCACCCATCCCTACGATGGTTAATGCACTCGTACCTGTCACTATTATCATTCACTTCAGGGATTAATGCTATCGTGCACGTCACTATTAGCATTCACTACTGAGATTGATGCACTCGTGCCTGTCACTACTAGCATTCACTACTGAGATTAATGCAGTCTTGCCCGACACTACTACCATTCACTACTGAGATTAATGCACTCATGCCTGACACTACTACTATTTACTGCTGAGATCAATGCACTCGTGCCCCTCACTCCTACCATTCACTACTGAGATTAATGCACTCGTGCCTGTCACGACTATCATTCACGACTGAGATTAATGCACTCGTGCCCGTCACTACTACCATTCACTACTCAGATTAATGCACTCATGCCTGTCACTAATACCATTCACAACTGTGATTATTGCAGTCATGCCTGTCACTACTACGATTCACAACTGAGATTAGTGCAATCGTGCCTTTCACGACTCCGATTCACGACTGAGATTAATGCACTCGTGCTCTTCACTACAACGATTCACTACTGAGATTAATGTAGTCGTGCCCGTCACGACTACCATTCACTACTGAGATTAGTGCACTCGTGCCGGTCACTACTACCATTCACTACTGAGATTAATGCACTCATGCCCATCACCACTATTATTCACAACTGAGATTAATGCACTTGTGCCCATCACTACTGCCATTCACAACTGAGATTAATGCAGGTGTGCCTGTCACTACTACCATTCACTACTGCGATTAATACACTTGTGCCTGTCACTACTACCATTCACTAGAGATTAGTGCACTCGTGCCCTTCACTACTACGATTCACTACTGAGATTAGTGCACTCGTGCCCTTCACGACTACGATTCACGACTGAGATTAATGCACTCGTGCCCGTCACAACTACCATTCACTACAGAGATTAATGCAGTTGTGCCTGTCACTACGACCATTCACTACTGAGATTAATGTACGTGTGCCCATCACTAATACCATTAACGACAGAGATTAAAGCAATCGTTCCCGTCACTACTACGATTCACGACTGAGATTAATGCACTCGTGCCCGTCACAACTACCATTCACTGCTGAGATTAATGCACTCGTGCCTGTCACTACTACCATTCACTACTGAGATTAATGCAGTCATGCCCGTCAGTACTACGATTCACAACTGAGATTAATGCACTCGTGCCAGTCACTACTACCATTCACTACTGAGATTAATGCACTCGTGCCTGTCACGACTACCATTCATGACTGAGATTAATGCACTTGTGCCTGTCACTACTATGATCCACTACTGCGATTAATGCACTCGTACCTGTCACTACTGCCATTCACTACTGGGCTTAATGCAGCCGTGCCTGTCACAATTACCATACACTGCTGAGATTAATGCAGTTGGTGCTGTCACTACTGAGATTAATGCAGTCGTGCCCGTCACTACTATGATCCACTACTGCGATTAATGCACTCGTGCCTGTCACTACTACGATTCACTGCTGAGATTAATGCACTCGTGCCCGACACTACTACGATTCACGACTGAGATTAATGCACTCGTGCCTGTCACTATTACGATGCACGACTGAGATCAATGCAGTCGTGCCCATCTCTACTACGATTCACGACTGAGATTATTGCAGTCGTGCCTGTCACTACTACCATTCACGACTGAGATTAATGCACTCGTGCCCATCACTACTACCATTCATTACTCAGATTAATGCACTCATGCCTGTCACTACTACCATTCACAACTGTGATTATTGCAGTCATGCCTGTCACTACTGCCATTCACTGCTGAGAGTAATGCATTCGTGCCTGTCACTACTACCATTCACTGCTGAGATTAATACTGTCGTGCCTGTCACTACTGCCATTCACTACTGAGATTACTGCAGTCGTGCCGGTCACTACTACCATTCACCACTGAGATGAATGCACTCGTGCCCGTCACTACTCCCATTCATGACTGAGATTAATGCAGTCATGCTTGTCACGACTGCCATTCACTGCTGAGATTACTGCAGTTGTGCCCATCACTAATAGCATTCACGACTGAGATTAATGCATTCATGCCCGTCACTATTACCATTCACTACTGAGATTAATGCACTCGTGCCTGTCACTACTGCCAATCACTACTGAGATTAATGCAGTCATGCCGCTCACTACTACCATTCACTCGTGAGATTAATGCACTCGTGTCCGTCACGACTACTATTCACTACTGAGATGATTGCAGTCTTGCCCGTTACGACTACCATTCACTACTGAGATTAATGCAGTCGTGCCCGTCACTGCGATGATCCACAACTGCGATTAATGCACTCGTGCCTGACACTACTACTGTTCACGACTGAGATTAATGCACTCGTGCCTATCACTATTACGATGCACGACTGAGATCAATGCAGTCGTGCACATCTCTACTACGATTCACGACTGAGATTAATGCACTCGTGCCTGTCACTACTACCATTCACTGCTGAGATTAATACCGTCGTGCCTGTCACTACTGCCATTCACTACTGAGATTACTGCAGTTGTGCACGTCACTATTAACATTTACTCCTGAGATTAATGCACTCGTGCCTGTCACGACTATCATTCACTACTGAGATTAATGCACTCGTGCCCGGCACTACTACCATTCACTACTCAGATTAATGCACTCGTGCCTGTCACTACTACCATTCACTACTCAGATTGATGCACTCATGCCTGTCACTACTACCATTCACAACTGTGATTATTGCAATTGTGCCTGTCACTACTCCCATTCACTACTCAGATTAATGCACTCATGCCTGTCACTACTAACATTCACGACTGAGATTAATGCACTCGTGCCCGTCACTACTGCCATTCACTGCTGAGATTAATGCACTCGTGCCTGTCACTACTACCATTCACTACAGAGATTAGTGCAGTCGTGCAGGTCACTACTACCATTCACTACTGAGATTAACGCACTACTACATTCACTCCTACGATTCACTACTGAGATTAATGCACTCTTGCCCGTTACTACTACCATTCACGACTGAGATTAATGCACTTGTGCCTGTCACATTAACCAGTCACTACTGAGATTAATGTACTCGTACCTGTCACTACTAAGATTAATGCACTACGACCATTCACTACTACGATTCACTGCTGAGATTAATGCACCCGTGCCCGTCAGTACTACCATTCACTACTGAGATTAGTGCAATCGTGCCGTTCACGACTACGATTCACTACTGAGATTAATGCACTCGTGCTCTTCACTACTGCGATTCACTACTGAGATTAATGCAGTCGTGCCCGTCACGACTACCATTCACGACAGAGATTAGTGCAGTTGTGCAGGTCACTACTACCATTCACGACTGAGATTAACGCACTACTACCATTCACTACTACGATTCACTACTGAGATTAATGCACTCGTGCCCGTCACTACTACCATTCACGACTGAGATTAATGCACTTGTGCACATCACTACTGAGATTAATGCACTCGTGCCTGTCACGACTCCCATTCACCACTGAGATTAATGCACTCGTGCCTGGCACTACTACCATTCACAACTGAGATTAATGCATTCGTGCCTGTCACTACTGCCATTCACGACTGAGATTAATGCACTCATGCCTGTCACGACTACGATTCACTACTGAGATTAATGCACTTGCACCCATCACTACTATGATTAATGCAGTCATGCCCGTCACTATTACATTCACCACTGAGATTAATGCACTCGCACCCATCACGACGATGATTAATGCAGTCATGCCCGTCACTACTATCATTCACTACTGAGATTAATGCACTCGCACCCAGCACTACTACGATTAATGCAGTCATGCCCGTCACTATGCCTATTCACGACTGAGATTAATACATTCGTGCCTGTCACGACTACCATTCACTTCTGAGATTAATGCAGCCGTGCCTGTCACAATTACCATTCACTATTGAGATTAATGCAGTTGGTGCTGTCACTACTGAGATTAATGCAGTCGTGCCCGTCACTACTATGATCCACTACTGCGATTAATGCACTCGTGCCTATCACTACTACGATTCACCACGGAGATTAATGCAGTCGTGCACGTCAAGACTACCATTCACAACTGAGATCAATGCACTCGTGCCTGTCACAATTACGATTCACGACTGAGGTTAATGCACTCATGCCCATCACTACTACGATTCACGACTGAGATTAATGCACTCGTGCCCGTCACTCCTATCATTCACAACTGAGATTAATGCACTCGTACCTGTCACAACTACGATTCACTACTGAGGTCAATGCACTCGTGCCCATCACTACTACGATTCACTACGGAAATTAATGCAGTCGTTCCGTTCACTACTGCCATTCACGACTGAGATTAATGCAGTCGTGCCCGTCACTACTACCATTCACTACTGAGATTAATGCAGTCGTGCCTGTCACTACTACCATTCACTACTGAGATTATTGCACTCGTGCCTGTCACTACTACCATTCACTGCTGAGATTTATACTGTCGTGCCTGTCACTACTGCCATTCACTACTGATATGAATGCACTTGTACCTGTCATTACTACCATGCACGACTGAGATTAATGCAGTCGTGCCCGTCGCTGCTCCCCTTCACGACTGAGATTAATGCAGTCATGCCCGTCACTACTACCATTCACGATTGAGATTAATGCACTCGTGCCTGTCACTACTACCATTCACGACTGAGAGTCATGCAGTCGTGCCTGTCACTACTACCATTCACGAATTTAGATTAATGCACTCGTGCCCGTCACCGCCACCATTTACTTCTGAGATTAATGCACTCGTGCCAGTCACTATGACCATTCACGACTGAGATTAATGCACTCGGCCCCGTCACTCCGACCATTCACAACTGAGATTAATGCACTCGTGCCTGTCACAACTACGATTCACTACTGAGGTTAATGCACTCGTGCCCATCACTACTACGATTCACCACAGAGATTAATGCAGTTGTGCCCGTCACGACTATCATTCACAACTGAGATCAATGCACTCGTGCCTGTCACAACTACGATTCACTACTGAGGTTAATGCACTCATGCCCATCACTGCTACCATTCACTACTGAGATTATTGCACTCGTGCCTGTCACTACTACCATTCACTGCTGAGATTTATACTGTCGTGCCTGTCACTACTGCCATTCACTACTGATATGAATGCACTTGTACCTGTCATTACTACCATGCACGACTGAGATTAATGCAGTCGTGCCCGTCGCTGCTCTCCTTCACGACTGAGATTAATGCAGTCATGCCCGTCACTACTACCATTCACGATTGAGATTAATGCACTCATGTCTGTCACTACTACCATTCACGACTGAGAGTCATGCAGTCGTGCCTGTCACTACTACCATTCACGAATTTAGATTAATGCACTCGTGCCCATCACTACTACGATTCACTACTGAGATTAATGCACTCGTGCCCGTCACTCCTATCATTCACAACTGAGATTAATGCACTCGTGCCTGTCACAACTACGATTCACTACTGAGGTCAATGCACTCGTGCCCATCACTACTACGATTCACTACGGAGATTAATGCAGTCGTGCACGTCAAGACTACCATTCACAACTGAGATCAATGCACTCGTGCCTGTCACAACTACGATTCACTACTGAGGTCAATGCACTCGTGCCCATCACTACTACGATTCACTACGGAAATTATTGCAGTCGTTCCGTTCACTACTGCCATTCACGACTGAGATTAATGCAGTCGTGCCCGTCACTACTACCATTCACTACTGAGATTAATGCACTCGTGCCCGTCACTACGCCCATTCACTACTGAGATTAATGCACTCGTGCCCGTCACTACGCCCATTCACTACTGAGATTAATGCAGCCGTGCCTGTCACAATTACCATTCACTATTGAGATTAATGCAGTTGGTGCTGTCACGACTGAGATTAATGCAGTCGTGCCCGTCACTACTATGATCCACTACTGCGATTAATGCACTCGTGCCTGTCATTACTACGAATTACTGCTGAGATTAATGCACTCGCACCCATCACTACTATGATTAATCCAGTCAAGGCCGTCACTACTACCATTCACTACTGAGATTAATGCACTTGTGCCCATCACTACTGAGATTAATGCACTCGTGCCTGTCACTACTACCATTCACTACTGAGATTAATGCAGTTATGCCCGTCACTACTACAATTCACTCCTGAGATTAATGCAGTCGTGCCGGTCACTACTACCATTCACTACTGAGATTAATGCGTCATGCCCGTCACTACTACGATTTACCACTGAGATGAGTGCACTCATGCCCGTCACGACTACCATTCACTGCTGAGATTAGTGCAGCCGTGCCAGTCACTACTACCATTCACGACTGAGATTTAACGCACTACTACCATTCACTACTACCATTCACTGCTGAGATTAATGCAGTTGGTGCTGTCGCTACTGAGATTAATGCAGTCGTGCCCGTCACGACTATGATCCACGACTGCAATTAATGCACTCGTGCCTGTCACTACTACGATTCACTACTGAGATTAATGCACTCGCACCCATCACTAATATGATTAATGCAGTCGTGCCTGTCACTACTACCATTCAATACTGAGATTAATGCACTCGTGCTCGTCACTACTGCCATTCACGACTGAGATTAATGCACTCTTGCCTGTCACTATTACGATTCACGACTGAGATTATTGCAGTCGTGCCCATCGCTATTACGATTCACTACTGAGATTAATGCAGTCGTGCCCGTCACTACGACCATTGACGACTGAGATTAATGCACTCGTACCTGTCACTATTATCATTCACTTCAGGGATTAATGCTATCATGCACGTCACTATTAGCATTCACTACTGAGATTGATGCACTCGCGGCCATCACGACTGCGATTCACGACTGAGATTAATGGACTCGTTCCTGTCACTACTACCATTCACTGCTGAGATTAATGCAGCCGTGCCCATCGCTACTACCATTTACTACTGAGATTAATGCAGTCATGCCCATCACTACTACGATTCACTACTGAGGTTAATGCACTCGTGCCCATCACGACTACGATTCACTACGGAGATTAATGCAGTCGTGCCCGTCACTACTACCATTCACTACTGAGATTAATGCACTCGTGCCTGTCACAACTATGATTCACAACTGAGATCAATGCACTCGTGCCTGTCACAACTACGATTCACTACTGAGGTTAATTCACTCGTGCCCATCACTACTACGATTCACTACGGAGATTAATGTAATCGTGCCCGTCACTACTACCATTCACGACTGAGATTAATGCACTCGGGTCCGTCACTACTACCATTCACAACTGATATTAATGCACTTGTACCTGTCACTACTACCATTCACGACTGAGATTAATGCAGTCGTGCCCGTCGCTGCTGCCCTTCACGACTGAGATTAATGCATCCGTGCCCGTCACTGCTACCATTCACGATTGAGATTAATGCACTCGTGCCTGTCACTACTACCATTCACGACTGAGATTAATGCAGTCGTGCCCGTCGCTGCTGCCCTTCACGACTGAGAGTCATGCAGTCGTGCCCGTCACTACTACCATTCACGAATTTAGATTAGTGCACTCGTGCCCGTCACTGCTACCATTCACGACTGAGATTAATGCACTCGTGCCCGTCACTATGACCATTCACTGCTGAGATTAATGCACTCGGCCCCGTCACTGCTATCATTCACGACTCAGATTAATGCACTCGTGCCTTTCAAGACGACCATTCACTAATGAGATTAAAGCACTCGTGCCGGTCACTCCGACAATTCACGACTGAGATTAATGCACTCGTGCCCTTCACTACGACCATTCGCTACTGAGATTAATGCATTTATGCCTGTCTCGTCTGCGATTGACGACTGAGATTAATGCACTCATGCCTGTCACCACTACGATTCACTACTGAGATTAATGCACTCGCACCCATCACTACTATGATTAATGCAGTCGTGTCCGTCAGTACTACCATTCACTACTGAGATTAATGCACTCGTGCCCGTCACTACTGTCATTCACAACTGAGATTAAAGCAGTCGTGCCTGTCACTACTACCAGTCACTACTGAGATTAATGTACTCCTGCCTGTCACTACTACCATCCACTACTGAGATTAATGCACTCGTGCCAGTGACTACTCCCATTCACTAGTGAGATTAATGCACTCGTGCCTATCACTACTACGATTCACGACTGAGATTAATGCACTCTTGCCCGTCAAGACTACCATTCACAACTGAGATCAATGCACTCGTGCCTGTCACAACTACGATTCACTACTGAGGTCAATGCACTCGTGCCCATCACTACTACGATTCACTACGGAAATTAATGCAGTCGTTCCGTTCACTACTGCCCTTCACTACTGAGATTAAGGCACTCGTGCCCGTCACTACTCCCATTCACTACTGAGATTAATGCACTCGTGCCTGTCACGACTGCCATTCACTACTGAGAATAATGCAGTTGGTGCTTTCACTACTGAGATTAATGCACTCGCACCCATCACTACTATGATTAATCCAGTCGTGCCCGTCACTACTGCTATTCACTGCTGAGATTATTGCAATCGTGCCAGTCACTACTACAATTAACTACTGAGATTAATGCAGTCGTGCCCGTCACTACTACGATTCACCACGGAGATTAATGCAGTCGTGCACGTCAAGACTACCATTCACAACTGAGATCAATGCACTCGTGCCTGTCACAACTACGATTCACTACTGAGATTAATGCACTCTTGCCCGTCACTCCTACCATTCACAACTGAGATTAATGCACTCGTGCCTGTCACAACTACGATTCACTACTGAGGTCAATGCACTCGTGCCCATCACTACTACGATTCACTACGGAAATTAATGCAGTCGTTCCGTTCACTACTGCCCTTCACTACTGAGATTAATGCACTCGTGCCCGTCACTATTCCCATTCACTACTGAGATTAATGCACTCGTGCCTGTCACGACTGCCATTCACTACTGAGAATAATGCAGTTGGTGCTTTCACTACTGAGATTAATGCACTCGCACCCATCACTACTATGATTAATCCAGTCGTGCCCGTCACTACTGCTATTCACTGCTGAGATTATTGCAATCGTGCCAGTCACTACTACAATTAACTGCTGAGATTAATGCAGTCGTGCCAGTCACTACTATGATTCACTACTGCGATTAATGCACTTGTGCCTGTCACTACTACGATTCACTACTGAGATTAATGCACTCGCACCCATCACGACTATGATTAATGCAGTCGTGCCCGTCACGACTGCCATTCGCTACTGAGATTATTGCAGTCGTGCCCGTTACTACTACGATTCACTGCTGAGATTAATGCACTCGTGCCTGACACTACGACGATTCACGACTGAGATTAATGCACTCGTGCCTGTCACTATTACGATTCACGACTGAGATTAATGCAGTCGTGCCCATCTCTACTACAATTCACTACTGAGATTATTGCAGTCGTGCCCATCGCTATTACGATTCACTACTGAGAATAATGCAGTCGTGCCCGTCACTGCCACCATTCACGACTGAGATTAATGCACTCATGCCTGTCATAACTACGATTCACAACTGAGATCAATGCACTCGTGCCTGTCACAACTACGATTCACTACTGAGATTAATGCAGACGTGCCTGTCACTACTACCATTCACAACTGAGATTAATGCACACGTGCCGGTCACTACGACCATTCACTACTGAGATTAATTCACTCGTGCCGGTCACGACCACCATTCTCTACTGAGATTAATGCACTCGTGCCTGTCACAACTACGATTTACTACTGAGGTTAATGCACTCGTTCCCGTCACTACTACGATTCACTACGGAGATTAATTCAGTCGTGCCCGTCACTGCTACCATTCACGACTGAGATTGATGCACTCGCGCCCGTCACTACTACGATTCACGACTGAGATTAATGCACTCGTTCCTGTCACTACTACGATTCACTACTGAGATAAATGCACCCATACCCGTCACTACTCCCATTCACTACTGAGATTAATGCACTCGTGCCTGTCACGACTGCCATTCACTCCTGAGAATAATGCAGTTGGTGCTTTCACTACTGAGATTAATGCATTCGCACCCATCACTACTATGATTAATCCAGTCGTGCCCGTCACTACTGCTATTCACTGCTGAGATTATTGCAGTCGTGCCAGTCACTACTACAATTAACTGCTGAGATTAATGCAGCCGTGCCCGTCACTACTATGATTCACAACTGCGATTAATGCACTCGTGCCTGTCACTACTACGATTCACTACTGAGATTAATGCACTCGCACCCATCACGATTATGATTAATGCAGTCGTGCCCGTCACTACTACCATTCACGACTGAGATTAATGCACTCGTGCCCGTTACTACTACGATTCACTGCTGAGATTAATGCACTCATGCCTGTCACAACTACGATTCACAACTGAGATCAATGCACTCGTGCCTGTCACAACTACGATTCACTACTGAGGTTAATGCACTCGTGCCCATCACTACTACGATTCACTACTGAGATGAATGCACTCGTGCCCGTCACTCCTACCATTCACAACTGAGATTAATGCATTCATGCCTGTCACAACTTCGATTCACTACTGAGGTTAATGCACTCATGCCCATCACTACTACGATTCACTACGGAGATTAATGCAGTCGTGCCGTTCACTACTGCCATTCACGACTGAGATTAATGCACTCGTGCCCGTCACTACTACCATTCACAACTGAGATTAATGCACACGTGCCGGTCACTACGACCATTCACTACTGAGATTAATTCACTCGTGCCGGTCACGACCACCATTCTCTACTGAGATTAATGCACTTGTACATGTCACTACTACCATTCACTACTGAGATTAATGCAGTCGTGCCCGTCGCTGCTGCCCTTCACGACTGAGATTAATGCAGTCGTGCCCGTCACGACTACCATTCACGATTGAGATTAATGCACTCGTGCCTGTCACTACTTCCATTCACGACTGAGATTAAAGCAGTCGTGCCTGTCACTACTACCAGTCACTACTGAGATTAATGTACTCGTGCCTGTCACTACTACCATCCACGACTGAGATTAATGCACTCGTGCCAGTGACTACTCCCATTCACGAGTGAGATTAATGCAGTTGTGCCTGTCTCGTCTGCGATTGACGACTGAGATTAATGCACTTGTGCCTGTCACTACTACCATTCACTACTGAGAGTCATGCAGTCGTGCCTGTCACTACTACCATTCACGAATTTAGATTCGTGCACTCGTGTCCGTCACTGCTACCATTCACTACTGAGATTAATGCACTCGTGCCCGTCACTATGACCATTCACTACTGAGATTAATGCACTCGGCCCCGTCACTCCGACCATTCACAACTGAGATTAATGCAGCTGTCCCCGTCACTGCTATCATTCACGACTCAGATTAATGCACTCGTGCCTTTCACGATGACCATTCACTACTGAGATTAAAGCACTCGTGCCGGTCACTACTACGATTCACAACTGAGATTAATGCACTTGTGCCCATCACTGCTGTCATTCACTACTGAGATTAATGCAGTCGTGCCTGTCACTACTACCAGTCACAACTGAGATTAATGCAGTCGTGCCTGTCACTACTACGATTCACAACTGAGATTAATGCACACGTGCCGGTCACTACCACCATTCACGACTGAGATTAATGCACCCGTGCCCGTCACTACGACCATTCACGACTGAGATAAATGCAGTCGTGCCTGTCACGACTACCATTCTCTACTGAGATTAATGCACTCGTGCCTGTCACTACTACGATTCACAACTGAGATTAATGCACTCGTTCCCGTCACTACTACGAATCACTACGGAGATTAATGTAATCGTGCCCGTCACTACTACCATTCACGATTGAGATTAATGCACTCGTGCCTGTCACTACTACCATTCACTACTGAGAGTCATGCAGTCGTGCCTGTCACTACTACCATTCACGAATTTAGATTAATGCACTCGTGTCCGTCACTGCTACCATTCACTACTGAGATTAATGCACTCGTGCCCGTCACTACTACCATTCACAACTGAGATTAATGCAGCTGCGCCCGTCACTGCTATCATTCACGACTCAGATTAATGCACTCGTGCCTTTCACGACGACCATTCACTACTGAGATTAAAGCACTCGTGCCGGACACTCCGACAATTCACGACTGAGATTAATGCACTCGCACCCATCACTACTATGATTAATGCAGTCGTGCCCGTCACTACTACGATTCACTACTGAGATTAATGCACTCGTGCCCGTCACTACTGCCATTCACTATTGAGGTTATTGCAGTCGTGCTGTCACTACTACGATTCACTGCTGAGATGAATGCACTCGTGCCTGACACTACTACGATTCACTACTGAGATTAATGCACTCGTGCCCATCACTACTCCCATTCATGACTGAGATTAATGCAGTCATGCCTGTCACGACTGCCATTCACTGCTGAGATTACTGCAGTTGTGCCCATCACAACTACCATTCACGACTGAGATTAATGCATTCATGCCCATCACTATTACCATTCACGACTGAGATTAATGCACTCGTGCCTGTCACTACTGCCAATCACTACTGAGATTAATGCAGTCATGTCGCTCACTACTACCATTCACTCGTGAGATTAATGCACTCGTGTTCGTCACGACTACTATTCACTACTGAGATGACTGCAGTCTTGCCCGTTACTACTACCATTCACTGCTGAGATTAATGCACTCGTGCCCGTCACTACTATCATTCACCACTCAGATTAATGCACTCGTGCCTGTCACTACTACCATTCACAACTATGATTATTGCAGTCATACCTGTCACTACTGCCATTCACTGCTGAGGTCAATGCACTCATACCTGTCACTACTGCCATTCACTACTGGTCTCAATGCAGCCGTGCCTGTCACAATTACCATTCACTGCTGAGATTAATGTCGTTGGTGCTGTCACTACTGAGATTAATGCAGTCGTGCCCGTCACATCTATGATCCACTACTGCGATTAATGCACTCGTGCCTGTCACTACTACGATTCACTGCTGAGATTAATGCAGTCGTGCCTGTCACGACTACGATTCACGACTAAGATTAATGCACTCGTGCCTGTCACTACTACCATTCACTACTGAGATTAATGCAGTCATGCCCGTCACGACTACATTCACTACTGAGATTAATGCACTCGTGCCCGTTACTATGACCATTCATTACTGAGATTAAAGCACTCGGGCCTGTCACGACTACCATTCACGACTGAGATTAATGCAGTCGTGCCCGTCACTACTATGATCCACTACTGCGATTAATGTACTCGTGCCTGTCACTACTACGATTCACGACTGAGATTAATGCAGTCGTGCCTGTCACTACTCAAATTCACTGCCGAGATTAATGCAGACGTGCCTGTGACTACTACCATTCACAACTGAGATTAATGCACACGTGCCGGTCACTACTACCATTCACGACTGAGATTAATGCACTCGTGCCGGTCACGACTACCATTCTCTACTGAGATTAATGCACTCGTGCCTGTCACTACTATTATTCACTACTGAGATTAATGCACTCGTGCCTGTCACTACTACCATTCACAACTGAGATTAATGTAATCGTGCCCGTCACTACTACCATTCACGACTGAGATTAATGCACTCAGGCCTGTCACTACTACCATTCACTACTGATATTAATGCACTTGTACCTGTCACTACTACCATTCACGACTGAGATTAATGCAGTAGTGCCCGTCGCTGCTGCCCTTCACGACTGAGATTAATGCATCCGTGCCCGTCACTACTACCATTCACGACTGAGATTAATGCAGTAGTGCCCGTCGCTGCTGCCCTTCACGACTGAGATTAATGCATCCGTGCCCGTCACTGCTACCATTCACGATTGAGATTAATGCACTCGTGCCTGTCACTACTACCATTCACTACTGAGAGTCATGCAGTCGTGCCTGTCACTGCTACCATTCACGAATTTAGATTAATGCACTCGTGCCCGTCACTGCTACCATTCACAACTGAGATTAATGCACTCGTGCGCGTCACTATGACCATTCACTCCTGAGATTAATGCACTCGGCCCCGTCACTCCGACCATTCACAACTGAGATTAATGCAGCTGTGCCCGTCACAGCTATCATTCACGACTCAGATTAATGCACTCGTGCCTTTCACGACGACCATTCACTACTGAGATTAAAGCACTCGTGCCGGACACTCCGACAATTCACGACTGAGATTAATGCACTCGCACCCATCACTACTATGATTAATGCAGTCGTGCCCGTCACTACTACGATTCACTACTGATATTAATGCACTTGTACCTGTCACTACTACCATTCATGACTGAGATTAATGCAGTAGTGCCCGTCGCTGCTGCCCTTCACGACTGAGATTAATGCATCCGTGCCCGTCACTGCTACCATTCACGATTGAGATTAATGCACTCGTGCCTGTCACTACTACCATTCACTACTGAGATTAAAGCACTCGTGCCGGACACTCCGACAATTCACGACTGAGATTAATGCACTCGCACCCATCACTACTATGATTAATGCAGTCGTGCCCGTCACTACTACGATTCACTACTGAGATTAATGCACTCGTGCCCGTCACTACTGCCATTCACTATTGAGGTTATTGCAGTCGTGCTGTCACTACTACGATTCACTGCTGAGATGAATGCACTCGTGCCTGACACTACTACGATTCACTACTGAGATTAATGCACTCGTGCCCATCACTACTCCCATTCATGACTGAGATTAATGCAGTCATGCCTGTCACGACTGCCATTCACTGCTGAGATTACTGCAGTTGTGCCCATCACAACTACCATTCACGACTGAGATTAATGCATTCATGCCCATCACTATTACCATTCACGACTGAGATTAATGCACTCGTGCCTGTCACTACTGCCAATCACTACTGAGATTAATGCAGTCATGTCGCTCACTACTACCATTCACTCGTGAGATTAATGCACTCGTGTTCGTCACGACTACTATTCACTACTGAGATGACTGCAGTCTTGCCCGTTACTACTACCATTCACTGCTGAGATTAATGCACTCGTGCCCGTCACTACTATCATTCACCACTCAGATTAATGCACTCGTGCCTGTCACTACTACCATTCACAACTATGATTATTGCAGTCATACCTGTCACTACTGCCATTCACTGCTGAGGTCAATGCACTCATACCTGTCACTACTGCCATTCACTACTGGTCTCAATGCAGCCGTGCCTGTCACAATTACCATTCACTGCTGAGATTAATGTCGTTGGTGCTGTCACTACTGAGATTAATGCAGTCGTGCCCGTCACATCTATGATCCACTACTGCGATTAATGCACTCGTGCCTGTCACTACTACGATTCACTGCTGAGATTAATGCAGTCGTGCCTGTCACGACTACGATTCACGACTAAGATTAATGCACTCGTGCCTGTCACTACTACCATTCACTACTGAGATTAATGCAGTCATGCCCGTCACTACTACATTCACTACTGAGATTAATGCACTCGTGCCCGTTACTATGACCATTCATTACTGAGATTAACGCACTCGGGCCTGTCACGACTACCATTCACGACTGAGATTAATGCAGTCGTGCCCGTCACTACTATGATCCACTACTGCGATTAATGTACTCGTGCCTGTCACTACTACGATTCACGACTGAGATTAATGCAGTCGTGCCTGTCACTACTCCCATTCACTGCCGAGATTAATGCAGACGTGCCTGTGACTACTACCATTCACAACTGAGATTAATGCACACGTGCCGGTCACTACTACCATTCACGACTGAGATTAATGCACTCGTGCCGGTCACGACTACCATTCTCTACTGAGATTAATGCACTCGTGCCTGTCACTACTATTATTCACTACTGAGATTAATGCACTCGTGCCTGTCACTACTACCATTCACAACTGAGATTAATGTAATCGTGCCCGTCACTACTACCATTCACGACTGAGATTAATGCACTCAGGCCCGTCACTACTACCATTCACTACTGATATTAATGCACTTGTACCTGTCACTACTACCATTCACGACTGAGATTAATGCAGTAGTGCCCGTCGCTGCTGCCCTTCACGACTGAGATTAATGCATCCGTGCCCGTCACTGCTACCATTCACGATTGAGATTAATGCACTCGTGCCTGTCACTACTACCATTCACTACTGAGAGTCATGCAGTCGTGCCTGTCACTGCTACCATTCACGAATTTAGATTAATGCACTCGTGCCCGTCACTGCTACCATTCACAACTGAGATTAATGCACTCGTGCGCGTCACTATGACCATTCACTCCTGAGATTAATGCACTCGGCCCCGTCACTCCGACCATTCACAACTGAGATTAATGCAGCTGTGCCCGTCACAGCTATCATTCACGACTCAGATTAATGCACTCGTGCCTTTCACGACGACCATTCACTACTGAGATTAAAGCACTCGTGCCGGACACTCCGACAATTCACGACTGAGATTAATGCACTCGCACCCATCACTACTATGATTAATGCAGTCGTGCCCGTCACTACTACGATTCACTACTGAGATTAATGCACTCGTGCCCGTCACTACTGCCATTCACTATTGAGGTTATTGCAGTCGTGCTGTCACTACTACGATTCACTGCTGAGATGAATGCACTCGTGCCTGACACTACTACGATTCACTACTGAGATTAATGCACTCGTGCCCATCACTACTCCCATTCATGACTGAGATTAATGCAGTCATGCCTGTCACGACTGCCATTCACTGCTGAGATTACTGCAGTTGTGCCCATCACAACTACCATTCACGACTGAGATTAATGCATTCATGCCCATCACTATTACCATTCACGACTGAGATTAATGCACTCGTGCCTGTCACTACTGCCAATCATTACTGAAATTAATGCAGTCATGTCGCTCACTACTACCATTCACTCGTGAGATTAATGCACTCGTGTTCGTCACGACTACTATTCACTACTGAGATGACTGCAGTCTTGCCCGTTACTACTACCATTCACTGCTGAGATTAATGCACTCGTGCCCGTCACTACTATCATTCACCATTCAGATTAATGCACTCGTGCCTGTCACTACTACCATTCACAACTATGATTATTGCAGTCATACCTGTCACTACTGCCATTCACTGCTGAGGTCAATGCACTCATACCTGTCACTACTGCCATTCACTACTGGTCTCAATGCAGCCGTGCCTGTCACAATTACCATTCACTGCTGAGATTAATGTCGTTGGTGCTGTCACTACTGAGATTAATGCAGTCGTGCCCGTCACATCTATGATCCACTACTGCGATTAATGCACTCGTGCCTGTCACTACTACCATTCACTACTGAGATTAATGCAGTCATGCCCGTCACTACTACATTCACTACTGAGATTAATGCACTCGTGCCCGTTACTATGACCATTCATTACTGAGATTAACGCACTCGGGCCTGTCACGACTACCATTCACGACTGAGATTAATGCACTTGTACCTGTCACTACTACCATTCACCACTGAGATTAATGCAGTCGTGCCTGTCACTACTACCATTCACTACTGAGATTAATTCACTCGTGCCTGTCACTACTACCATTACCTGCTGAGATTAATGCAGCCGTGCACGTCACTGCTACCATTCACGACTGAGATTAATGCAGTCGTGCCTGTCACTACTCCCATTCACTGCTGAGATTAATGCATTCGTGCCCGTCACTATTACTATTCACTGCTGAGATTAATGCACTCGTGCCTGTCACATCAACCAGTCACTACTGAGATTAATGTACTCGTGCCTGTCACTACTAAGATTAATGCACTACGACCATTCACTGCTACGATTCACTGCTGAGATTAATGCACCCGTACCCGTCAGTACTACCATTCACTACTGAGATGAATGCACTCGTGCCTGTCACTACTACCATTCACTGCTGAGATTAATGCACTCGTGCACATCACTACTACCGTTCACTACTGAGATTAATGCACTCGTGCCCGTCACTACTATTATTCACAACTGAGATTAATGCACTTGTGCCCATCACTACTGCCATTCACTACTGAGATTAATGCAGTCGTGCCCGTCACTACTGCCATTCACTACTGCGATTAAAGCAGCCGTGCCTGTCACTACTACCATTCACTACTGCGATTAATGCAGTTGTGCCTGTCACTTCCACGATTCACTACTGAGATTACTGCAGTCGTGCCTGTCACTACTACCATTCACTGCTGAGATTTATACTGTCGTGCGTGTCACTACTGAGATTACTGCAGTCGTGCCCGTCACTACTCCCATTCATAACTGAGATTAATGCAGTCATGCCTGTCACGACTGCCATTCACTGCTGAGATTACTGCTGTTGTGCCCATCACGACTACCATTCACTACTGAGATTAATGCATTCATGCTTGTCACTACTGCCATTCACTACTGAGATTGTTGCACTCGTGCACGTCACTACTTCCATTCACTCCTGAGATTAATGCACTCGTGCCCGTTACAACTACCATTCACGACTGAGATTAATGCAGTCGTGCCTGTCACTACTACCATTCACTACTGAGATTAATGCACTCGTGCCCGTCACTACTATCATTCACGACTGAGATTAATGCACTTGAACCCATCACGACTGAGATTAATGCACTCGTGCCTGTCACGACTACCATTCACGACTGAGATTAATGCAGTCGTGCCTGTCACTACTGCCATTCACAACTGAGATTAATGCAGTTGGTGCTGTCACTACTGAGATTAATGCAGTCATGCCCGTCACTACTACGATTCACTAATGAGATTAATGCACTCGCACCCACCACTACTATGATTAATGCAGTCGTGCCCGTCAGTACGACCATTCACGATTGAGATTAATGCACTCGTGGCAGTCACTACTACCATTCACAACTGAGATTAATGCACTCGTGCCCTTCACTACTACCATTCACTACTGAGATTAACGCACTACTACCATTCACTATTACGATTCACGACTAAGATTAATGCACCCGTACCCGTCAGTACGACCATTCACAATTGAGATTAATGCACTCGTGCTCTTCACTACTACGATTCACGACTGAGATTAATGCAGTCGTGCCCGTCACGACTACTATTCACTACTGAGATTAGTGCAGTCGTGCCCGTCACTACCAGCATTCACGACTGAGATTAATGCACTCATGCCCTTCACGACTACGATTCACAACTGAGATTAATGCACTCGTGCCCGTCACGAGTACCATTCACGACTGAGATTAATGCACTCGTGCCTGTCACAACTATTATTCACGACTGAGATTAATGCACTCATGCCCGTCACGACTACCATTCACTACTCAGATTAATGCACTCATGCCTGTCACTACTACCATTCACAACTATGATTATTGCAGTCATGCCTGTCACTACTGCCATTCACTACTGAGATTAATGCACTCGTGCCCGTCACTACTATTATTCACAACTGAGATTAATGCACTTGTGCGCATCACTACTGCCATTCACTACTGAGATTAATGCAGTCGTGCCCATCACTACTACCATTCACTACTGCGATGAATGCACTTGTGCCTGTCACTACTCCCATTCACTACTGAGATTTGTGCACTCATGCCATTCACTACTACCATTCACTACTGAGATTAATGCACTCGTGCCCGTCACTACTCCCATTCACTACTGAAAATTGTGCACTCATGCTATTCACTACTACCATTCACTACTGA
Source organism: Pristiophorus japonicus (assembly GCF_044704955.1). Lineage (NCBI taxonomy): Eukaryota > Metazoa > Chordata > Chondrichthyes > Pristiophoridae > Pristiophorus > Pristiophorus japonicus. The sequence continues at coordinate 521,408 of NW_027253926.1, read as the reverse complement.
GATTAATGCACTCGTACCCGTCACTAATACCATTCACGATCGAGATTAATGCAGTTGTGCCTGTCACTACGACCATTCACTGCTGAGATTAATGCACTCGTGTCCGTCACGACTACCATTCACTACTGAGATTAATGCACTTGTGCCTGTCACTACTCCCATTCACAACTGAGATTAATGCAGTCGTGCCTGTCACTACTGCCATTCACGACTGAGATTAATGCTGCCGTGCGTGTCACGATTACCATTAACAACTGAGATTAATGCAGTTGGTGCTGTCACTACTGAGATTAATGCAGTCGTGCCCGTCACGACTACCATTCACAACTGAGATTAGTGCATTTGTGCCGGTCACGACTGCCATTCACTACTGAGATTAATGCACTCGTGCCCATCACGACTACGATTCACAACTGTGATTATTGCAGTCATGCCTGTCACGACTGCCATTCACTGCTGAGATTAATACTGTCATGCCTGTCACTATTGCCATTCACGACTGAGATTACTGCAGTCGTGCCCATCACTCCTACCATTCACTACTCAGTTTAATGCACTCGTGCCCGTCACTATTACCATTCACTACTGAGATTAATTCACTCGTGCCTGTCATGACTACCATTCACTACTGAGATTAATGCACTCGTGCACATCACTACTACCATTCACGACTGAGATTCGTGCAGTCGTGCCGGTCATTACTACCATTCACGACTGAGATTAAAGCACTCGTGCCTGTCACTACTACCATTCACTACTCAGATTAATGCACTCATGCCTGTCACAACTACCATTCACTACTGAGATTAATGCACTCGTGCCCGTCACTATTACCATTCACGACTGAGATTAATGCACTCGTGCCTGTCACCACTGCCATTCACTGCTGAGATTAATGCACTCGTGCCTGTCACGACTACCATTCACGACTGAGATTTTTGCACTCGTGCCTGTCACTACCACCATTCACTACTGAGTTTAATGCACTCGTGCCTGTCACTACTACCATTGACTACTGAGATTAATGTACTCGTGCCTGTCACGACTAAGATCAATGCACTACGACCATTCAATACTACGATTCACTGCTGAGATTAATGCACACGTGCCCGTCACGACTACCATTCACTGCTCAGATTAATGCACTCATGCCTGTCACTAATACCATTCACAACTGTGATTATTGCAGTCATGCCTGTCACTACTGCCATTCACTACTGAGATTAATGCACTCGTGCACATCACTACTACAATTCACTGCTGAGATTAATGCACTCGTGCCCGTCACTACTATTATTCACAACTGAGATTAATGCACTTGTGCCCATCACTACTGCCATTCACTACTGAGATTAATGCACTACTACCATTCACTACTACGATTCACTGCTGAGATTAATGCACTCGTGCCTGTCACGACTACCATTCACTGCTCAGATTAATGCACTCATGCCTGTCACTAATACCATTCACAACTGTGATTATTGCAGTCATGCCTGTCACTACTGCCATTCACTACTGAGATTAATGCACTCGTGCACATCACTACTACAATTCACTGCTGAGATTAATGCACTCGTGCCCGTCACTACTATTATTCACAACTGAGATTAATGCACTTGTGCCCATCACTACTGCCATTCACTACTGAGATTAATGCAGTCGTGCCCGTCATTACGACCATTCACTACTGCGATTAATGCAGTTGTGCCTGTCACTACGACCATGCACGACTGAAATTAATGCACTTGTGCCCATCACTACTATCATTAACGACTGAGATTAAAGCAGTCGTGCCCGTCACTTCTACGATTCACTACTGAGATTAATGCACTCGTGCCCGTCACAACTACCATTCACGACTGAGATTAATGCAGTCGTGCCTGTCACTACGACCATTCACTACTGAGATTAATGCACTCGTGCCCGTCACAACTACCATTTACTGCTGAGATTAATACTGTCGTGCCTGTCACGACTGCCATTCACTACTATTACTGCAGTCGTGCCCATCACTACTACCATATACTACTCAGATTATTGCACTCGTGCCTGTCACTATTACCATTCACTGCTGAGATTAATGCACTCGTGCCTGTCACTTCTACCATTCACTGCTGAGATTAATACTGTCGTGACTGTCACTACTACCATTCACTACTGAGACGATTGCACTCGTGCCTGTCACTACTACCATTCACTGCTGAGATTTATACTGTCGTGCCTGTCACTACTGAGATTACTGCAGTCGTGCCCGTCACTACTACCATATACTACTCAGATTATTGCACTCGTGCCTGTCACTATTACCATTCACTGCTGAGATTAATACTGTCGTGCCTGTCACGACTACCATTCACTACTGAGACTATTGCACTCGTGCCTGTCACTACTACCATTCACTGCTGAGATTTATACTGTCGTGCCTGTCACTACTGAGATTACTGCAGTCGTGCCCGTCACTACTCCCATTCACAACTGTGATTATTGCAGTCATGCCTGTCACTACTGCCATTCACTACTGAGATTAATGCACTCGTGCACGTCACTACTACCATTCACTACTGAGATTAATGCACTTGTGCCCGTCACTACTATTATTCACAACTGAGATTAATGCACTTGTGCCTGTCACTCCTACCATTCACTACTGAGATTAGTGCACTCGTGCCCTTCACTACTATGATTCACTACTGAGATTAGTGCACTCGTGCCCTTCACTACTGCGATTCACGACTGAGATTAATGCACTCGTGCCCGTCACTACTACCATTCACTACCGAGATTAATGCAGTTGTGCCTGTCACCACGACCATTCACTACTGAGATAAATGCACTTGTGCCCATCACTCCTACCATTCACGACTGAGATTAATGCAGTCGTGCCTGTCACTACTACCATTCACTACTGAGATTAATGCACTTGTGCCCATCACGACTGAGATTAATGCACTCGTGTCTGTCACGACTACCATTCACTACTGAGATTAATGCACTCATGCCCTTCACTACTACCATTCACTACTGAGATTAATGCACTCATGCCTGTCACTACTACCATTCACAACTGTGATTATTGCAGTCATGCCTGTCACTGCTGCCATTCACTGCTGAGATTAATGCACTCGTGCCTGTCACTACTACCATTCACTGCCGAGATTAATACTGGCGTGCCTGTCACTACTGCCATTCACTACTGAGATTACTGCAGTCGTGCCCGTCACTACTACCATTCACTACTCAGATTAATGCACTCGTGCCCGTCACTATTACCATTCACTCCTGAGATTAATGCACTCGTGCCTGTCACTACTACCATTCACGACTGAGATTAATGCACTCGTGCCTGTCACGACTATCATTCACTACTGAGATTAATGCACTCGTGCCCGTCACTACTACCATTCACTACTCAGATTAATGCACTCATGCCTGTCACTACTACCATTCAGAACTGTATTTATTGCACTCGTGCCTGTCACTACTGCCATTCACTGCTGAGATTTATACTGTCGTGCCTGTCACTACTGAGATGAATGCACTCGTGCCTGTCACTAATACTATTCACTACTGAGATTAATGCAGCCGTGCACATCTGTGCTACCATTCACGACTGAGATTAATGCACTCGTGCCTGTCACATGAACCAGTCACGACTGAGATTAGTGTACTCGTGCCTGTCACTACTGAGATTAATGCACTACAACCATTCACTACTACGATTCACTGCTGAGATTAATGCACCCGTGCCCATCAGTACTACCATTCACGACTGAGATTAATGCACTCGTGCCTGTCACTACTACCATTCACTGCTGAGATTAATACTGTCGTGCCTGTCACTACTGCCATTCACGACTGAGATGAATGCACTCGTGCCCTTCACTACTATGATTCACAACTGAGATTAGTGCAATCGTGCCCTTCACGACTACGATTCACTACTGAGATTAATGCACTCGTGCTCTTAACTACTACGATTCACTGCTGAGATTAATGCACTCGTGCCCATCACGACCAGCATTCACTACTGAGATTAGTGCACTCGTGCCGGTCACTACTACCATTCACTACTGAGATTAATGCACTCGTGCCCGTCACAACTACCATTCACGACTGAGATTAATGCACTTGTGCCCATCACGACTGAGATTAATGCACTCATGCCTGTCACGACTACCATTCAGTACTGAGATTAATGCTGCGGTGCCTGTCACGATTACCATTAACTCCTGAGATTAATGCAGTTGGTGCTGTCACTTCTGAGATTAATGCAGTCGTGCCCGTCACTACTATGATCCACGACTGCGATTAATGCCCTCGTGCCTGTCACTACTATGATTCACTACTGAAATTAATGCACTCGCACCCACCACTACTATGATTAGTGCAATCGTGCCGGTCACTACTACCATTCACGACTGAGATTAACGCACTACTACCATTCACTACTACGATTTACGACTGAGATTAATGCACTCGTGCCCGTCACTTCTACCATTCACTGCTGAGATTAATACTGTCGTGCCTGTCACTACTACCATTCACCACTGAGACTATTGCACTCGTGCCTGTCACTACTACCATTCACTGCTGAGATTTATACTGTCGTGCCTGTCACTACTGAGATTACTGCAGTCGTGCCCGTCACTACTCCCATTCATAACTGAGATTAATGCAGTCATGCCTGTCACGACTGCCATTCACTGCTGAGATTACTGCTGTTGTGCCCATCACTACTACCATTCACTACTGAGATTAATGCATTCATGCCCGTCACTACTACCATTCACAACTGTGATTATTGCAGTCATGCTTGTCACTACTGTCATTCACTGCTGAGATTAATGCACTCGTGCACGTCAATACTACCATTCACTACTGCGATTAATGCAGTTGTGCCTGTCACTACGACCATTCACGACTGAGATTAATGCACTTGTGCCCATCACTACTACCATTAACGACTGAGATTAAAGCAGTCGTGCCGGTCACTTCTACGATTCACTACTGAGATTAATGGACTCGTGCCCGTCACAACTACCAAATACTACTCAGATTATTGCACTCGTGCCTGTCACTATTACCATTCACTACTGAGATTAATGCACTCGTGACTGTCACTGCTACCATTCACTGCTGAGATTAATGCACTCGTGCCCGTCACTAGTATTATACAAAACTGAGATTATTGCACTTGTGCCTGTCACTACTACCATTCACTACTGAGATTAGTGCACTCGTGCCCTTCACTACTATGATTCACAACTGAGATTAGTGCACTCGTGCCCTTCACTACTGCGATTCACTACTGAGATTAATGCATTCGTGTCTGTCACGACTGCCATCCACAACTGAGATTAATGCAGTCGTGCCTGTCACGATTACCATTAACGACTGAGATTAATGCAGTTGGTGCTGTCACTACTGAGATTAATGCAGTCGAGCCTGTCACTACTACGATTCACTGCTGAGATTAATACTGACGTGCCTGTCACTACTGCCATTCACTACTAAGATCACTGCAGTCGTGCCCGTCACTACTACCATTCAGAACTGTGATTATTGCACTCGTGCCTGTCACTACTACCATTCACTGCTGAGATTAATACTGTCGTGCCTGTCACTGCTGCCATTCACTACTGAGATTAATGCAGTTGGTGCTGTCACTTCTGAGATTAATGCAGTCGTGCTCGTCACTACTATGATCCACTACTGCGATTAATGCACTCGTGCCTGTCACTACGACGATTCACTACTGAGATTAATGCACTCGCACCCACCACTACTATGATTAATGCAGTCGTGCCCGTCACTACTACCATTCACAACTGAGATGAGTGCACTCGTGCCCTTCACTATACGATTCACGACTGAGATTAATGCAGTCGTGCCCGTCACGACTACCATTCACGACTGAGATTAGTGCAGTCGTGCCGGTCACTACTACCATTCACGACTGAGATTAATGCGCTACTACCATTCACTACTACGATTCACTACTGAGATTAATGCACTCGTGCCTGTCACTGCTACCATTCACAACTGTGATTATTGCAGTCATGCCAGTCACTACTGCCATTCACTGCTGAGATTAATGCACTCGTGCCCGTCACTACTACCATTCACTACTCAGATTAATGCACTCGTGCCTGTCACTACTGCCATTCACTACTGAGATTAATGCACTCGTGCCTGTTACTACTACCATTCACTACTGAGATTAATGTGCGCGTGCCTGTCATTACTAAGATTAATGCACTACGACCATTCACTACTACGATTCACTGCTGAGATTAATGCACCCGTGCCCGTCAGCACTACCATTCACTGCTGAGATTAATACTGGCGTGCCTGTCACTACTGCCATTCACTTCTGAGATTACTGCACTCGTGCCCTTCACTACTACGATTCACTCCTGAGATTAGTGCACTCGTGCCCGTCACTACTACCATTCACTACCGAGATTAATGCAGCTGTGCCTGTCACTACGGCCGTTCACTACTCAGATTAATGCAGTCGTGCCTGTCACTACTACCATTCACGACTGAGATTAATGCAGTCATGCCCGTCACTACTACCATTCACGACTGAGATTAATGCACTTGTGCCCATCACGACTGAGATTAATGCAGTCGTGCCTCACGACTACAATTCACTGCTGAGATTAAGGCACTCATACCTGTCACTACCACCATTCACTACTGCGATTAATGCACTCATGCCTGTCACTACTATGATTCACTGCTGAGATTAATGCACTCATGCCTGTCACTACTAGCATTCACGACTGAGATTAATGCAGTCGTGCCCGACACTACTACCATTCACTACTGAGATTAATGCACTCGTGCCCGTCACTACTGCCCTCCACTACTGAGATTAATGCACTCGTGCCCGTCATACCCATTCACTGCTGAGATTAATGCACTTGTGCCTGTCACGACTACCATTCACAACTGAGATTAATGCAGTCGTGCCTGTCACGATTACCATTAACGACTGAGATTAATGCAGTTGGTGCTGTCACTACTGAGATTAATGCACTCGTGCCTGTCATTACTACGATTCACTACTGAGATTAATGCACTCGCACCGACCATCACTATGATTAAAGCAGTCGTGCCCGTCACTACTACCATTCACAACTGAGATGAGTGCACTCGTGCCCTTCACTACTACAATTCACGACTGTGATTAGTGCAATCGTGCCCTTCACGACTACGATTCACTACTGAGATTAATGCACTCGTGCCCTTCACTACTACCATTCACGACTGAGATTAATGCACTAATGCCTGTCACTACTAAGATTAATGCACTACAACCATTCACTACTACGATTCACTGCTGAGATTAATGCAACCGTGCCCATCAGTACTACCATTCACGACTGAGATTAATGCACTCGTGCCTGTCACTACTACCATTCACTGCTGAGATTAATACTGTCATGCCTGTCACTACTACCATTCAGAACTGTGATTATTGCACTCGTGCCTGTCAGTAGTAACATTCACAACTCAGGTTAATGCAGTCGTGTCGGTCACTACTACCATTCACTACTGAGATTAATGCACTCGTGCCCTTCACTACTACGATTCACAACTGAGATTAGTGCAATCATGCCCTTCACGACTACGATTCACTACTGAGATTAATGCACTTGTGCCCGTCACAACTCCCATTCACGACTGAGATTAATGCACTTGTGCCCATCACTACTGAGATTAATGCACTCATGCCTGTCACGACTACCATTCAGTACTGAGATTAATGCACTATTAACATTCACTACTACGATTCACTGCTGAGATTAATGCACTCGTGCCTGTCACTACTGCCATTCACGACTGAGATTAATGCAGCCGTGCCTGTCACAATTACCATTCACTGCTGAGATTAATGCAGTTGGTGCTGTCACTACTGAGATTAATGCAGTCGTGCCTGTCACTACTATGATCCACGACTGCGATTAATGCACTCGTGCCTGTCACTACTACGATTCACTGCTGAGATTAATGCACTCGCACCCATCACTACTATGATTAATGCAGTCGTGCCCGTCACTACGACCATTCACTACTGAGATTAATGCACTCGTGCCCGTCACTACTGCCATTCACTACTGAGGTTATTGCAGTTGTGCCGTCACTTCTACGATTCACTGCTGAGATTAATGCACTCGTGCCTGTCACTACTACAATTCACTACTGAGATCAATGCACTCGTGCCTGTCACTATTACGATGCACGACTGAGATCAATGCAGTCGTGCCCGTCACTGCTACCATTCACGACTGAGATCAATGCACTCGTGCCCGTCACTACTATCGTTCACTCCTGAGATTAATGCACTCGTGCCTGTCACTACTGCCATTGACTACTGGGATTAATGCAGTCGTTCCCGTCTCTACTATGATCCACTACTGAGATTAATGCAGTCGTGCCCGTCACAACTATGATCCACGACTGAGATTGATGCACTCGTGCCTGTCACTACTACCATTCACGACTGAGATTAATGCACTCCTGCCCGTCACTACTACCATTCACTACTGAGATTAATGCACTCGTGCCCGTCACTACTACCATTCACTACTGGGATTAATACACTCATGCCCGTCACTATTAACATTCACCACTGAGATTAATGCACTCATGCACGTCACTACTACCATTCACTACTGAGATTAATGCACTCGTGCCCGTCACTACTACGATTCACGACTGAGGTTAATGCACTCGTGCCCATCACTGCTACCATTCACTCCTGAGATTAGTGCACTCGTGCCCTTCACTACTACGATTCACTACTGAGATTAGTGCACTCGTGCCCTTCACGACGACGATTCATTACTGAGATTAATGCAGTCATGCCCGTCACGACTACCATTCACGACTGAGATTAGTGCAGTCGTGCCAGTCACTACTACCATTCACTACTGAGATTAACGCACTACTACCATTCACTACTACGATTCACTACTGAGATTAATGCACCTGTGCCCGTCAGTAATACCATTCACTACTGAGATTAATGCACTCGTGCCAGTAACTACTACCATTCACTATTGAGATCAATGCACTCATGCCTGTCACGACTACCATTCACGACTGAGATCAATGCATTTGGTGCTGTCACTACTGAGATTAATGCAGTTGTGCCCATCACTACGATGATCCACGACTGCAATTAATGCACTCGTGCCTGTCACTACTACGATTCACTACTGAGATTAATGCACTCGCACCCATCACTACTATGATTAATGCACTCGTGCCTGTCAATACTACCATTCACTACTGAGATTATTGCAGTCGTGCCCATCACTACTACGATTCACGATTGAGATTAATGCAGTCGTGACCGTCACTACAACCATTCACTACTGAGATTAATGCAGTCGTACCCGTCACTACTACGATTCACTGCTGAGATTAATGCACTCGTGCCCGTCACTACTACCATTCACTACTGAGATTAATGCACTCGTGCCTGTCACGACTACCATTCACTACTGAGATTAATGCACTCGTGCCTGTCACTACTACCATTCACTACTGAGATTAATGCAGTCATGCCCGTCACTACTACGATTCACGACTGAGATTAATGCAGTCGTGCCCGTCACTACTACCATTCACTACTGAGATTAATGCACTCGTGCCTGTCACTACTACCATTCACGACTGAGATTATTGCAGTCGTGCCCGTCACTACTACCATTCACTACTGAGATTATTGCAGTCGTGCCCGTCACTACTACCATTCACTACTGAGATTAATGCACTCGTGCCTGTCACTACTACCATTCACTACTGAGATTAATGCAGTCATGCCCGTCACTACTACGATTCACGACTGAGATTAATGCAGTCGTGCCCGTCACTACTACCATTCACTACTGAGATTAATGCACTCGTGCCTGTCACTACTACCATTCACGACTGAGATTATTGCAGTCGTGCCCGTCACTACTACCATTCACTACTGAGATTATTGCAGTCGTGCCCGTCACTACTACCATTCACTACTGAGATTAATGCACTCGTGCCCGTCACTACCACCATTCACTCCTGAGATTAATGCAGTCGTGCCCATTCACTTTTACCATTCACTACTGAGATTAATGCAGTCGTGCCCGTCACTACTACGATTCACTGCTGAGATTCAAACTACTACAATTATACAACTAAAGTAGTTAAATTATATAACTGAAATGGACAGTCAATAGTAACACTACAAATTGCAGCAAACTCACCCAAAGCAGCTGTTTTTAACATTAGTGGCAGCCCTTTTTTCTTAAAAAAGAGCCGCCTTCTTGAACCGCTGCAGCACGTGTGATGAAGGTACTCCCACAGTGCTGTTCAAGACGGAGTTCCAGGATTTTGACCCAGCAACGATGAAGGAACGGCGATATACTTCCAAGTTCTTTATAAAAGAAAAGCACAAATCCCCCACAGATCCTTAAAAGCTGCAAGGCCTCCGAGCTCCTGACATCATCGGAGGGGCTTGCCCGGAAATGACATCGTTCGAGGGCGGACACGGAAATGACATCATCAGAGCCCCAACCCCACAAGATGCACTGCAGCAACTCCAAAGCTTCGTTGACGGCATCTCCCAAACCCGCGACCTTAAGCACCTGGAAGGACAAAGGAATCAGGCGCATGGGAACACCATCACCTCCAAGTCACACAACATCCTGACTTTGGAAGTATATCGCCGTTCCTTCATCGTCGCTGGTTCAAAATCCTGGAACTCCCTCCCTAACAGCACTGTAGTAGCATTTTCACCACAGTGACAGCGGCAGTTCAAGGAGGTGGCTCACCACCACCTTCTCAAGGGGCAATTAGGGATGGGCAATAAATGCCGGCCTTGCCAGTGATCCCAGGAATGAATAAAAAAAAATGTTCACAGGCCAGTTATCAATATTACAAAATTACCTTTGACATCAATAATTTGCAGGTTCAGATTTCCAGGTGCCGTTTAGAGGTTAAGATGAGGGATCTTGCACGGAGATCAGTTGCAGAGAGGCAACATGGCGCAGAAAGCAGGAAAATTCCAGATGCAAATTGTATTCTCAGAAATGTTAGAATCTGAAAAAGAAAATCTATACACATTAATAACAAATTAAAACATTATTTTTTCAAATCTAAGAATCAAACAACAAAAGAGAAGGGTTTGTATTTCACTTTTGCGCTCTGGGCAGTGCCTGGTGGAATAGATCAGCCGGTCATGTAGAACCTGCTTGATTTTAATCCCATTCATCTCAACGCAAGTGAAAATCAGGCGGTTTCTGTAATGGGCGGCCGGTCCACTCGCCAGTTTAACGCCCGGGCAGCAAGTTAGAAACCGACCCCAAAATATCTCGGTGTGGAAATTTATCTCGGACGGTGGGGCAAAACGGGCAGAATGGCCTCGACCGCCCGTTCTCCACCTCGGCCAATATTCAGCTCCATTGAGTCAAAGGGCGTAGAACAAGTGAGCGATGCAATGTCGCCCAGTTAGCTCCACTGCCCGAGTGGAATTGCTGCCCCAGGGATCAGGCACCGGTCGAGCCGGATTTACCCAGACCATTGCTCAGATTGGGTTTAAGGAGCTTTATCACAAAGCGTGGTTCCTCCCAGGAGTGAGCATTGGCTCATTCTGAGAGCCGGCATTGTGATTGGTTCACTCAGAGCCGGCGCCGTGATTGGCTCACTCTGAGAGCTCGCGCTGTGATTGGCTCACTCAGAGTCTGGTTCTGCTGAGAGCTGCGCTGTGATTGGCTGACTCAGAGCTAGTGCCATGATTGGCTCACAGCTGGTGACGTGATTGGCTCACTCTGAGCCTGGCTCTGCTGAGAGCTCGCGCTGTGATTGGCTGACTCAGAGTTGGTGCTGTGGTTGGCTCACTCTGAGAGCTGGTGCTGTGATTGGCTCACTCTGACAGCTGGCGCCGTGATTGGTTCACTCAGAGCCGGCACTGTGATTGGCTCACTCTGAGCGCTTGCGCTGTGATTGGCTCACTCTGAGAGCCGGCGCCGTGATTGGCTCACTCTGAGAGCCAGCGCCGTTATTGGCTCACTCAAAGCCGGCACTGTGACTGGCGCACTCAGAGCCGGCACTTTGATTGGCTCACTCAGAGAGCTGGCGCCGTGATTGGCTCACTCAGAGAGATGGCACTGTGATTGGCTCACTCAGAGCCGGCGCCGTGATTGGCTCACTCTGAGAGCCAACACTGTGATTGGCTCACTGAGTGACGGCACCGTGATTGGCTCACTCTGAGAGCTGGCACCGTGAATGGCTCACTCTGAGAGCTGGCACTGTGATTGGCTCACTCTGAGGGCCGGCACTGTGATTGGCTCACTCTGAGGGCCGGTGCCATGATTGGCTCAGTCTGAGAGCCGGCGCTGTGATTGGCTCACTGACATCCGGTCCTATGATTGGCTCACTCTGGGAGCCGGCGCCGTGATTTGCTCACTCTGAGAGCCGACACCATGATTGGCTCACTCAGAGCCGATGCCGTGATTGGCTCACTCGGAGAGCCGGCACTGTGACTGGCTCACTGTGAGAGCCAGTGCCATGATTGGTTCACTCAGAGCCGATGCTGTGATTGGCTCACTCAGACAGCTGGCGCTGTAATTGGCTCACTCTGAGAGCCGGTGCCGTGATTGGCTCACTTGGAGAGCTTGCGCTGTGATTGGTTCACTCGGAAAGCCGGCACTTTGATTGGCTCACTCGGAGAGCTTGCGCTGTGATTGTCTCACTCGGAGAGCTGGCACTGTGATTGTCTCACTCGGAGAGCTGGCACTGTGATTGGCTCACTCGGAGAGCCAGTGCCATGATTGGTTCACTCAGAGCCGATGCTGTGATTTGCTCACTCGGAGAGCCAGCACTGTGATTGGCTCACTCGGAGAGCTTGCGCTGTAACTGGCTCACTCAGGGCCGGTGCCGTGATTGGCTCACTCTGAGAGCCGGTGTTGTGATTGGCTCAGAACCCAGCCTGCCCCCACAGACAGGCCCCGGACAGCAGGCGCCACCTTACCGAGCGCCCGAGCCGGGGAAAGGGGCGACAGACTGTCACTGAGCAAGGACTGAACGCCGCTCTCACTCACTCACTGCCCGCCAAGCCGCAGTGTCCGTCTGCTGCTGGAGCTGTGCGCGAGCCCCCCCCACACACACACACACAATGTGCGTTACACCCAATCCCAGGGCACTGTCCGCGTCACGTGCGGCGCGGCGAGCATGCGCAGAGCGTCCCGGGTCCGCGGTTGCCCGGTAACGGGGATACTCGGCCCACTGGAGAGGGACAGGAGCCGGGCCTGAGCATCCCGCGGGAGACCAGGCCGAGCGGAGCCCAGCGGTCTGACACCCAGCGACAGCACGGCCCGCGGGCAGCGCTGCACCCGTTTGCCGGTCCTCAGGTTCGCCCATAACTGCAATTCAGCTGGCTGGTCCTCGAGTTTAGGAAATAAACATAACCCCCCTTGTACCTCTGGCAAGGCTTGTTTCCAGGTACTTATCCAACTTTGTTGAATTTGCTGATAGAAAACAGTCCCTCTGCCAATCATTCCATCCATTCACCATCTTCAGTGTAAAAAAAACTTAAGTCAAAACCATCTTTTCACACCCTCCCCCTCCCATGCTCTCTAACATATGCACAGATACAAGACATTATTGTTTGTCCTCTCTATACCCTCTAGACTGTTAACTACTTCTATAAGATCAACTGTGAGCCTTCTCTTGCGTAACCATTCCCAGCTTCTGTCACATCTCCCCATTTTATTCAGGGACCAGAGAGCATAAGAACATAAGAAATAGGAGTCAGTCCCTCGAGCCCGCTCCGCCATTCAAAAAGATCATGGCCCCAACTCCACTTCCCTGTCCGCACCCCATAACCCTTCACTCCACTTATCGTTCCAAAGTCTATCTCCACCTTAAATATATTCCATCACCCAGCCTCCACAGCTCTCTGAGGCAGAGAATTCCACAGATTTAGGACTTTGAGAGAAGAAATTTCTCCTCATCTCAGTTCTTAAACTATGCTCCCTAGTTCTAGCTTCCCCCACAACGGGAAACATCCTCTCTACGTCTACCTTGTCGAGCCCCCTCAGTATCTTGTATGTTTCAATAAGATCACCTCTCATTCTTCTAAACTCCAATGAGTATAGGCCCAACCTTTCTTCATAGGATGGGTGGAGAGCACCGGCTCCAGCTGTCGCGGGACGGGAGAGTGGAGAGCACCAGTTCAAACTGTCACAGGACGGGAGAGTGGAGAGCACCAGTTCAAACTGTCACAGGACGGGAGAGTGGAGAGCACCAGTTCAAACTGTCACAGGACGGGAGAGTGGAGAGCACCAATTCAAACTGTCACAGGACGGGAGAGTGGAGAGCACCAGTTCAAACTGTCACAGGACGGGAGAGTGGAGAGCACCAGTTCAAACTGTCACAGGACGGGAGAGTGGAGAGCACCAATTCACACTGTCACAGGACGGGAGAGTGGAGAGCACCAGTTCACACTGTCACAGGAGCATCCAGTCGTGCCCTGGCAACTGCCCCCAAGGGAAGTGGAGTGTGGGAAATTGCACTCTGCTTCCATTGAGGGGTGGTAAGCCAATTCTGCAGCGAGAGCAGGACTTCCACGCAGGGGGCTAAAATTCCCAGCCCCAGAAGGTTACCGCCCCCAAGATGGGAGCCTGTGCGGGGAGGCAGATGGAAGTGGAGGGGAGACGGGGGCGGGGGCGGGGGATGGAGGGGAGAGTGGTGGAGATGCGGGGCGGAGAAACCCAGGGCGGGGGATGGAGGGGAGAGTGGTGGAGGTGGGGGGCGGAGAAACCCAGGGCGGGGACGGGAGGGGCCACATTGCAGCGAAGGTCTGGGGGGGCGAAGTGTGTTGGAGGGGTGGGCCTGGGGGCTCTGTGACTCGGTGCGGGGAGTGTTCAGAGTGGGGTTGACTGCGCAGATGGCGGTTGGTGGACGTGGTGTGGTTGGCATCGCGCGGGCGTGGCTCCGGGGTGGCTGGGGCTGGGGGCTCGACATCCGGGAGTGTTTGGCATTTGGGAAGGACTCTGATGGGACGGGGCGGGTTGGGTGCGGGGGGAGTGTTCCCGGTGTTGGGAGGGTCCGGAGCCGGGGGGGTGGGGGTGCGTGGGAACGGTCTTGGGATGGGGAGAGACTTCTTCACTCAGGGAGTTGTTGGCCTGTGGGGTTCCCTGCCACGGAGAGTTGTTGATGCCAGTTCATTGGATGTGTTCGGGAGGGAAATGGATGTGGTCCTTGCGGCTGGGGAGGTCGTGGGTGTGGAGGGTGCGTTGGGAGGGGTGGGGGGCTGCTGGGTGGGTGATCAGCCATGATCTTGTTGAATGGCGGTGCAGGCTCGTAGGGCCGAATGGCCTACTCCTGCACCTATTTTCTATGTTTCTATGTCACTGCGGCTTTACAGGGCGGCGCGGGCCCACATCACACTGCCACAGGCAGCACTGGCCCGGGGTTTGGGTCTGGGGTCAGTGTTGGGGTCTGGGGTCACTGTGGACTCAGTGTAGGGTCACTGTGGGGTCAGTGTTGGGGTCTGGGGTCAGTGTAGGGTCACTGAGGGGTCAGTGTTGGGGTTTAGGGTCATTGTGGGGTCAGTGGGGTTTGGGGTCAGTGTAGGGTCACTGTGGGGTCAGGGCTCAGTGTAGGCTCAGTGGGGTTTGGGGCCAGTGTAGGGTCAGTGTTGGGGTTTAGGGTCATTCTGGGGTCAGTGTTGGGGTCTGTGGTCAGTGTGGGATCAATGTTGGGGTTTAGGGTCAATGTTGGGGCCTGGGGTCAGTGTTGGGGTTCAGGGTCATTGCCACGTGCTAGTCAGAGTAGGAACCGCAGGATAGCTCAGATGAATACGTGGCTTGAGGAGTGATGCAGAAGGGAGGGATTCAAATTCCTGGAACATTGGAACCGGTTCTGGGGGAGGTGGGACCACTACAAACCGGACGGTCTGCACCTGGGCAGGACTGGAACCAATGTCCTTGGGGGACTGTTTGCGAGTGCTGTTGGGGAGGGGTCAAACTAATATGGTAGGGGGTTGGGAATCTATGCAGGGAGACAGAGGGAAGTAGAATGGGGGCAGAAGCAAAAGATAGAAAGAAGAAAAGTAAAAGTGGCGAGCAGAGAAACCGAAGGCAAAAAGCACATTACAGCAAAATTCTAAAGGGGCAAAGTGTGTTAGAAAGACAAGCCTGAAGGCTCTGTGCCTCAATGCGAGGAGTATTCGGAATAAGTTGGACGAATTAACTGCGCAGATAGCAGTCAACAGATATAGTGTAATTGGCATCACGGAGACATGGCTCTAGGGTGACCAAGGCTGGGAACTCAACATCCAGCGGTATTCAACATTTAGGAAAGATAGACATAAAGGAAAAGGAGGCGGGGTTGCATTGCTGGTTAAAGTGGAAATTAATGCAATAGTAAGGAAGGACATTAGCTTAGATGATGTGGAATCGGTATGGGTGGAGTTACGGAATACCAAAGGGCAGAAAACGCTAGTGGGAGTTGTGTCCAGACCACCAAACAGTAGTAGTAAGGTTGGGGACAGCATCAAACAAGAAATTAGGGATGTATGTAATAAAGGTACAGCAGTTATCATGGGTGACTTTAATCTACATATTGATTGGGCTAACCAAACTGGTAGCAATGCGGTGGAGGAAGATTTCCTGGAGTGTATTCGGGATGGTTTTCTCGACCAATATGTCGAGGAACCAACGAGAGAGCTGGCCATCCTAGACTGGGTGATGTGTAATGAGAAAGGACTAATTAGCAATCTTGTTGTGCAAGGTCTCTTGGGGAAGAGTGACCATAATATGGTAGAATTCTTTGTTAAGATGGAGAGTGACACAGTTAATTCAGAAACTAGGGTCCTGAACTTAAGGAAAGCTAACTTTGATGGTATGAGGTGTGAATTAGTTTGAATTGACGGATAAATTATACTTAAAGGGTTGACGGTGGATAGGCAATGGAAAACATTTAAAGATCACATGGATGAACTTCAACAATTGTACATCCCTGTCTGGAGTAAAAATAAAACGGGCAAGGTGGCTCAACCGTGGCTAACAAGGGAAATTAAGGATAGTGTTAAATCCAAGGAAAAGGCAGATAAAATGGCCAGAAAAAGCAGGAAACCTGGGAAAAATTTAGAATTCAGCAGAGGAGGACAAAGGGTTTAATTAAGAGGGGGAAAATAGAGTACGAGAGGAAGCTTGCCGGGAACATAAAAACTGACTGCAAAAGCTTTTATAAATATGTGAAGAGAAAAAGATTAGTGAAGACAAATGCCGATCCCTTGCAGTTGGAATCAGGTGAATTTATAAATGGGGAACAAAGAAATGGCAGACCAATTGAACAAATACTTCGGTTCTGTCTTCACGAAGGAAGACACAAATAACCTTCCGGAAGTACTAGGGGATCGAGGGTCTAGTGAGAAGGAGGAACTGAAGGATATCCTTATTAGGCGGGAAATTGTGGTAGGGAAATTGCTGGGATTGAAGGCTGATAAATCCCCGGGGCCTGGTAGTCTGCATCCCAGAGTACTTAAGGAAGTGGCTCTAAAAATAGCGAATGCATTGGTGATCATTTTCCAACAGTCTATCGACTCTGGATCAGTTCCTATGGACTGGAGGATAGCTAATGTAACACCACTTTTTAAACAGGGAGGGAGAGAGAAAACAGGTAATTATAGACCAGTTAGTCTGCCATCAGTTGTGGGGAAAATGTTGGAATCAATTATTAAGGATGAAATAGCAGTGCATTTTGAAAGCAGTGGCAGGATCGGTCCAAGTCAGCATGGATTTATGAAGGGGAAATCATGCTTGACAAATCTTCTGGAATTTTTTGAGGATGTAACTAGTAGAGTGGACAAGGGAGAACCAGTGGATGTGGTGTATTTTGACAAGGTCCCACACAGGAGATTGGTGTGCAAAATCAAAGCACATGGTATTGGGGGTAATGTACTGATGTGGATAGAGAATTGGTTGGCAGACAGGAAGCAGAGAGCCGGGATAAACAGGTCCTTTTCAGAATGGCAGGCAGTGACTAGTGGAGTGCCGCAGGGCTCAGTGCTGGGACCCCAGCTCTTTACAATATACATTAATGATTTAGATGAAGGAATTGAGTGTAATATCTCCAAGTTTGCAGATGACACTAAACTGGGTGGCGGTGTGAGCTGTGAGGAGGACGCTAAGAGGCTGCAGGGTGATTTGGCCAGGTTCGGTGAGTGGGCAAATGCATGGCAGATGCAGTATAAAATGGATAAATGTGAGGTTATCCACTTTGAGGACAAAAACACGAAGGCAGAATATTAACTGAATGGCGGCAGATTAGGAAAAGGGGAGGTGTAACGAGACCTGGTATCATGCTTCATCTGTCATTGAAAGTTGGCATGCAGGTACAGCAGGCGGTGAAGGCGACAAATGGAATGTTGGCTTTCATAGCGAGCGGATTTGGGTATAGGAACAGGGAGGTCTCACTGCAGTTGTATAGGGCCTTGGCGAGGCCTCACCTGGAATATTGTGTTCAGTTTTGGTCTCCTAATCTGAGGAAGTACATTCTTGCTATTGAGAGAGTGCAGCGAAGGTCCACCAGACTTATTCCCGGGACGGCTGGACTGACATATGAGGAGAGACTGGATCAACTGGGCCTTTATACACTAGAGTTTAGAAGGATGAGAGGGGATCTCATAGAAACATATAAGATTCTGACGGGACTGGACAAGTTAGATGCGGGATGAATGTTCCCAATGTTGGGGAAGTCGAGAACCAGGGGACACAGTCTTAGGATAAGGGGTAGGTCATTTAGGACTGAGATGAGGAGAAACGTCTTCACTCAGAGTTGTTAACCTGTGGAATTCCCTGCCGCAGAGAGTTGTTGATGCCAGTTCATTGGATATATTCAAGAGGGAGTTAGATATGGCCCTTATGGCTAAAGGGATCAAGGGTTATGGAGCGAAAGCAGGAAAGGGGTACTGAGCAGCCATGATCGTATTGAATGGTGGTGCATGCTCGAAGGGCCGAATGTCCTACTCCTGCACCTATTTTCTATGTTTCTATGTGGGGTCAGTGTAGAGACACTGGGGTTGGGGTTTAGGGTCAGTGTAGAGTCACTGTGGGGTCAGTGTTGGGGTTTGGGGTCAGTAGAGGAACACTGTGGGGTCAGTGTTGGGGATTGGGGTCATGTCGGGTCACTGTGGGGTCAGTGTTGGGGTTTGGGGTCGGTTTTGGGTCAGTGTAGGGTCACTGGGGTCAGTGTGGGGGTTTGGGTCAGTGTCGGGTCAGTGTTAGTGTTTGGGGTCAGTGTAGGGTCACTGGGATTAGTGTGGGTGTTTGGGGTCAGTGTTGGGGTTTGGGTTCAGTGTCGGGTCACTGGGGTTTGCGGTCAGTGTAGGGTCTGTGGTCACTGGGGTCAGTGTTGTGGTTTGGGGTCAGTGTTGGGGTTTAGGGTCACTGTGGGGTCAGTGGAGGGTCATTGTGGGGTCAGTGCTGGAGTCAGGGGTCAGTGATGGTGTTTGCGTGCAGTGTTGGGGCCAAGGATCAGTGTTGGGGTCATAAGAACATAAGAATTAGGAACAGGAGTAGGCCATCTAGCCCCTCGAGCCTGCTCCGCCATTCAATAAGATCATGGCTGATCTGGTCGTGGACTCAGCTCCACTTACCCGCCCTCTCCCCGTAACCCTTAATTCCCTTATTGGTTAAAAATCTATCTATCTTTGACTTGAATACATTCAATGAGCTAGCCTCAACTGCTTCCTTGGGCAGAGAATTCCACAGGTTCACAACCCTCTGGGAGAAGAAATTCTTTCTCAACTCGGTTTTAAATTGGCTCCTCCGTATTTTGAGGCTGTGCCCCCTAGTTCTAGTCTCCCCTACCAATGGAAACAACCTCTCTGCCTCTATCTTGTCTATCCCTTTCATGATTTTAAATGTTTCTATATCACCCTCATCCTTCTGAACTTCAACGAGTAAAGACCCAGTCTACTCAATCTATCATCATAAGGTAACCCCCTTATTTCTGGAATCAGCCTAGTGAATCGTCTCTGTACCCTTTCCAAAGCTAGTATATCCTTCCTTAAGTAAAGTGACCAAAACTGCACGCAGTACTCCAGGTGCAGCCTTACCAATATCTTATACAGTTGCAGCAAGACCTCCCTGCTTTTGTACTCCATCCCTCTCGCAATGAAGGCCAATATTCCATTCGCCTTCCTGATTACCTGTTGCACCTGCAAACTAACCTTTTGGGATTCATGCACAAGGACCCCCAGGTCCCTCTCCCAAAAGAGTTTCATGCACAAGGACCCCCAGGTCCCTCTGCACCACAGCATGTTGTAATTTCTCCCCATTCAAATAATATTCCCTTTTCCTGTTTTTTTTCCCAAGGTGGATGACCTCACACTTTCCGACATTGTATTCCATCTGCCAAACCTTAGCCCATTCGCTTAACCTATCCAAATCTCCTTGCAGCCTCTCTGAGTCCTCTACACAACCCGCTTTCCCACTAATCTTAGCGTCATCTGCAAATTTTGTTGCACTACACTCTGTCCCTTCTTCTAGGTCATCTATGTATATTGTAAACAGTTGTGGTCCCAGCACTGATCCCTGTGGCACACCACTAACCACTGATTTCCAACTGGAAAAGGACCCATTTATCCCGACTCTCTGCTTTCTGTTCGCCAGCCAATTCTCTATCCATGCTAATACATTTCCTCTGACTCCGCGTACCTTTATCTTCTGCAGTAACCTTTTGTGTGGCACCTTATCGAATGCCTTTTGGAAATCTAAATACACCACATCCATCGGTACACCTCTATCCACCATGCTCGTTATATCCTCAAAGAATTCCAGTAAGTTAGTTAAACATGATTTCCCTTTCATGAATCCATGCTGCGTCTGCTTGATTGCACTATTCCTATCTGGATGTCCCGTGATTTCTTCCTTAATGATAGTTTCAAGCATTTTCCCCACTACAGATGTTAAACTAACCGGCCTATAGTTACCTGCCTTTTGCCTGCCCCCTTTTTTAAACAGAGGCGTTACATTAGCTGCTTTCCAATCCGCTGGTACCTCCCCAGAGTCCAGAGAATTTTGGTAGATTATAACGAATGCATCTGCTATAACTTCCGCCATCTCTTTTAATACCCTGGGATGCATTTCATCAGGACCAGGGGACTTGTCTACCTTCAGTCCCATTAGCCTGTCCAGCACTACCCCCCCTAGTGATAGTGATTGTCTCAAGTTCCTCCCTTCCCACATTCCTGTGGCCTGCAAATTTTGGCATGGTTTTTGTGTCTTCCACTGTGAAGACGGAAGCAAAATAATTGTTTAAGGTCTCAGCCATTTCCACATTTCCCATTATTAAATCCCCCTTTTCATCTTCTAAGGGACCAACATTTACTTTAGTCACTCTTTTCCGTTTTATATATCTGTAAAAGCTTTTACTATCTGTTTTTATGTTTTGCGCAAGTTTACCTTCGTAATCTATCTTCCCTTTCTTTATTGCTTTTTTAGTCATTCTTTGCTGTTGCTTAAAATTTTCCCAATCCTCTAGTTTCCCACTAACCTTGGCCACCTTATACGCATTGGTCTTTGATTTGATACTTTCCTTTATTTCCTTGGTTATCCACGGCTGGTTATCCCTTCTCTTGCCGCCCTTCTTTTTCACTGGAATATATTTTTGTTGCGCACGATGAAAGAGCTCCTTAAAAGTCCTCCACTGTTCCTCAATTGTGCCACCGTTTAGTCCTTGTTTCCAGTCTACTTTAGCCAACTCTGCCCTCATCTCACTGTAGTCCCATTTGTTTAAGCATAGTACGCTCGTTTCTGACACAACTTCCTCATCCTCAATCTGTATTACAAATTCATTGTTGGGTCACAGGTCATTGTTGCTGTTAGGGATCAGTGTATGTTGGGGTCAGTGTTGGTGTCAGTGTTGGGTTATAAGAAAGAGGAGCAGGAGTCGGCCATTTGACCCCTGGAGCCTGCTCCACTATTCAATAAGCTCATGGCTGATCTGATCATGGACTCTGATCCACTGCCCTGCCTGCTCCCATAATCCTTTATTCCCTTATCGCTCAAAAATCTGTCTATCTCTGCCTTAAATATATTCAATGACCCAGTCTCAACAGCTCTCTGGGGCAGAGTATTCCATAGATTTACAACCCTCTGAAGGAAGAAATTCTTCCTCATCTCAGTTTTAAATGGGCGGCCCCTTATTCTGAGACTTTGTCCCCTAGTTTTAGTTTCCCCTATGAGTGGAAATATTCTCTGCATCCACCTTGTCGAGCCCCCTCATTATCTTACATGTTTCAATAAGTTCACCTCTCATTCTTCTGAACTCCAATGAGTACAGGCCCAACCTATTCAACCTACATTCATAAGTCAACCCCCTCATCTCCAGAATCACCCTAGAGAACCTTCTCTGAACAGCCTCCAATGCAAGTATATCCGTCCTTAAATACGGAGACCAAAACTGTACGCAGTACTCTAGGTGTGGCCTCACCAATACCCTGTACAGTTGTAGCAGGACTTCTCTACTTGTATACTCCATCCCTCTTGCAATAAAGGCCAACATTCCATTGGCCTTCCTAATTACTTACTGTACCTGCATACTAACTTTTTGTGTTTCATGCACAAGGACCCCCAGGTCCCTCTGTACTGCAGCACTTTGCAATTTTTCTCCATTTAAATTATAATTTGCTTTTCAATTTTTTCTGCCAAAGTGGATAACCTCACATTTTCCCATATTATATGCCATCTGCCAAATTTTTGCCCATTCACTTAGCCAGGCTATATCCCTTTGCAGATTTCTTGTGTCCTCACAATTTGCTCTCCCACCCATCTTTGTATCATCAGCAAACTTGGCTACATTGCACTCGATCCCTTGATCCAAGTCAATACTATAGATTGTAAATAGTTCAGGTCCCAGCACTGATCCTTGCGGTACCTCACTAGTTACTGATTGCCAACCGGACAATGACCCATTTATCCCGACTCTCTATTTTCTGTTAGTTAGCCAATCCTCTATCCATGCTAATATATTGACCCCAACCCCGTGAACTTTTATCTTGTGCAGTAATCTTTTATGTGGCACCTTATCGAATGCCTTCTGGAAATCCAAATACACCACATCCACTGATTCCCCCTTATCCACCCTGCTCATTGCATCCTCAAAGAACTTCAGCAAATTTGTCAAACATGATTTTCCTTTCATAAAACCATGCTGACTCTGCTTGATTGAATCATGCTTTTCCAAATGTCCCGCTACTGCTTCCTTAATAATGGACTCCAGCAGGGTCAGGGGTCAGTGTTGGGGTCAGTATTGATCTTTTATTGTTTAGTTATAAAAAAAAAAGCAAGATTTATCTAAATAATGTTTTAAAAAATGGTGTTGAGTAAGTTGCCAGCTGTCTGCTTTTTGCACAAATCGCCAACATTTCCAGCTCGAATTTGCACGAGGGGCTGTTTTCGAGAGGGGACTCAGATTTACAACGTACTCGCTCGTGATATTTGAGTTCATGCGCACTGAGGGGAATTAGGGGGACATTATGGGGGAGTTCAGTGGTTAACACCCTCCATCCCCCATGTGAACCCAGTGAATGGGATTGGTAGATATGCAGTGGATTACCAACTCTGCAGTGTTTTCCCGTCTCCAGGTTGGGTAGTGAGACAGAAGCAAGAGTGAACTTCTTGTATCCCCACCTGAAGGACACACTGCCAGTCTGCAGATGACTTCGGACATGCACCATTCACTTTTTCACAGCAGATCATTCATATTGCAAGAAATCATCAGTAAACGGCCCTTAAAAGTAGCAAAGTTGACCTGGTGTTTTATGGAAGTTTGTATTCAACCTAGGTGAGGAAAACGAAGGAGAGGTTTTCCCTATTTTTTGTCAACAAAAATGGCAAGTTGCTTTGCCACATGCAAAAATGTATGTACAAGACCACGGGGTGGAAATTCAGTCACACCTCATTTTGGGCATTAATCCAAGCGGAGCGGTACTTTTAGCGCCCAGAAATGCATCAGAATCGGTCAAAGAGCGGACAGGGGCGATAAATCAACCGTTGCACACCAGAGCTGTGCGGGCAATAACTAAAGTTCGGTCGGTAAATTTGGCGGACTCATTGCGCATGCGCGGAACTCTGAGTCAGATCTCGGGAAAATCCGATTCTTACAGGCGAGGCATAGTAATACACCCATTAAAGTTTTCACAATCACTTGTTTTCAACCTGGACTGTTGTGTGTCTGCCGTTGCAAACTGGAAGGCTCACGCACCGTGCTGTGTAAACCTTGCACTGACCATGACCTCCGAGGGAAGCACTTCCTCATCCCTTTAAGTAGCCAACAGTTAACAACTCCAAGCCTGGACCCACTGATTTTCCGGACGTTCTTGGCGGCTGCAGCAAATTTACCGACCGGGGAGCGAGCGTGGGCGTTGCACCAGGACTGACATCAGGCTCGCACTGATCGGCAGCAGCCAAGCGCTACTGGTTTGCTGCCCCTGGGAGCCTCTAATGTATTTTTGGTCGGGGAGCTAAACGCTGCGCTCCCGGTCGCTAAGCTCAACGCTCCCATTAACGCCCCCTCTGGCCGTGTCAGGCAACCGAAAATCCAGCCCCGTATATCATTTTATTGCACAGTAATCACAGGAGGCCGCCATTTGGCCCTTCGTGCCTATGCCGTCTCTTTGAAGGAGCTATTGAATTAGTCCCACTCCCCTGGGGAAATTTAACATAGGTGTTCAAATTCATGTAGGGTTTTGATCGAGTAAATAAGTAGAAGCTAGTTCCAGTGGCAGAAGAATCGGTAACCAGAGGTCACAAATTTAAGGTCATTGGCAAAAGATCCAGAGGTGACATGAGGAGAAGTGTTTTCACAGCGAGATGTTGTGATCTGGATTGCACGGCCTGAATGAGTGATGGAAGCTGATTCAATAGTAACTTTCTAAAGGCAATTGGATAAATATTTGAATGGGAATAATTAGCAGGGCTATGGGGAAAGAGCAGGGGGAGTGGGTCTAATTGGATCGTACTTTCACAGAGCCGACACAGACACGATGGGCCGAATGGCTCCTTCTGTGCTGTATCATTCTATGATTCGATGGTCATGATCACAGTGCTGTGTGTGGGAGCTTGCTGTGCACAAATTGGCCGCCGGGTTTCCTACATTACAACAGTGACTACACTCCAAAAGTACTTGATTGGCTGTAAAGTGCTTTGGGACGACTTGAGGTTGTGAAAGACGCTATATAAATGCAAGTCCTTTCTTTTCCCCGCTACTTAAAGCAGCACTAGGAAGTGCCTAGACCAAGGTGACCTAACGAAATATAATATTTCCACATTTCCTGCCTTTTAAATGCTGAGATGACATCCTGAATGTGGAGAACAGTGTGTTGAGGCAACTTTTTTCTTCAAATTCCAAGCAGCACTATATGTTTCCAATACATACTTCAGGATAGAATTGTGTGACCTTATTGCAAAATATTACTGTCATAAAATCGCTGGTAAACTATATAAAGATTTAAGTTGCTGTAACTGATCAGTCAAAGCAGCAGCATGAAAGCAAAGGCTTTCTTTGGCTGGTTGCAGGTCTAAGTTTTGTAGATTGTAAATCTAAAATCTAGTCATCTTTGCCTTTAGCAGTGAGAAAGAATAGAGGACTCTGTTTACTCCCTCCCTGAATTAGCAGTCAATCGCCTTATTGGGCAGGTAAGAGTGAATGTAATTCGACTGCAGTTTTGCACTACTTCTCAAGAAGGATCTATCAGCCCTGGAGGGAGTGCAGTACAGATTCACCAGAATGACTCGGAGGCTTAGAGAAATAAATTATGAGGACAGGCTGCATAAACCTGGCTTGTATTCCCTTGAGTATAGGAGATTGAGGGGTGATCTGGTCGAGGTGTTTAACATTTAAAAGGATTCGATAGGTTAGAGACTTTCCTCTGGAGGGGGAATCAACCTTAAGATTAAAGCTAGGCTGTTCAGGAGTGAAATAAGGCAGCTCTTCTTCACAAAGGTTAGTGCAAATCTTGAACTCTGTCCCAAAAGGCTATGGATGCTGGGACAATTGGAGCTTTCAAGACTAAGAGACAAGGGGGGGGGGGGGGGCGAGGGGAGGGAATTTGGTACCTAAGCGGCTCCCGTTAGCACCAGCAGATGGCGCTGACTGGGTGCTAGAGCATTATTGCCGTGGCGAGGCAAATCCAGCGCCGTACACCAAATCCCGGTCTCCGCAGCGCTGCCGCTAACAGTTATCGCCAGGGGCCTCAACGTCAGGGAGTGTGCAATGCTCACTGACCGCTCGAACTGCGAAGTAGATTGTTGCCACCTATCTTGGAAGAACTACCGACAGGGAGACCCGATGTGTAGCACCAGGAAGCCGGCTCCAGGAACGTTATTTAATGGGATCATCAGTAATGAGTCGCAGCTGTAGTTTCGTGGCGTTTCAATGCTTTCCTGTCAGTTTCACAGTGCAACAGTCTCATTCCTATTGCATGGTGGTAGCAAAACAAATCAAATGTCAATATCGAAGTCAGAGATCCAGGCCAAAGTTTCTGGTGTAACAGTATCAGGAGTATTGTGGCAACGAAAAAGTAGCTCCATTTATTCTTACAGAAATCTAACTGCTTCACTTGGTTACATTAGTGGCAGTCGACCTTGCCCTCCAGGATCGACAGTGGAGGGAGCTGGAGGCAGTGAGAAAGACTAGAACGTGGCCAGAGGGAGGAGGAGGGCCATCAGGGCTCTCAACTGTTGGCCTTACTCTCAGAGGGTATTCCGAGAGCACTTCTCCCTCCCTCCAATTAAGCGAGGAGCAGTGTATTAGGAGGCTCCGGTTCACCAAGGAGGTGGTTACAGGACTCTGCCACCTCCTGCAACCAGACCTCCAGCCTCAGAGCAGGGCAACCACGGCTGTCCCAGTGGCAGTCAAGGTCACCATGGCCCTCAATTTCTTCACCAGCCGATCCTGCAACAGGAGACATAGCTAACATCTCGCAGCTCACTGTCCATTGCTGCATCCGTGAGGTCACAGAGGCTCTCTACAGTAGGAGAAGGAACTACACCTCCTTCCCCATCACCAGCAGGACGAGCGTGCATGTGGCTTTGTCAGAATAGCGGGCATCCCCATGATGGAGGGCACCATTGACTGCACCCATGTGGCTTTGTGGGCACCGAATAACAATCCTAAGCTGTTCCGCAACAGCAAAGGCTTCTACTCACTGAATGTGTAGTTGGTATGTGACTACACGCACCGAATCCTCAATATTAATACCCGCTATCTTGGCAGCAGGCCCAATGACTTCATCCTGCGCCAGACCTGTGTGCCAGGACTCTTCCAACCACCATGTCAAGCTCATGGCTGGCTGCTCACAGACAACGGCTATTTGCTCTCCATCTGGTTCATGACTCCCCTCTGCACTTATAATAAGGTGGACGACTTAACTGCGCAGACAGCTGTTAACGGATATGTAGTAATTGGGATTACGGAGACATGGCTCCAGGGTAACCAATACTGGGAACTCAACATCCAGGGGTATTCAATATTCAGGAAGGAAAAGGAGGTGGGTTGGCGTTAATGATTAAAGAGGAGGTTAACGCAATAGTAAGGAAGGACATTAGCTTGGATGATGTGGAATCTGTATGGGTAGAGCTGCGAAACACCAAAGGGCAGAAAACATTAGTTGGGGTTGTGTACAGACCACCAAACAGTAGTAGGGAGGTTGGGGATGGCATCAAACAGGAAATTAGGGTTGCGTGCAATAAGGGTACAGCAGTTATCATGGGTGACTTTAACCTACATATTGATTGGGCTAACCAAACTGGTAGCAATACTGTGGAGGAGGATTTCCTGGAGTGTATAAGGGATGGTTTTTTAGACCAATATGTCGAGAAACCAATTCGAGAGCAGGCCATCCTAGACTGGGTCTTGTGTAACGAGAGAGGATTAATTAGCAATCTGGTCGTGCGTGGCCCCTTGGGGAAGAGTGACCATAATATGGTAGAATTCTTCATTAAGATGGAGAGCGACACAGTTAATTCAGAGACTAGGGTCCTGAACTTAAGGAAAGGAAACTTCGATGGTATGAGACATGAATTGGCTAGGATAGACTGGCGAATGATACTTAAAGGGTTGACGGTGGATAGGCAATGGCAGACATTTAAAGATCACATGGATGAATTACTACTATTGTACATCCCTGTGTGGCGTAAAAATAAAATGGGGAAGGTGGCTCAAACTTGGCTATCAAGGGAAATTAGGAATAGTGTTATATCCAAGGAAGAGGCATATAAATTAGCCAGAAAAAGCAGCAAACCTGAGGACTGGGAGAAATTTAGAATTCAGCAGAGGAGGGCTAAGGGTATGAGTGTAAGCTTGCAGGAACATAAAAACTGACTGCAAAAGCTTCTATAGATATGTGAAGAGAAAAAGATTAATGAAGATGAATGTAGGCCCCCTGCAGTCAGAATCAGGTGAATTTATAATGCGGAACAAGGAAATGGCAGACCAAATGAACAAATACTTTGATTCTGCCTTCACTAAGGAAGACACAAATAACCTCCCGAAAATACAAGGGGACCGAGGGCCTAGTGGTCTAGTGGGAAGGAGGAACCGAGAGAAATCCTTATTAGTCAGGAAATGGTGTTAGGGAAACTGATGGGACTGAAGGCCGATAAATCCCCAGGGCCTGATAGTCTGTATCCCAGAGTACTTAAGAAAGTGGCCCTGGAAATAGTAGATGCATTGGTGATCATTTTCCAAAATTCCATGGACTCTAGATCAATTCCTATGGATTGGAGGGTAGCTAATGTAACACCACTTTTTAAAAAAGGGAGGGAGAGAGAAAACAGGGAATTATAGACCGGTTAGCCTGACATCAGTAGTGGGGAAAATGCTGGAATCAATGATTAAAGATGTAATAGCAGCGCATTTGGAAAGCAGTGACAAGATCGGTCCAAGTCAGCATGGATTTATGAAAGGGAAATCATGCTTGACAAATTTTCTAGAGATTTTTGAGGATGTAACTAGTAGCGTGGATAAGGGAGAACCAGTGGATGTGGTGTATTTGGACTTTCAAAAGGCTTTTGACAAGGTCCCACACAAGAGATTAGTGTGCAAAATCAAGGCACCTGGTATTGGGGGGTAATGTATTGACATGGATAGAGAACTGGTTGACAGACAGGAAGCAAAGAGTGGGAATAAACGGGTCCTTTTCAGAATGGCAGGCAGTGACTAGTGGGGTGCCGCAAGGTTCATTGCTGGGACCCCAGCTATTTACAATTACATTACTGATTTAGATGAAGCAATTGAATGTAATATCTCCAAGTTTGCAGATGACACTAAGCTGGGTTGCAGTGTGAGCTGTGAGGAGAATGCCAAGAGGCTGCAGGGTGACTTGGACAGGTTAGGTGAATGGGCAAATGCATGACAGATGCAGTATAATGTGGATAAATGTGAGGTTATTCACTTTGGTGGCAAAAAAAGGAAGGAAGATTATTATCTGAATGGTGACAGATTAGGAAAAGGGGAGGTGCAACAAGACCTGGGTGTCATGGTACATCAATCATTGAAAGTTAGCATGCAGGTACAGCAGGCAGTGAAGGCGGCAAATGGCGTGTTGGCCTTCATAGTGAGATGATTTGGATATAGGAGCAGGGAGGTCTTACTTCAGTTGTACCGGGCCTTGGTGAGACAACACCCTTGAGTATTGTGTGCAGTTTTGGTCTCCTAATCTGAGGAAGAATGTGCTTGCTATTGAGGAAATGCAGCGAAGGTTCATCAGACCCGAGATGGCAGGACTGACATATGAAGAAAGACTGGATCGGCTAGGCTTATACTCACTGGAATTTAGATGAATGAGAGGGGATCTCATAGAAACATATAAAATTATGACGGGACTGGAGAGATTAGATGCAGGAAGAATGTTCCCGATGTTGGGGAAGTCCAGAACCAGGCGTCACAGTCTAACGATAAGGGGTAAGCCATATAGGACCAAGATGAGGAGAAACTTCTTCACCCAGAGAGTGGTGAACCTGTGGAATTCTCTACCACAGAAAGTTGTGGAGTCCAGTTCGTTGGATATATTCAAGAGGGAGTTAGATGTGGCTCTTACGGCTAAGGGGATCAGGTGGTATGGCAAGAAAGCGTGAGTGGGGTACTGAAGTTGCATGATCAGCCATGATCATATTGAATGGCGGTGCAGGCTCGAAGGGCCGAATGGCCTGCTCCTGCACCCATTTTCTATGTTTCTTTGCACCCATCATCTCCTGTGCGTGCCCATCACCCTTCTTCTAAACACCTCCCCATCGAGCTCCTCATCGGAGTCCTGTGCAGCAGAATTTGTGCACGAACTTACCCTCCGGGGAGCTGGCCCCCTCGCTGTCCTTTCCTCCCGGCCTTGCTACAGCCCACTCATCCCTGGTTCCGCACTCTGTGTAGATCCCTCTACCATACTAGCCTCTAAAGAACGCGTAGTGCCAAGTTCTAAGCTGGTGCCTGTGGGTGAGACCTACAGTGACATGGTGCATTCTTCCTCCTCCTCTTCCCCCGCCTCCCTCTCTACAGTACCCCAGGGACAAAGCATAAAGGCACAAAATTCGGGTTAATGTGAGGGGAGGGGGCCAGCAAGGGAGAAATGCATGCGTACAGCATGATTAGCTGGAAAGTGCAAAGCGCTTGTGGGGTGAGGGGAAAGTGGACTGTGAGAAGGAGTAGGAATGAACATACCGTTGCTGTCCCCAAGGGGGTCAATGTCACCAGTGGCCACGGCACCCACCTCCTGGCGCCCAATAATCTGCAGAACTTGATACTCCAGCGCAGGCAGTGGTTGGGTGTCAGCCTGTCCCCCACCTGTGCTCTCCTGCTCCCTCCTGTTGTGAGCCACCTTGGCCTGCAAGAGAAAGGAAAGTGTGTGAGTGAGTGTGGAGTGAGTGTTTGGGTGATGTGCCTGCCATAGTTGATAGCTGTCATTGTGTGCAAGGTGTGAGATATGAGTTTGACTGTTGCGAGGTAGAGATTGTTGGTGGGTGAGTGCTAGGGGTGTGGTGCATTGGGCAGTGTGTGAGGACCCCCCGAGTGAGGTCATTAAGTTTCTTCCTGCAATGTGTGGGTCCTGGGGACCACAGTGCTGCCCGAGATGTGCTACGCTACCTCCCTCCACATAGTACGGAAGACTTGCGTCGAGGGCCTCCTGCCACTTGTCGAGTAGAGCACCGCCCTCCGTCTCTCCACACCGAACACCAATGCCTCCAATGCTCGATCGCAGAATCTGCGGGCTCTCTCCCTGGGACGTGGGTCTGCCAGGAATACAGCGGCTTCAGTCCTCATCCTCATCCTCGTCCTCGTCCGTGAGCCGCTGCTGCTTACTGAGGCAGCTGCACAGCTAGCAATGCTGAGAATGAGGTTGTGCAGCATTATTGAGCCTCCCCTTTAGGAACTGGAAAAAGCCCATGGCGATCATGACTTGCGATTAGAATGCACCTGATACTGGTCCACACTTTGAGTGCAGCACCAATGAATTTGGGCTTTTGGTCTTGAATTAGGACTCCAATCATTCTTTTGAGCAGTGAGCATGAATTTTGTGTGCAGTCTAAAGCATTAGCACCTGGCGCAAATCTCCAACTTTTCTACTTATACCACCCATTCCTGGGCAACAATTAATTTCTCGCCCTTTTTGTTTGGTATGGGTACTAAGGGAACAAAGGCGCGTAAATGGAATTGGGGTGCAAATCAGCCATGATCCAAATTAAATGCAGGTTTAAGGGGCTGAATAGCCTCCTCCTGTTCCTAATGTTTCTATATTGCAAATATATTTTTGAACTATCACAATATGAGATAGTGGAAATATGAATGGAGCATTGGGGAAATGATTCTTGCAGCAATTGGGTGCTGAAGGCACAAGAGGTTATAATTCTGTATCCAGCTGAGTTGAGACAGTCACAATGTAGAACTGACCTATGACCAGAGCCTCGGTCCTTTTTAAAAAATTTATTTCAGATCTGTGCATCGCTGGCAAGGCCGGCATTTATTGCCCATCCCTAATTGCCCTTGAGAAGGTGGTGGTGAGTCGTCTTCTTGAACCGCTGCAGTCCGTGTGGTGAAGGTACTTCCACAGTGCAGTTGGGGAGGGAGATCCAGGATTTTGAACCAGCGACGATGAAGGAACGGCTGATATATTTCCAAGTCAGGATGGTGTGTGAATTGGAGGGTAGTCTGGAGTTGGTGGTGTTCGCAGGCACCTGCTGCCCTTGTCCTTCGAGGTGGTAGAGGTTGCGAGTTTGCGAGGTGCTGCCAAAGAAGCCTTGGCGTGTTGCTGCAGTGCATCTTGTAGATGGTACACACTGCAGCCACGGTGTGCCAGTGGTGGAGTGAGTGAATGTAAAGGTGGTGCATGGGATGTCAATCAAGCGGGCTGCTTTGTCCTGGATGGTGTCGAGCTTCTTGAGTGTTGTTGGAACTGTGCTCATCCAGACAAGTGGAGAGTATTCCATCACACTCCTGACTTGTGCCTTATAGGTGATAGAAAGGCTTTGGGGAGTCACTCGCCGCAGAGCACCCAGCCTCTGACCTGCTCTTGTAGCCACAGTATTTATGTGACTGGTCCAGTTAAATGTCTGGTCAATGGTGACCCCCAGGATGTTGATGGCAGGGGATTCGGCGATGGTAATGCCGTTGAATTTCAAGGGGCGGTAATTAGACTCTCGCTTTTTGGAGATAGTCATTGCCTGGCACTTAAGTGGCAAGTAACATTCGCGACACACATCAGCCCAAGCCTGAATGTCGTCCAGGTCTTGCTGCATCTGGGCATAGACTGCTCCATTATCTGAGGAGTTGCGAATGGAACTGAACACTGTGCAGTCATCAGCGACCATACCCACTTCTGACCTTATGATGGAGGGACGGTCATTGATGAAACAGCTGAAGATAGTTGGGCCTAGGACACAGCCCTGAGGAACTCCTGCAATGATGTCCTGGGGCTGTGATGATTGACCTCCAACAACCACAACCATCTTCCTTTGTGCTGGGTATGACTCCAGCCAGTGGAGAGCTTTCCCCCTGATTCCCATTGACTTCAATTTTACTGGGATTCCTTGATGTCGAGGGCAGTCACTCTCACCTCACCTCTGGAATTCAGCTCTTTAGCCCATGTTTGGACCAAGGCTGTAATGAGGTCTGCAGCCGATTGGTCCTGACGGAACTCAAACTGAGCATCAGTGAGCAGGTTATTGGTGAGTAAGTGCCGCTTGATAGCACTGTCGAGAAATTTCTTCTCTCAGAGGGTTGTAAATCTGTGGACTTCGCTGCCTCAGAGAGCTGTGGAAGCCGGGACATTGAATAAATTTAAGACAGAAATAGACAGTTTCTTAAACGATAAGGGGATAAGGGGTTATGGGGAGCGGGTGGGGAAGTGGAGCTGAGTCCATGATCGGATCAGCCATGATCTTATTAAATGGCGCGTCTCTGTTGAGGCGTTAACCCGGGCGGAGCGGTAAATTTTGCTCCGGGAACTGATTTGTGTTTCCAGCTGCAAAATTCACCAGCTGGGCCCTGAGTGTGGGGCGGAGAGCTACGGGACACCTCTCTCAGGGCGCTAGGCCGGCCTCGGAGCGCCCGAAGAGAGGCTTCCCCGGGGAAAAAAAAATATTCCCAATTCTTTACTGCCAACACAGCGACACGAATCGCAAAAATAAAACAATACCAAAACAATCGCACTTATCTCAGGTAAACGTTCCTTCCCTCACTGCGGCCGGTACAGCTCGGTCCCACCACTTTTACAGGCGGTCCCACTGGAGCATGCTGCGGATCGGGCGCGAATCAAATTTCGAACCGCTGTTGCACACTGGCTCGCCTCTCCCGGGCGGTACTACTACGTGCCCCGCAACCCTGGCATCGAATGTCCTGGCAGGGCGCTGGAAGCTGGTTCCCCGCCCGGAAATACTCTCCGCCACCGTTACCGCCTCTCCGGGGTGAAAACGGGCGACAAAATCCAGCCCATACAGGTTCCACATCAGGGTAATAATTTATTTTGTTTCTAAATTTTTCAGGCCTTGCTTCGCTGGAATAATGAACTCCACGAAGAACAAATGTAACGAGTATTGTGACGAGAAAAAAACACTCCGACAGCTTCTCCAAGGGTTGGAAAAGGCCCAGAAGGCCGACATTCTTGCTTATAGCTTTGGACACTTAAACCACAGCAACCTGCATAAAATATCAAAGCAGCAGGAAGGTTCAGTGTCATGGCGGAATGCAAAAAAGCCCACTCCTTTTAAGAAAGAGAAATGTGGCGTGTCTGTCCAACAGTCAACTGACATCAAAGTAAAGAAAATGGCTGCTGCATTAGTAGACTTCAGCCTGATGACGAGTATGGTGCCAACATTGCCGGCAGCTCACAGCCCTGACCTCAACGCTCTTAATCAAAGAACTCCTGGAACTTCTCAGGTTACCCCAGATAACTCGATGAATACACAGGCCGAGGCATGCCCGGTAACCCCATATACCCAGGCACAAACGCCACAGGCTCGCTTCATAAAAGAGGAATTGGACCTATCTACTTTCATGCTCGTGAAGCCTCAACTCCAGAAGTGTGAAAGATCTCCCACCGGCCAGAACCAGTTTGTTGAGTCCTCCTTGGCTGGGCTGACTAGGAAGGACCAATTCAGTAAGCTACTCGAATTCGAGAAAACAATCCTGATGAAGCAAGACCTTCTCAAAAGGGGCATGATGTCTGGTTACAAAACAGTAGCGAAATATGAGTGGAAGCTATCTCATGTAAGGGGCAGTAGCATTTTTTTCGGTGTGTTGAGGTGACTAAAGATGCAACTGAAAATCAAAATGGTGGTGGAGGGGGAAAGAGAAAACAAAATTGTATTGGGGGTTGTGGATATTCGATGGGTAAGTACCTCTCAGTGATCGTACTTACCTGTAGAATTCCATTTTCCTTTAAATAAAGACAGACTTGGATTTATATCGCGCCTTTCACGATTACCGCACATCTCAAAGCGCTTTACAGCCAATGAAGTGCTTCTGAAGTGTAGTCACTGTTGTAATGTGGGAAACACGGCAGCCAATTCATGCACAGCAAGCTCCCACAAACAACAATGTGAAAATAACCAGATAATCTGTTTTTTTATTATGTTGATTGAGGGATAAATATTGGCCAGGACACCGGGGATAACTCCCCTGCTCTTCTTCGACATAGTGCCATAGGATCTTTTATATCCACTTGAGAGGTCAGACGGGACCTCGGTTTAATGTCTCATCAGAAAGACGGCACCTCCGACAGTGCAGCACTCCCTCAGCGCTGCACTGGAGTGTCAGCCTGGATTTATGCGCTCAAGTCCCTAGAGTGGGACTTGAACCCACAACCTTCTGACTCACAGGCGAGAGTGAGAGTGCTACCTGCTGGCAGGGGGGGCGGGTACAGCTTCATTTTTTAGTCACCGTTTGGAATGTTATGGGCTCAGATATGGGCTGTCCCGACTTTGAAAAAAATCCAACCATCACATACATCAACATTATTGCCATTATCCAAAGGGGTTGAAAAAAAATAAGTGGATACACTTTCCCCTTAAATATTTTGCAACTGATGTGTTTTCCTGGTCTTCCTCAGTGCTGTTGTATAGAAAGCCTCATCTGGGTTGTGATTTGGTTCAAGTAGCAGTAAGAGCACTGAAGCTAATTGAAACAAAACCCCAGAAGATTATCTTCCTCCAAACCAGATCAAAGTAGAACGACAAACAAGAGATGGCTAGGAGTGAGTTTGATATGTGGGCGCTCAACTTGCTTCAAATAATGAGGACACCTACACCTGCAATAACAACAACCTGCATTTAAATAGCACCTTTAATGTAGTAAAATGTCCCAAGGCGCTTCACAGGACTAATACCAAACAAAACTTGACACCAAGCCACATAACTAGAAAGGTAGGTTTTAAGGAGCTTCTTAAAGGAGGAGAGAGGTAGAGAGGCGGAGAGGTTTAGGGAGGAAGTTCCGGAGCTTAGGGCCCAGACAACAGAAGGCACGGCCACCGATGGTAGGCCGGTGAAAATCTGGGATGCGCAAGAGGCCAGAATTGGTGTAGTGCAGAGATCTCGAAGAGTTGTAGGGATGGAGGAGGTTGCAGAGATAGGGAGGAGCGAGGCCATGGAGGGATTTGAACACAAGAAGAGAATTTTAAAATCGAGCCGTTGCCAGATCGGGAGCCAATGTCGGTCAGTGTGTACAGGGGGAATGGGTGAACGGGACTTGGTGCGAATTAGGATACCTGCAGCAGAGATACCTAATCAAATATTCTTCCTTATTAATTCAATATCCACAGATACAAATAGTATAAAATGAATCCATTGGAAAATCTATGCCAGCAAATCTATTAATAAATGAGTCTGAAAGACTTAAGGGACCCATAGATTCAAAAGATGTGTCTTTAGTTTGCTCCAAAGCAAATTCATGTCCTCGAAATACGAACAACCTGAAGAATGTAAGTTAATAATGGCCTTAATGAAATAGGACAGCTTGGGATGATCTCTCACTGTCGTTCCCACTAGATGCAGGTGGGCAGAACTAGTAGCAACCTGGAATCCTCTGCAAAGTCAGAGAGAATCTGGGCAGACAGCTTCTGAAGATACGGTGCAATCTCACTGGCGGATGCATACTAACAGAATGAAATTCTAATGTGGCGCCGGTGGTGAAAATATTTTCATTTGCTGTTGTACGGCATCAAGGTGGAGACTTGTCGATAGCAGTAACGTTGCCATTACTAACTTTTTGACCTATTCTTTAAACTTAGCCTTGGCATGCTCCAACTAGGTAGGGTCGGTTAGTGCTGAGAGGAATCATCATCATCATAGGCAGTCCCTCGAAATAGAGGAAGACTTGCTTCCACTCTCAAAGTGAGTTCTTAGGTGCCTGTACAATCCAATATGAGAACCACAGTCTCTGTCACAGGTGGAACAGACAGTCATTGAGGGAAAGGGTGGGTGGGACAGATTTGCCGCACACTCCTTCCGCTACCTGCGCCTGTTTTCTGCATGTTCTCGGCGAAGAGACTCGAGGTCCTCAGCGCCCTCCCGGATGCACTTCCTCCACCTAGGGTGGTCTTTGGCCAGGGCCTCCCAGGTGTCGGTGGGGATGTTGCATTTTATCAAGGAGGCTTTGAGGTTGTCCTTGAAACGTTTCCTCTGCCCACCTTGGGCTCGCTTGCCGTGAAGGAGTTCTGAGTAGAGTGCTTGCTTTGGGAGGCATGCGAACAATGTGGCCCGCCCAATGGGGCTGGTCAAGTGTGATCAGTGTTTCAATGCTGGGGATGTTAGCCAGATTGACGACGCTAACGTTGGTGCGTCTGTCCTCCCAAGGGATTTGCAGGATCTTGCGGAGAATAAGAACATAAGAAATAGGAGCAGGAGTTGGCCAGCTGGCCCCTCGAGCTTGCTCCGCCATTCAATAAGATCATGGCTGATCTGATCATGGACTCAGCTCCACTTCCCTGCCCACTCCCCATAACCCTTTACTCCCTTATCACTCAAAAAACTGTCTATCACCGCCTTAAATATAGTCAATGACCCAGCCTCCACAGCTCTCTGGGGCA
Source organism: Pristiophorus japonicus (assembly GCF_044704955.1). Lineage (NCBI taxonomy): Eukaryota > Metazoa > Chordata > Chondrichthyes > Pristiophoridae > Pristiophorus > Pristiophorus japonicus. The sequence continues at coordinate 483,826 of NW_027253926.1, read as the reverse complement.
GAGAATTCCACAGATTTACAACCCTCTGAAAGAAGAAATTCCTCCTCATCTCAGTTTTAAATGTGCGGCCCCTTATTCTGAGACTGTCCCCTATTTTTAGTTTCCCCTATGAGTGGAAATATCCTCTCTTCATCCACCTTGTCGAGCCCCCTCATTATCTTATATGTTTCGATAAGATCACCTCTCATTCTTCTGAACTCCAATGAGTATAGGCCCAACCTACTCAACCCATCTTCATAAGTCAACCCCCTCATCTCCAGAATCAACCTAGTGAACCTTCTCTGAACAGCCTCCAAAGCAAGTATATCCTTCCTTAAATACGGAGACCAAAACTGAACGCAGTACTCTAGGTGTGACCTCACCAATACCCTGTACAGTTCTAGCAGGACTTCTCTGCTTTTATACTCTATCCCCCTTGCAATAAAGGCCAACATTCCATTTGCCTTCCTAATTACTTGCTGTACCTGCATACTAACTTTTTGTGTTTCATGCACAAGGACTACCAGGTCCCTTTGTAATGCAGCACTTTGCAATTTTTCTTCATTCAAATTATAATTTGCTTTTCTATTTTTTCTGCCAAAGTGGATAGCACCACATTTTCCCACATTATATTCCATCTGCCAAATTTTTGCCCACTCACTTAGCCTGTCTATATCCCTTTTCAGATTTTTTGTGTCCTCCTCACAATTTGCTTTCCTACCCATCTTTGTATCATCAGCAAACTTGACTACATTACACTCGGTCCCTTCATCCAAATCATTAATATAGATTGTAAATAGTTGAGGCCCCAGCACTGATCCCTGCGGCACCCCACTAGTCACTGTTTGCCAACCAGAAAATGACCCATTTATCCCAACTCTCTGTTTTCAGTTAGTTAACCAATCCTCTATCCATGCTAATATATTGACCCCAACCCCGTGAACTTTTATCTTGTGTAGTAACCTTTTATGTGGCACCTCATCGAATTCCTTCTGGAAATCCAAATACACCACATCCACTGGTTCCCCCTTATCCACCCTACTCGTTACATCCTCAAAGAACTCCAGAAAATTTGTCAAACATGATTTCCTTTTCATAAAACCATGCTGACTCTGCTTGATTGAATCATGCTTTTCCAAATGTCTTGCTACTGCTTCCTTAATAATGGACTCCAGCATTTTCCCAACGACAGATGTTAGGTTAACTGGTCCATAGTTTCCTGTTTTTTGTCTGCCTCCTTTTTAAAAAAGGGGCGTTACATTTGCGGTTTTCCAATCCGCTGGGACCTCCCCAGAGTCCAGGGAATTTTGGTAGATTACAACCAATGCATCCACTATTTCTGCAGTCATTTCTTTTAAGATCCTAGGATGCAAACCATCAGGACCAAGGGACTTGTCCGCCTTTAATCCCATTATTTTACGAGTACTACTTCTTTAGTGATTGTTTTTAGTTCCTCCCCCCCTTTAGCCCCTTGATTATCCACTATTGGGATGTTTTTAGTGTCTTCTACCATGAAGACCGATACAAAATATTTGTTCAAAGTCTCTGCCATTTCCCTGTTCCGCATTATGAATTTCCCAGTCTCATCCTATAAGGGACCAACATTTACTTTAGCCACTCTTTTCATTTTTATGTACCTGTAGAAACACTTACTACCTGTTTTTATATTTCGTGCTAGTTTAATTTCATAATCTATCTTCCCCCTCTATTATCTTTTTAGTTGTTCTTTGCTGGCTTTTAAAATTGAGCTTGTACACTTGGGGGGAAAATTGCCCCTTTTTCAGTGACCCAGAGTCCAAAGCTCCGGAGACACCGGGTAAATACAGAGTTTTCTTGCGAGTCGGAGGCGTACGCCCGTGGCAAGCCTCCGACCGCAACTTTCAGGCCAATGAACCAATCAATTGCAATTTGAGTTTCTGGTGTGGCAGATAACAGAGATCAGCTGCCGATGGGGGTGGGGAGGGGGGCAGAGAAAAAGGGCAAAGGGCACAACTCTGGAAGAATGGAGAGGATCATCTGACCACGTAAGAAGAATTTTTTTAAGGCACTAAGGTCAAAGCAAAGATGGTGAGTCCGTATATATCAGGAGGTAGCCTGAATGTTGAAGAATGTAATTTCCCGCATTCCTGTCTCTTAGCAAATTTGTTTTGAGATGTAACGCACTCACCTTCCTTTGCTCCCATTAGAAAATAAATGTAATGTATTTTTGTCTATGCTCTCACTTCTAGTTGCTTAAATTATTTCCTTCAACAGCCTAAAAGCCAGCTGTATATTTAAAATTTATTTGTGTCATATTTGTCAAAGTTTATTCCAGTGATTTAAGTGTTTAAACTCCTGTGCCTAGTAAGTGTCCTAGTTTCTCTTATGGCGGATCTAATTGACTTCCCTCCTTACATTACAAATGTAGGAGCTGATGAAGATAGACCATCTCCCTGGACAAAACTTGAGACGTCTTCAGGTTTATAGTGATGTGTTTGAGGACATCTGCCAAGACTCGACAACATTTTGTGAAATCTTGAGGGAAATCAAGGTAATTTCCAGCTATGCAACACCGAACATATTGTGCGGTATTTGTTGCTTGTGCTATGGGAAAATTAGAAATGTGTATACAGAATCATATAATTTTACAGCACAATGGAGGCCATATTCCCCTTTCCCTTTCCTCTCCCTGTACTGTTTTGAATGCTCTTTTTAAATATTTACCTGCTTCCCCTTTGAAAGCTATTCTGGATTTTGCTTCCACCACTGTTTCTGGTAGGCCATTCCAAGTCCTAACAACCTCTGCATTAAAAAAAATGTTCTCCACACCTCTCCTCTGGCAATGGTCCTACATTGATGCCCTCTAGTTGCTGACTGACCGGCAGAAGTCATTTTTTTCTATTTATTTCAACAAAACCTTTTCAGGATTTTGAACGTCTTTATCAGACATCTCCTCTTAACCTCTTGGCTTAAAGTGAACAGATAATCAGTTTCTCTAAACGCTCCTCAGGACTAAGGCCTCTTGTCCATGATTACCCTCTGCACCATCTCCATGGCCTCCACATCCTTCCGAAAATAAGGCACCCAAAACCGGACACCATTTTCTAACAGCGACCGAACCAATCGTTTGTATAAGTTTAACATTATCTCTTTGCTTTTATACTCTATTTTGGGATTGCGAATGCATAATTTTTCATACCATTAGCAACTTGCCCTTCCACTTTTAAAGATTTCCTTATCTGAACCCCTAACTCTCTGCTCAGCTACTCCTTTTGAAATGTTACCGCTTAATGTCTTTGTCCTTTCCACTATTCTTTCTCCCTGAGATGTCTTATCTTGTGCTTCCTCACGTTAAATTCCATCTGACAACTGATCCGCCCAATCTTAGACTTTTCCTGGAGGTAGGAATCCTTTCTATAATAACCTTTTCTCCATTTAGTTTTCAATACTGTGCCAATTACCGTTCACTTTCATCGCACCGCTGATAAATGCACTATGTTCATGGTTATTTTGTAGTTAATTAAAAAAAATGTTTAGGTCACACTGTTGGACCAAACAGTGGGAGGACAGATGCACCAACATTAGTGTCCTCAATCAGGCCAACATCCCCAGCATTGAAGCACTGACCACAGTCGATCAGCTCTGCTGGGCAGGCCACATAGTTCACATGCCAGACACGGGACTCCCAAAGCAAGTGCTCTACTTGGAGCTCCTTCACGGCAAATGAGCCAAAGGTGGGCAGAGGAAACGTTACAAGGACACCCTCAAAGCCTCCCTGATAAAGTGCGACATCCTCACCGACACCTGGGAGACCCTGGCCAAAGACCGCCCGAAGTGGAGAAAGTGCATTCGAGAGGGCGCTGAGCACCTCGAGTCTCAACACCGAGAGTGTTATGTCTCAAATAAAGTTATGTAAATGAGTACTGTAGACATGAGTAAGTGTGACCTTAGTTCCTTTATTCTAACTCCAGAATGCTGATACAGCATGGGAGGCCTGATTATATACAGTGCTCCCAAGAGATGCTGGGATCCCTTTGGACTCCAACAAGTATGCCCTCTGGTGGCGGTAGAATGCTGGCTACATAGGGTTGCATACATAACATCACTCCCTCCCAAAGTCAATAGTACACTTATTTACAGTGTGAGACGATCTGGGGCCTTTTGCTCCGTAGTCGATTGTCTTGGTACAAATGCAGGTGTAGGAGAGTTGGTTGGTTCTTCGCTGGGCTGCTGTGCAGCTGGCCTTGCTGGGCTGCTGGGGATGGTGAGTTCAGCTTTGTGGTCAACCATGATGTTGGCAGCCACTTGTGTGTGTGTCGGAGGGTCAAAGTTGGTGGTGTCCTTTTCGGGTTGCATGTGGCTGTCTGTGAATCGCAGTTTGGTTTGGTCCAAATGCTTTCTGCAAGTTAGTCCATTTGTGAGTTTGACCTGAAACATCCTACTCCCTTCTTTGGCTATGACAGTGCCAGCAAGCCATTTGGGACCATGTCTACAGTTGAGCACAAATACAGGGTCATTGACTTCAATATCGCGTGACAAATTTGCGTGATCATGATACATGCTTTGTTGACGCCGCCTGTCCTTGACGTGATCATGGAGATCAGGGTGCACAAGAGAGGGCCTAGTTTTGAGCGCCCTTTTCATGAGCAGTTCAGCTGGGGGAACCCCGGTGAGCGAGTGGGGTCTGGTGCGGTAGCTGAGCAGGACTCGGGACAGGCGAGTCTGCAGGGAGCCTTCCGACACACATTTCAAGCTTTGCTTGATGATTTGGACTGCCCGTTCTGCATTATTGGCTCCACAAATTCTGACCGTGCCATCGCTCTTGAGGACCGGAACAATCGGACTGGCCCACTCGTTGAACTACACCGGCGCGATGATGCCTTCTCGTTGCAGCCTGTCCAGCTCGATCTCCACTTTCTCTCGCATCATATACGGCACCGCCCGTGCCTTGTGGTGGATGGGTCGTGTACCGGGAACCAAGTGGATCTGCACCTTCGTCCCCAAGAAACTTCCGATGCCTGGCTCAAATAACGACGGAAACTTGCTCAGAACCTGGGCACATGAGGCGTGGTCGACGGACGAAAGCGCTCAGATGTCATCCCAGTTCCAGCGGATTTTTCCCAGCCAGCTTCTGCCGAACAATGTGGGGCCATCTCCTGGTACAATCCATAGTGGGAGTTCATGCACTGCTCCATCATAGGAAACTTTTACTGCTGCGCTTCCAATTACAGGGATCAGCTCTTTAGTGTAAGTTCTCAGCTTGGTGTGAATAGGGCTCAGCTTGGGCATGTGCGCCTTGTTGCATCACAGCCTGTCGAAGGCCTTTTTGCTCATAATAGACTGACTCACACCCGTGTCCAGTTCCATGGATACTGGAATTCCGTTCAGTTCAACTTTTAACATGATCGGTGAACATTTCGTGGTGAAGATGTGTACCCCATACACTTCTGCCTCCTGGGTTTGAGACTCTAGTTCAGTTTGATCCGCCATGGATCGGTCTTCCTCTGCAACGTGGTGGTTTGCAGGGTTTGCAGCTCGTCTGCACATTCATTGGAGGTGTCCCATTGTTCCACAGCCTTTGTACGCATAGTGTTTGAAGCAACATTGATGGGCTCAATGATCGCCTCCGCAGCGCCAATAAGGTGTTAATTGCCTTGCATTCACACTTGATGGCAGACTCTGGATCATCTGAGGTCATGCAGCTGCAGGCGTGTACATAGAAACACAGAAAATAGGTGCAGGAGTAGGCCATTCGGCCCTTCGAGCCTGCACCACCATTCAATAAGATCATGGCTGATCACTCCCTCAGTACCCCTTACCTGCTTTCTCACCATACCTCTTGATCCCCTTGGCCGTAAGGGCCATATCTAACTCCCCCTTGAATATATCCAATGAACTGGCATCAACAACTCCCTGCAGCAGGGAATTCCACAGGTTAACAACTCTCTGAGTGAAGAAGTTTCTCCTCATCTCAGTCCTAAATGGCCTACCCCTTATCCTAACACTATGTCCCCTGGTTCTGGACTTCCCCAACATCGGGAACATTCTTCCCACATCTAACCTCTCCAGTCCCGTCAGAATCGTATATGTTTCTATGAGATCCCCTCTCATCCTTCTAAACTCCAGTGAATAAAGGCCCAGTTGATCCAATCTCTCCTCATATGTCAGTTCCGCCATCCCTGGAATCAGTCTGGTGAACCTTCGCTGCACTCCCTCAACAGCAAGAACGTCCTTCCTCAGATTAGGAGACCAAAACTGAACACAATATTCCAGGTGAGGCCTCACTAAGGCCCTGTACAACTGCAGTAAGTCCTCCCTGCTCCTATACTCAAAAACCCTAGCTATGAAGGCCAACATACCATTTGCCTTCTTCACCGCCTGCTATACCTGCGTGCCAACTTTCAATGACTGATGAACCATGACACCCAGGTCTCGTTGCACCTCCCCTTTTCCTAATCTGCCGCCATTCAGATAATATTCTGCCTTCGTGTTTTTGCCCCCAAAATGGATAACCTCACATTTATCCACATTATACTGCATCTGCCATGCATTTGCCCACTCACCTAACCTGTCCAAGTCACCCTGCAGCCTCTTAGCATCCTCCTCACAGCTCACACCGCCACTCAGTTTAGTGTCATCTGCAAACTTGGAGATATTACACTCAATTCCTTCATCTAAATCATTAATGTATATTGTAAAGAGCTGGGGTCCCAGCAATGAGCCCTGCAGCACTCCACTAGTCACTGCCTGCCATTCTGAAAAGGACTCGTTTATCCTGACTCTCTGCTTCCTGTCTGCCAACCAGTTCTCTATCCACGTCAGTACATTACCCCAAGACCATGCGCTTTGATTTTGCACACCAATCTCTTGTGCGCGACCTTGTGAAAAGCCTTTTGAAAATCCACATACACCACATCCACTGGTTCTCCCTTGTCCACTCTGCTAGTTACATCCTTAACAAATTCTAGAAGATTCGTCAAACATGATTTCCCTTTCATAAATCCATGCTGACTTGGACCGATCCTGTCACTGCTTTCCAAATGCGCTGCTATTTCATCCTTAATGATTGATTCCAACATTTTCCCCACTCCTGATGTCAGGCTTTTCTCTCCCTCCTTTTTTAAAAAGTGGTGTTACATTAGCTACCCTCCAGTCCATAGGAACTGATCCAGAGTCGATAGACTGTTGGAAAATGATCGCCAATGCATCCACTATTTCTGGAGCCACTTCCTTAAGTACTCTGGGATGCAGACTATCAGGCCCTGGGGATTTATTGGCCTTCAATCCCATCAATTTCCCAAACACAATTTCCCACCTAATAAGGATATCCTTCAGTTCCTCCTTCTCACTAGACCCACTGCTCCCTAGTACATTCGGAAGGTTATTTGTGTCTTCCCTCTTGAAGACAGAACCGAAGTATTGGTTCAATTGGTCTGCTATTTCTTTGTTCCCCATTATAAATTCACCTGAATCCGACTGCAAAGGGCCTACGTTTGTCTTCACTAATCTTTTTCTCTTCACATATCTATAGAAGCTTTTGCAGTCAGTTTTTATGTTTCCTGCAAGCTTCCTCTTGGACTCTATTTCCCCCTCTTAATTAAACCCTTTGTCCTCTTCTGTTGAATTCTAAATTTCTCCCAGTCCCCCAGTATGTTCTGCCATTTGCATTCCTGCCTGTAAACGACGTTACTTTGTGTACAGTACTTGCCAAAACCTCTTTATGCTGCGAAATTTGTTTGGTGTTATCGCTGGTGGTCATAAATGCCTGGGCTATCGTTACAGCTTTGCGCAGGTTCGGTGTTTCAGCAGTCAATAGTTTGCGAAGGATAACCTCATGGCCAATGCCAAGCACGAAAAAGTCTCTTAGCATTTGCTCCAGGAATCCATCGAATTCGCAATGTCCTGCAAGGCGCCTTAGTTTGGCGATGTAGCGCGCCAGTTCCTGGCCTTCAGACCTTTGACATGTGTAGAGCCGATACCTTGCCATCACAACGCTCTCCTTCAGATTTAGGTGCTCCCGGACCAGCGTACACAGTTCTTCATACGATTTGGCTGTTGATTTCACTGGAGCGAGAAGATTCTTCATGAGGCCATAGGTTGTTGCCCTGCAGACGGTGAGGAGGATCGCCCTTCGTTTGGCAGCGTTTACGGTCCCTTCCAGCTCGTTGGCCACGAATTATTGATCGAGTCGCTCCACGAAGGCCTACCAATCGTCCCCTTCTGAGAATTTCTCCAGGATGCCAACAGTTCTCTGCATTTTTGCATGGTGGTTCGTTATCTCGTCGCCAGTTGTTATGTCTCAAATAAAGTAATGTAACTGAGTATTGTAGATGTGAGTAAATGTGACCTTAGTTCCTTTATTCTAACTCCAGAGTGCTGGTACAGCATGGGAGGCCTGCTTATCTACAGTGCTCCCAAGGTATGCTGGGATCCCGTTGGACTCCAACAGGTATGCCCTCTGGTGGCGGTATACTACTGGTTACATAGAGTTGCATACATAACAGAGAGCATGCAGAAATGAAGCGCAGGCAGCGAAAAGAGCGTGCGGCAAACCAGTCCCACGCACCCCTTCCCTCAATGACTATCTGTCCCACCTGTGACAGGGACTGTGGCTCTCATATTGCACTGTTCAACCACCAAAGAACTCACTTCAGGAGTGGAAGCAAGTCTTCCTCGATTCCGAGGGACTGCCTATGATGATGATGATGGACCAAATAGTTCCTGTATAAAGTGCTGTCTCCATATCAGGCGCCCACAGCATTACATCTGTTCTAGCTAAGCTTGTTCACCTCGCATGGGAGATTAAATAAGTTGAGAGAGTCCATGATGGTAAATTGTGCATGATCTGTTGGAAGGAGTGGCCTGGATGAGTTGAGTGACTTTTCTTTCTTCCATACATTTTTAACCATAAGCACGCAAACTATTGGTTACCAATCTTTTGTCGAAAATTTGTCGAAATTCCTTTATAATGTCTCCATCAAATGCTGTGTCATCAACAACAACAAAAAGTATTTATATAGCGCCTTTAACGTAGTAACATGTCCCAAGGCGCTTCACTGGAGGATCATGAGACAAAAAATTTGACACTGAGCCACATAAGGAGAAATTAGGCCAGGTGACCAAAAGCTTGGTCAGTGAGGTAGGTTTTAAGGAACGTCGTAAAGGGGGATAGAGAGGTGGAGAGGTTTAGGGAGGGAGTTCTAGAACTTAGGGTCTAGGCACGGCTACCAATGGTTGAGCAATTATAATTAGGGATGTTCAAGAGGGCAGAATTAGAGGAGCTCAAATATCTCGGAGGATTGTGGGATTGAAGGAAATGACAGAGATAGGGAGGGGTGAAGGCATGGAGAGATTTGAAAACAAGGATGAGAATTTTGAAATTCACGTATTGCTTAACCGTTAGTCAATGTTGGTCAGTGAGCACAGGGGTGATGGGTGAGCGGGACTTGGTGTCAGTTCAGACACGGGCTGCCGAGTTTTGGATCACCTCACGTTTACTTAGGGCAGAATGTGGGAGACCAGCCAGGAGTGCGTTGAAATAGTCAAGTCTAGAGGTAACGAAGGCATGGATGAAGGCTTCAGCAGCGGATGAGCTGAGGCAAGGGCGGAGATGGGCGATGTTACGGAGGTGGAAATAGGCATTCTTAGTTATGCTGCTGATATGTGGTCGGAAGCTCATTCAGGGTCAAATATGACACCTAGGTTGTGAACAGTGTGGTTCAGCCTCAGACAGGAGTTGGGGAGAGGCATAGTGTCAGTGGCTAGGGAACCGAGTTTGGGGCAGGGACCGAAAACAATGGCTTCGGTCTTCCCAATATTTAATCAGAGAAAATTTCTGCTCATCCAGAACTGGTTATCGGACAAGCAGTCTTGACAATTTAGAAACCGTGGAGGGGTCGAGAGCAGTGGTGGTGAGGTAGAGCTGGGTGTCGTCAGCGTACATGTGGAAACTGACGCTGTGTTTTTGGATGTCGCCAAGGGGCAACATGTAGATGAGAAATAGGAGGGGGCCAAGGATAGATCCTTGGGGGACACCAGAGGTAACGATGTGGGGATGGGAAGAGAAGCCTTTGCTGGTGATTCTCTGGCTACGATTAGATAGATAAGAATGGAACCAGGCGAGTGCAGTCCCACCCAGCTGGACGACGGTGGAGAGGTGTTGGAGGAGGATGGAGTGGTCATCCGTGACGAAGGCTGCAGACAGGTCCAGAAGGACGAGGAGGGATCGTTTGTTTTTGTCACAGTCACACAGGGTGTAATTTGTGACTTTGATGAGAGCCGTTTCAGTATTGTGGCAGGCGCGGAAACCGGATTGGAGGGATTGAAACATGGAATTGCGGTTAAGATGAGCGCGGATTTGGGAGGTGACAATACGTTCAAGGACTTTGGAGAGGAAAGGGAGGTTGGAGATAGGGCATTAGTTTGCAAGGACGTAAGGGTCAAGGGTTGTTTTTATGAGGAGAGGGGTGATGACGTCAGATTTGAGGGAGAGGGGGACAGTGCCTGAGGAGAGAGAACCGATAACAATGTCAGCTAACATGGGAGCCAGAAAAAAAGCTTAGGTGATCAGTAGTTTGGTGGGAATAGGGTCAAGGGAGCAGGAAGAGGGTCTCATGGAAAGGATGAGCTCGGATAGGTAACGAGGGGGGATCGGAGAGAAACTGGAGAAAGATGTGAGGTCAGGGCTAGGGCAGGGGGATCCTTCGAGGAAGTTTGGCCCGGTGGGCTAGGGGAAGGAAGGGAAGAGACAGAGGCAGCTGAACAGATGGTCTCAGTCTTAGAGACAAAGCTCCTCACACTTACTGTCAGAGGTGAGGCTGGGGAGAGGGCTTTAAGAATACATAGAAACATAGAAAATAGGTGCAGGAGTAGGCCATTCGGCCCTTCGAGCCTGCACCATCATTCAATAAGATCATGGCTGATCATTCACCTCAGTATTCCTTTCCTGCTTTCCCTCCATACCCATTGATCCCTTTAGCCGTAAGGGCCATATCTAACTCCCTCTTGAATATATCCAATGAACTGGCATCAACAACGCTCTGCGGCAGGGAGTTCCACAGGTTAACAACTCTCTGAGTGAAGAAGTTTCTCCCCATCTTAGTCCTAAATGACCTACCCCGAATCCGAAGACTGTGTCCCCTGGTTCTGGACTTCCCGAACATCGGGAACATTCTTCCCACATCCCGTCTCATCCATACGGTTAGCAGTGAAGAATAGAAGCTGGAGTTTATCTTTGCATTCCAGGACGATTGTGGAATAGTGAGCGATTCTGGCAGACGAGAACAGACCCTGATAGTGCTTTATGTGATCCAGCCAGATCTGGCAGTGAATGGCTTAACCAGCCATATCTGTTCAATTCTGCGCCCCTTGGACTTAAGGGAGCGAAGGTCAGGGTTGTACCAGGGGGAACGGCCAGGGTGAGAGAGAGCAATGGTTTTAACAGGGACTAGGGCATCAAAGGTGGTGGTGAGGGTGTGATTGAGCAGGTCGGTAGCTGCAGAAACGTCGTGGTGAATGGAGGGCCAAAGGTTGGACAGTTGGGAGTTGATAAGTGCCGTTGTGATCGAGTTGGCAGAGAGTTTTTTCCAGGGGAGGACACAGAAGGGGGTAGGGCTGGGGGGTGGGGGTTGGATGTGGGTGGAGAGCGATACGAGGAAGTGGGCAGAGATGGCCTTATCTGCGATTGACACGATGGGAGTAGTGAGGCCACGAGAGATGGCAAGGTTGAGGGAGTCGCCGTAAATATGGGTTGGGAATATGGAGGGGGAGATTATGGGAGGATAAGAGGCTAGTGAACTCAGAGGAGAGAGAGCATGATGAATTGAGATGGAGCTTGAAATCACCGAGGAGTCGTTCGGTGCAGAGGCTGAGGGAGGAAAGCAGTGAAGGTATCTCGGTAATAAAATGTTTATGGTACTTGGGTGGATGGTAGAGAACGAGAACATTAAACGAGAGGTGGGAGGGGTGGAATAGAGTGAGATGCTGAAAGGAGGAGAAAGTGCCGGAGGTGTAGGGGAACAAACCGAGGGTTGATTTGCCTTAAAGGGTTTGTGAATAAAAACAAATGTATAAAATGTGAGCCTGCCATTTGAGAGATTGTAATCCCTTTTCATTTCCCTGCTGGACCCACTTCCTTTACAAATAATGCAAACAATCGCGCTTGTAAATGACCCCCTGCAGTTTTACTGAAAACATCTGCTAATTGCCCCATTAATCACAATCAAAGCTGCGTGCAGCCCCAGTAGATGGAATTTAGTCTGTTGCACCAGGGCCTAATCTATCCTAATCTGGAGGCTGCTGCCTATAGAACTGATGCATGGGTATGGCTGTAATTATAATAGTTGTATGAAGAACTATCTGTAAGGACACATAGAATATAGGGCTCAATTTTCCCCAATCACGTTTTTTGGCGTACTGCCAGAGTTACGCCCGTTTTCTTGGCCCCGACTACTCCCCAAAAAAAAGTAGCAAGTTTCTCCGATCTATTTTTTTAAATTGGCGCTGCTAGGCCTGTTCTGTAACCTCGGGTGATGGAGTCAAATGTCTGTACCGATAAAACGATGATGTCCCTTCTGCGCATGCGTGAAAAAAAAGGCCGTTTTTGACGTGACTGCTATGGGCACATATACCCAGTACAGCTCCCGGTCTGTATTTGGCCATTGTTAAAGAGCCAGTTGTGTGTGAGAACTTGAATTCTCATTGGAAAAATCGGAGCTGCAATACAAGATGCATCACGGCGCAAGAACCAAGAATTTCTAACAGGATGAAGTGGAGGCACTAGTTACTGTAACTGATGGCACGAGCTGGACACCAGCAGAGGTCACATAAAAGTTCCACCCAAAGAAATGAAGAAACGCTGGAACCAACTTGCAGAAGATTACTGAGCAATGGTGACCATCCCGAGGTCTGGAGGCCAGTGTAAAAAGTGGCAGGATCTTGGTCAAGTAGATAGTGTAAGTAATATTTTCATTTATTCAATGGAATTGCAATTGTAAATGTGACCAGCTGTATATGTCCCACCCAGCAGAAAGACACCCTCTCTAAAAAGTTGTGTTTTCATCTTTGCAGAGGAAAGTGGCACACAACAAAAGGGAAAGAACTCGAACAGGAGGAGGCCCGGCAAATCTGCAGCCACTGACACCCTTGGAAGACAGGGTCGCTGCTTTGATGGGTCCTGCCTGGAGAAAAGCAACCACCATTGCACAAGCTGGGCCCACACTCGAGGGAGAGGGTAAGTCCTGCAAATTCCACAGTTTGGCTTTCCTAAACGTTAAGTATTGCCTTGGCTTTGGTTCCTGGGATGTCTCTCTCAGCTACACTTCGGTTGATGCAATGTGCTATCATTCATTGTGGTCCTTCAAATCAGCCTGCTGTCTGCGCTGTGAGCCTACTCATGTCACCCACCCTGCCCCCTCCTCTGCTGCTAACCATTTGCCAGTGTTCTGTTATATTTTGCAGAACTTGAGGCCAATCCTGACGGTGCAGAAGAAGATTCAGACGCGGACGAGCCCGAAGAGGAGGTCATCTTCCAATCCCACCTTCCAGACCAAGAGCATGGGGGTGAAGGGGAGAGGATGGATGAAGGCCCCACTGTTGTACTCACTCTGGAGGAGGTGCAGAAGCTGCCCATTGAGGTACCAGCCCCTTCCCTGAGTGGTTTTAGTGTTGGGACATTCCGTGGTTTCCCACTGTCCGAGGCTGTGTGTCCCAGTGGGGTGCAGCGAGGCACACCCAGGGCCTCACTGTCCGAGGCTGCGTGTCCCAGTGGGGTGCAGCGAGCCACACCCAGGACCCCACTGTCCGAGGCTGCGGTCCCAGTGGGGTGCAGCGAGGCACACCCAGGACCCCACTGTCCGAGGCTGCGGTCCCAGTGGGGTGCAGCGAGGCACACCCAGGACCCCACCGTCCGAGGCTGCGGGTCCCAGTGGGATGCAGCGAGCCACACCCAGGACCCCACCGTCCGAGGCTGCGTGTCCCAGTGGGGTGCAGCGAGGCACACCCAGGACCCCACTGTCCGAGGTGGTGTGTCCCAGTGGGGTGCAGCGAGGCACACCCAGGGCCCCATTGTCCGAGGCTGCGTGTCCCAGTGGGATGCAGCGAGGCACACCCAGGGCCCCACTGTCCGAGGCTGCGTTCCCCGTGGGATGCAGCGAACCACACCCAGGACCCCACTGTCCGAGGCTGCGTTCCCCGTGGGTTGCAGCGAGTCACACCCAGGACCCCACTGTCCGAGGCTGCGTTCCCCGTGGGATGCAGCGAGTCACACCCAGGACCCCACTGTCCGAGGCTGCATTCCCCGTGGGATGCAGCGAGTCACACCCAGGACCCCACCGTCCGAGGCTGAAGGTCCCAGTGTGATGCAGCGAGCCACACCCAGGGTGAGGAGGGGAAGGAGAGCTTGACAGCGCTCTCCTGAGGTGCAGGATCTAACGTGTGGTTCAGATGACGACAATGAGTGCGGAGAGCATTGACCTTACACGATCACTCCTGGACACAATCAATGGGTGGGTGATGAGGTATCGGGACTGTCAGGAGAAGTAACAACACTCTCACGAGAAATATAAACACTGTGGGTGCACATGAGGAAGGGAATGTCGCAGGTAGCTGATATACTGTCAGGGCACATGAGGGAGGGAATGTCGCAGGTAGCTGATACACTGTCGGTGAACATGAGGGAGGGAAAGTCACAGGTAGTTGACACACTGTCAGGGCACATGAGGGAGGGAATGTTGCAGGTAGCTGATACACTATCGGTGAACATGAGGGAGGGAACGTTGCAGGCAGTTGCGACGCTGTCGGGGCACATGAGGGAGGGAATGTCGGAGTTAGCTGCTGCAATAAGGGAACACATTCAGACCCCGCGCCCATTGACAGTCCCACTTCAATCCCCAGACTAGCCTCTGAAGAGGCCCAACTGCCACTCCCACTTCAATCCCCAGACTAGCCTCTGAAGAGTCCCAAGCCAGGCCTTCCACATTACCACCTGCCCACGTCCCCCTCAAGAAGTGCACATTACCCAAGATGTTTGAAAGAATAAGCTTGGTACCAACCCGAGAAACGCTGCGCCACCTCCTGCGGGCAGGGTGGAGTCACCAAGGCCAAGCGCAGCGGGCAGTCATCGAATAAAGTGGAGGAGAGATGGGTGCAACCTTTCTTTGCTGCTGTTGTTGTCGTTATTATTGTTGTTACTGTTGTAACTGTTCTCAAATTAAAAGTTTATTGTAAGTTATGTAAATTTACAAGTTTAAAAGTTTGTAAGTGATCTTAGAGTTTGTAAGTGATCTTAACTGAAAACTTTAAAGTTTGATACAGGAATATTTTTATTAAAGCTAAGTATAAACAAATGTTTGTTAAACTTTTGAATAAAATATATTTTAAATTATAACTGAATCATTTCCATCATTTGTTCCATTATTAACACAACTTTTTGAACTAAAGAAGAATCATTTCCATCATTTGTTCCATTAACACAACACAACATTACGGAACAGGACCAAACAGTAAACATGGTCCATGTGGAATAGTTGCCGCTGGGCCTTCAGGCAGCAAAGCGTTCACGGATGAGCTGCTGGCGCAAGACTTGAGCAATCGTTAAAGGGGCACAACGGCCCTCCCTCCTCCGCCGTCGTGCTCTGGGTTCAGGTAGTTGCATGGCTTCCTCGCCCTCGTCCTCCTCATCATCTGCATCTTCCTCATCATCATCAGCCACTCTCACCTCAGGTGGGTCTTCTACTACCAGCTGCTGCTGCCTCATGATGGCTAAGTTATGCAGCATGCAGCACACAACAGTGAACTGACCGACAATCTCAGGGGACTATTGCAAGTAGCCTCTGGAATGGTCCAGGCATTGGAAATGCTGTTTCAAGATGCCAATGGTCCTCGCTATTATACTGCACATCGCAATATGCGACATGAATTCCCGGTCAACTTCCGTCCGGGTTATGCGTAGGGGCGTCATGAACCAGATGGCGACACCGTATCCTTTGTCTCCCAGTAGCCAGCTCTGCCCTTTTGGCTGCTGCCGAAAAATGGCAGGTATAGCGCTCTCGTGTAGGATGAACGCCTCATGGGTGCTCCCAGCGTATTTTGCATTGACTGCAGGGCATTCTGTAGGGGGAGGGTGAACAGCTAGCTGTCGTGGTGCATATAGGTACCAACGATATAGGTAAAATATAGGATGAGGTCCTACAAGCTGAATTTAGGGAGCTAGGAGTTAAATTAAAAAGTAGGACCTCAAAGGTAGTAATCTCAGGATTGCTACCAGTGCCATGTACTAGTCAGAGTAGGAATAGCAGGATAGTTAAGATGAATACGTGGCTTGAGGAATGGTGCAAGGGGGAGGGATTCAAATTCCTGGTGGGACCAGTACAAACCGGACGGTCTGCAACTGGGCAGGACCAGAACCGATGTCCTAGGCGGAGTGTTTGCTAGTGCTGTTGGAGAGGGTTTAAACGAATATAGCAGGGGGATGGGAATCTGTGCAGGGAGACAGAGGGAAATAACATGGGGGCAGAAGTAAAAGGTAGGAAGGCGAAAAGTAAGCGTGGAGGGCAGAGAAATCAAGGGCAAAAATCAAAAAGGGCCACATTACAACATAATTCTAAAAGGACAAAGAGTGTTAAAAAAACAAGCTCTGTGTCTCAATGCGAGGAGCATTCATAATAAGGTGGATGAATTAACTGCGCAGATAGCTGTTAACGGATATGATGAAATTGGGATTACGGAGACATGGCTCCAGGGTGACCAACGCTGGAAACTCAACATCCAGGGGAATTCAATATTCAGGAAGGATAGACAGAAAGGAAAAGGAGGTGGGGTTACTGGTTAAAGAGGAGATTAACGCAATAGTAAGGAAGGACATTAGCTAGGATGATGTGGGATCTATATGGGTGGAGCTGCGAAACATCAAAGAGCAGTTGTGTACAGACCACCAAACAGTAGTAGAGAGGTTGGGGATGGCATCAAACAGGAAATTAGGCATGCGTGCAATAAAGGCCTGATCGAGGATGCTAATGTTGGTGCGTCTGTCCTCCCAGGGGATTTGTAGGATCTTGGAG
The DNA here is from genome assembly GCF_044704955.1 of Pristiophorus japonicus. Lineage (NCBI taxonomy): Eukaryota > Metazoa > Chordata > Chondrichthyes > Pristiophoridae > Pristiophorus > Pristiophorus japonicus. Next base: position 466,811 of record NW_027253926.1, on the reverse strand, counting down.
GCATCATTGGTGGTATTTCTCCAGCAACTTGAGGAGTCTGCTGTACATGGTCCATGTCTCTGAGCCACACAGGAGGGCAGGTATCACTACAGCCCTGTAGACCATGAGCTTGGTGGTAGATTTGATTCAGAAACTAGGGTCCTGAACTTAAGGAAAGGTAACTTCGATGGTTTGGGGTGTGAATTAGCTAGAATAGACTGGCAAATGATACTTAAAGGGTTGACGGTGGATAGGCAATGGCAAACATTTAAAGATCACATGGATGAACTTCAGCAATTGTACATCCCTGTCTGGAGTAAAAATAAAACGGGGAAGGTGGCTCAACTGTGGCTAACAAGGGAAATTAGGGACAGTGTTAAATCCAAGGAAGAGGCATATAAATTGTCCAGCAAAAGCAACAAACCTGAGGACTGGAAGAAATTTAGAATCCAACAGAGGAGGACAAAGGGTTTAATTAAGTGGGGGAAAATAGAGTACGAGAAGAAGCTTGCCGGGAACATAAAAACTGACTGCAAAAGCTTCGATAGATATGTGAAGAGAAAAAGATTAGTGAAGACAAGCGTATGTCCCTTGCAGTCTGATTCAGGTGTTGGAATCAATTATTAAGGATGAAATAGCAGCGCATTTGGAAAGCAGTGACAGGATCGGTCCAAGTCAGCATGGATTTATGAAGGGGAAATCATGCTTGACAAATCTTCTAGAATTTTTTGATATGTAACTTGTAGAGTGGACAAGGGAGAACCAGTGGATGTGGTGTATTTGGACTTTCAAAATGCTTTTGACAAGGTCCCACACAAGAGATTGGTGTGCAAAATCAAAGCACCTGGTATTGAGGATAATATACTGATGTGGATAGGGAACTGGTTGGCAGGCAGGAAGTAGAGAGTCGGGATAAACGGGTCTTTTTCAGAATGGCAGGCAGTGACTAGTGGAGTGCCGCAGGGCTCAGTGCTGGGACCTCAGCTCTTTACAATATACATTAATGATTTGGATGAAGGAATTGAGTGCAATATCTCCAAGTTTGCAGATGACACTAAACTGGGTGGCGATGTGAGCTGTGAGGGGGATGCTAGAAGGGTGCAGGGTGACTTGGACAGGTTAGGTGAGTGGGCAAATGCATGGCAGATGCAGTATAATGTGGATAAATGTGAGGTTATCCACTTTGGGGTCAAAAACTCGAAGACAGAATATTATCTGAATGGCGGCAGATTAGGAAAAGGGGAGATGCAACGAGACGTGGGTCATTGAAAGTTGGCATACAGGTACAGCAGGCGGTGAAGAAGGCAAATGGTATGTTGGCCTTCATAGCTAGGGGATTTGAGTATAGGAGCAGGGAGGTCTTACTGCAGTTGTACAGGGCCTTAGTGAGGCCTCACCTGGAAAATTGTGTTCAGTTTTGGTCTCCTAATCTGAGGAAAGACGTTCTTGCTATTGAGGGAGTGGAGCGAAGGTTCACCAGACTGATTCCAGGGATGGCGGGACTGACGTATGAGGAGAGACTGGATCAACTGGGCCTTTATACATTGGAGTTTAGAAGGATGAGAGGGGATCTCATAGAAACATATAAGATTCTGACGGGACGGGACAGGTTAGATGTGGGAAGAATGTTCCCGATGTTGGGGAAGTCCAGAACCAGGGGACACAGTCTTAGGATAAGGAGTAGGCCATTTAGGACTGAGATGAGGAGAAACCTCTTCACTCAGAGAGTTGTTAACCTGTGGAATTCCCTGCCGCAGAGAGTTGTTGATGCCAGTTCATTGACTATATTCAAGAGGGAGTTAGATATGGCCCTTACGGCTAAAGGGATCAAGGGGTATGGAGAAAAAGCAGGAAAGGGATACTGTGGGAATGATCAGCCATGATATTGAATGGTGGTGCAGGCTCGAAGGGCCGAATGGCCTACTCTTGCACCTATTTTTTGTGTCTGTATGTTTCTATGAGGACTTGGTCTTCAAATACTCTTTTCCTCAGGCGACCGAAGGCTGCGTTGGCGCGCTGGAGGCGGTGGTGAATCTCCTCATCAATGTCTGCTTTTGTTGATAAGAGGCTCCCGAGGTATGGGAAATGGTCCACGTTGTCTAGGAGGGCCGCGCCGTGGATCTTGATGACTGGGGGCAGTGCTGTGCGGCGAGGATAGGCTGGTGGAGGACATTTGTTTTACGGATGTTTAGCTTAAGGCCCATGCTTTCATACGCCTCAGTAAATACGTCAACGAATGTGCAACGAGATAATTTATAGCGCTCTCTAGCTAGGAGGTATAGGGAGCTGTATTGAGAGAGAGGGTCTGTGAAGGAACAGCATCTTAAGCTCCACATGGCTGTCTGAGATCTCCCAAATAAAGTTACGTTGAACGAAGAGTGTTCAAGAGACTATAAAATACAGAATAAATGATTATTCCAAATGGAGACCAAGTTGTTTTCAGCTTATGAGTTTTGAGACTTGTGTTCAAACAGTTCTCCTTCATGTGTCCGAATCCCTAGACAGACAACAGAAGTGCTTTCTCCTGTCCACCTGGGCTGGACTTGCAACTCCAACAAGGGAGGACCCCATCCTATACAACTAATTGTCTAACTCTTAAACTTACTGTAAAAGATTATATAAATCTGATTTAAAAATTTTCCATTTGCACAATCTTCCTGTCTGTGTGACAACTTTCCATTGTTATGTTTGTGTCACACTTTTTCGATCAACTTTCTCCCATCATCATTTCCTGTGTCCACATTTATAATATTTTTTTCTATGTAAACGCATCACATTGATTATGCAATTTGGCACCAGGTTTACTCAAACAGCTAAAAATGTTTTCTGATTTAAAAATAAATTGCTATTTCATTTCTCAGTAACTGAAAGTTCAAGGTGCTGAAATTGCCCCCCTGATTAAGGCCCATTACTGCTTCTCGGAAGAGGTAATGGGGCAGTAAGGCCTTTCCGACCGGGGTCAGGTCGATGGGCTGACCCATCCAAAATAGCTCCCGGGCCAGGGGTGACGGAAATGGGTTTCCATCCCGCCCGCTTGCCCGCCCTGTCGGGCACGCGCCAACATCTTACCGCCTAGCGGCAATCCCTTTCTGTTCGGCGAGGGAAATTGCCCTGCAGGAGCAGAGCCGCCGCCACTCGGAGCCCCCGACAACTTTTCCCGGTGAGAAGCTGCCAGTGGCCGGGTGGTGCGTCCGCCCTTAAAGGGGAGGGCGGGTTGCTGCGGCCGCCATTTTATTTTAATTGCCAACCAACTCTGAAGTCGGCCCGACAATGGACTGCTGGCCCGGCCGAAGCCCCCCCTGGTGGCCCAGTGAGCAGCACTAAAGTGGCTGCAGAGCTCGCAGCGGCCCTCCCCTTTAACTGAAGGGGAGGGACATTGCCATTTGTGTCAGCGTGGCGCTGATGACACCGCCCGCCTTCAGCCCTGCTCCCGACGCACTTCTGCCCCGCAGCCACCCGTTAAACCGCCCCGACAATTTGAAAAAGTTTAAGAGGCCAAGATCACTCCATTCTCCGCCCCAAGGATTTGGGCGGAGAATAATCATCTAATTCGAATGATCTGCCCCGTTTGGTGTGGAGGGCTATTTCACCCCTCAAATGTCCTGGAATTGGCACATTTGCTCAGTGATTCTGTGAGCTGATTTTGGATTATACAGTCTGACCATGTACAGTGTACATAGAAACATAGAAAATAGATGCAGGGGCAGGCCATTCGGCCCTTCGAGCCTGCACCACCATTCAAATCTTCTCGCTATGAAGGCCAACATGCCATTTGCTTTCTGAACTGCCTGCTGTACCTGCATGCCATCTTTCAATGACTGATGTACCATGACATCCAGGTTTCGTTGTACCTCTCCTTTTCCTAATCTGTCACCATTCAGATAATATTCTGCCTTCCTGTTTTTGCCACCAAACTGGATAACCTCAGACTTATCCACATTATACTGCAACAGCCATGCATTTGCCCACTCACCTAACCTGTCCAAGTCACCCTGCAGCCTCTTAGCATCCTCCTCACAGCTCACACCGCCACCCAGCTTAGTGTCATCTGCAAACTTGGAGATATTACATTCAATTCCTTTGTCTAAATCATTAAAATAGCTGGGGTCCCAACACTGAATCTTGCAGTACCTAACTTTTCAGGATGCATCAGTGCCATTCAGTCGGCTATACTAATGGAATATTTTACTTTTAGTACTTCCTGCTCAGGAGTTTTTCTTCAAATAATTTTGAAAAAGAAGGGGGCAGTTTCAAAAGCTTTATTGAGGTAAAATCAATATCGAGTTAAAACTGAGGCAGTGTGTGTTGGAGAGAGAAAAATGATAATGTTCTGTGACACATGCTTTTGTGTCAGAAATTTTAGAAAATGTATCAAGCTGAAAGAGAGAATGCGTGGCTTCACTTAATATTACTTCAATTTCCAAAAAAACTCACCACCACTGGGGAGGGGAATAAAAAGAAAGTTTTCTTTATTTAAAGTTGCTTCAATTATAAAAAAAAAGTCGAGTTTAATTTTGAAACTAATGAATTATCACCTGTATTTTTTGAAATGGTCAGTGCTAACCGTGAGGCAGAGATCGAGAGAAAGTGACAGAGAGATAGACACAGATAAAGGGAGAGAGAGGCATGGATTTCTTTCTGCATTCTCATTTGTTTTTTTCACAAAAAGATGAATTTTGACAGCAATCAAAGCCTCTCGGAGGGAAACAGATAGGAAGAAAGGGGAGGAGGGGGATTGAGGGTGAGGCCTCCCTCCTTAGGAGAGGGCGAAGTGAGAGCATCCCCTTCCTCCGCTGCCCTCTCTCCAATCTTCACCCCTCAACTTTCCTGCACATCCTGCACCTTTCTCCTCCTCATATATCTTTGACCCACCCTCCCCTCCCCCCTCCAACCTGTCCCCCTCCCCCCTCCAACCTGTCCCCCTCTCCCCTCCAACCTGTCCCCCTCCCCCTCCCCCCTCCAACCTGTCCCCCTCCAACCTGTCCCCTCCCCCCTCCAACCTGATCCCTCCCCCCTCCAACCTGACCCCTTCCCCCTCCAACCTGTCCCCCTCCACCCTCCAACCTGACCCCTCCACCCTCCAACCTGTCCCCCTCCCCCTCCAACCTTTCCCCCTCCCCCTCCAACCATGTGGATATCTGAACGGAATATATGGAATTAAGGACAGTAATGTAAACGGGATATATGAACATGTATAAGCCATGGAAGAATAGCTGGGAGAATGTCAGATTGCAAATAGTGCAACATCAGCATAGCTAACAGTCTTTCTCAAGGTTTCAAGTCACTAAATCCTGCCAATAACATCTAATTGTAACATGAAATAAATCTGCAGAATTGCAAGGTCTCAGTTAATAGTCACACCACTAGATTGAAACATTTAGAGGCAATACTTGAGCTTTCAAGAAAAAACATCTCATATAGATTGACTAATGAGTGACTGAGTTAGACTGTCAATCCAATTGTATTTTGTTATCTGATTTCAAAACTGTATAACTGTTGACGCTTTACGATGTAACTTCACCTACCGTAGGGAGTGTGTACGCTCTATCCAGAGAGTATATCTTCTGTCTGATAGGTCTTACTGGCCGGTAATAAAGATTGCTTTGTTCAAAGCACAAGAGGTATTCGACTCAGTAATTTTACTGAACCAGATTGAGGTAAAAGAATCCAGGAATTTACATTCTGACCCCTCCCCCCTCCAACCTGACCCCTCCCCCCTCCAACCTGACCCCTTCACCCTCCAACCTTACCCCTCCCACTCCAACCTGTCCCCCTCCCCCCTCCAACCTGACCCCCTCCCACCTCCCACCTTTCCCCCTCCCACTTTTTCCCCTCCCCATCCTCCCTCTCGCTCCCGCCTTTCCCTCTTCCCATCTTTCTCCCGTCCCAACTCTCTCCTTCCACTTCCCCATTTCTTTCCCTCTCATGCCTCTTCCCTCCCCTTTTTCAGTCTCTCTTGTCGGAACTATATTGTTGGTTTTCACAGTTGGTTGTTACTACAGTTTAATCCCCGTAATGTGCTGTATATTTTTTCTATTTTTACATTTTCCGGTTTGCCTCTCTGAATCTGTACCCCTCAGGCTGAATACGATGTGTACCTCACGTCACTCCTGGAGTCCCAGCCACTGGATCAACACAAGGTAATGTGTTTCAAAATTGCTAACTCTTCAATCGCGTCTCGAGTCCAGCAGGCTCAAGGGGCCAAATGGCCTACTCCTGCTCTTATTTCTTATGTTGGGAAACTTTTCGAAAAAAATGAAAGTTGAAACTGTATGTCACAGTATCTTAGGCGATGGTTGTGATCAGCAGACTAGTGTGATAATACCCATGCGGTACTGCTTGTCCGCAGGCTTCTTTTATGCTGCAGCGACAATACAATATCACCCTAAGGTTTTTGTGCATTGCAAAGCTCCGTAAAAAAGAAAGAACTTGTATTTCTATAGCGCGTTACACACCCACAGGATGTCCCAAAGCGTATTCCATCTAAAAGAGGTGGCTGCAGACATAGTGGATGCACTGGTTTTGATTTTCCAAAATTCCCTCGACTCGAGAACAGTCTCAGCGGATTGGAAGGTAGCAAATGTAACCCCGCTATTCAAGAAAGGATGGAGAGAGCAAACAGGGAACTACAGGCCAGTTAGCCTGACATCAGTCATCGGGAAAATGCTGGAATCCATTGTTAAGGAAGTGGTAACAGGGCACTTAGATAATCATAACATGATTCGACAGTCAACATGATTTTATGAAAGGGAAATTGTGTTTGAAAAATTTATTCATTTTTTGAGGATGTAAATAGCAGGCTAGATAAAGGGGAACCAGTGGATGTAGTATATTTGGATTTCCAAAAGGTATTTGATAAGGTGCCACATAAAAGGTTATTACCCAAGATAAGGGCTCATGGGATTGGAGGTAATGTATTAGCATGAAAAGAGGATTGGTTAACGGACAGAAAACAGAGAGTAGGGATAAATGGGTTTTTTTCAGATTGGCAGGCTGTAACTAGTGGGGTTCTGCAAGGATCAGTGCTGGGGCCTCAGCTATTTACAATCTATATTCATGACCTAGATGAAGGGACCGAGTGTAATGTATCTACGTTTGCTGATGATACAAAGCTAGGTGGGACAGTAAGCTGTGAGGAGAACACAAAGTGACTGCAAAGGGATATAGATAACATAGAAACATAGAAAATAGGTGCAGGAGCAGGCCATTCAGCCCTTCTAGCCTGCACCGCCATTCAATGAGTTCATGGCTGAACATGAAACTTCAGTACCCCCTTCCTGCTTTCTTGCCATAACCCTTGATCCCCCGCGTAGTAAGGACTTCATCTAACTCCCTTTTTGAATATATTTAGTGAATTGGCCTCAACTACTTTCTGTGGTAGAGAATTCCACAGGTTCACCACTCTCTGGGTGAAGAAGTTTCTCCTCATCTCGGTCCTAAATGGCTTACCCCTTATCCTCAGACTGTGACCCCTGGTTCTGGACTTCCCCAACATTGGGAACATTCTTTCTGCATCTAACCTGTCTAAACCCGTCAGAATTTTAAACGTTTCTATGAGGTCCCCTCTCATTCTTCTGAACTCCAGTGAATACAAGCCCAGTTGATCCAATCTTTCTTGATAGGTCAGTCCCGCCATCCCGGGAATCAGTCTGGTGAACCTTCGCTGCACTCCCTCAATAGCAAGAATGTCCTTCCTCAAGTTAGGAGACCAAAACTGTACACAATACTCCAGGTGTGGCCTCACCAAGGCCCTGTACAACTGTAGCAACACCTCCCTGCCCCTGTATTCAAATCCCCTCGCTATGAAGGCCAACATGCCATTTGCTTTCTTAACCGCCTGCTGTACCTGCATGCTAACCTTCAATGACTGATGTACCATGACACCCAGGTCTCGTTGCACCTTCCCTTTTCCTAATCTGTCACCATTCAGATAATAGTCTGTCTCTCTGTTTTTACCACCAAAGTGGATAACCTCACATTTATCCACATTATACTTCATCTGCCATGCATTTGCCCACTCACCTAACCTATCCAAGTCACTCTGCAGCCTAATAGCATCCTCCTCGCAGCTCACAGTGCCACCCAACTTAGTATCATCCGCAAATTTGGAGATACTGCATTTAATCCCCTCGTCTAAATCATTAATGTACAATGTAAACAGCTGGGGCCCCAGCACAGAACCTTGCGGCACTCCACTAGTCACTGCCTGCCATTCTGAAAAGTACCCGTTTACTCCTACTCTTTGCTTCCTGTCTGACAACCAGTTCTCAATCCACGTCAGCACACTACCCCCAATCCCATGTGCTTTAACTTTGCACATTAATCTCTTGTGTGGGACCTTGTCGAAAGCCTTCTGAAAGTCCAAATATACCACATCAACTGGTTCTCCTTTGTCCACTTTACTGGAAACATCCTCAAAAAATTCCAGAAGATTTGTCAAGCATGATTTCCCTTTCACAAATCCATGCTGACTTGGACCTATCATGTCACCATTTTCCAGATGCACTGCTATGACATCCTTAATAATTGATTCCATCATTTTACCCACTACTGAGGTCAGGCTGACCGGTCTATAATTCCCTGTTTTCTCTCTCCCTCCTTTTTTAAAAAGTGGGGTTACATTGGCTACCCTCCACTCCATAGGAACTGATCCAGAGTCAATGGAATGTTGGAAAATGACTGTCAATGCATCCGCTATTTCCAAGGCCACCTCCTTAAGTACTCTAGGATGCAGTCCATCAGGCCCTGGGGATTTATCGGCCTTCAATCCCATCAATTTCCCCAACACAATTTCCCGACTAATAAAGATTTCCCTCAGTTCCCCCTCCTTACTAGACCCTCTGACCCCTTTTATATCCGGAAGGTTGTTTGTATCCTCCTTAGTGAATACCGAACCAAAGTACTTGTTCAATTGGTCTGCCATTTCTTTGTTCCCCGTTATGACTTCCCCTGATTCTGACTGCAGGGGACCTACGTTTGTCTTCACCAACCTTTTTCTCTTTACATACCTATAGAAACTTTTGCAATCCGCCTTAATGTTCCCTGCAAGCTTCTTCTCGTACTCCATTTTCCCTGCCCTAATCAAACCCTTTGTCCTCCTCTGCTGAGTTCTAAATTTCTCCCAGTCCCCAGGTTCGCTGCTATTTCTGGCCAATTTGTATGCCACTTCCTTGGCTTTAATACTATCCCTGATTTCCCTAGATAGCCACGGTTGAGCCACCTTCCCTTTTTTATTTTTACGCCAGACAGGAATGTACAATAGACTAAGTGAGTGGGCAGCAAGGTGGCAGATGGAGTATAATGTGGGGAAATGTGAGGTTATTCACTTTGGTAGGAAGAATAGAAAAACAGAATCTATTTTAAATGGTGAGAAACATTTAAATGGTGTTGAGAGAGATTTGGGTGTCCTTGTGCAAGAAACACAGAAAGCTAGCATGCAGGTACAGCAAGCAATAAGGAAGGCAAATGGCATGCTGGCCTTTATTGCAAGGGGGTTGGAGTATAAGAGTATGGAAGTCTTGCTACAATTGTACAGGGCCTTGGTGAGACCACCCCTGGAGTACTGTGCACAGTTTTGGTCTCCTTATTGAAGGAAGGATATACTTGCTTTGGAGGCGGTACAATGAAGGTTCGCTGGATTGATTCCTGGGATGAGAGGGCTGTCTTATGATGAGAGATGGGCCTATACTCTATGGAGTTTTGTTTTCTGACCCATTTCCATTTCACAAAACAGCATATTAAAAATTGTTATACACTGTATACATATCTGGGTGTAATGCAGTGTAAAAATAATTCCTAAATACTCACTGTCTAAATGGCGTACCACACTGTTACAAATGCTAACCCCTGTGTAGTTTCCAGGGTGGTTGAAAGGAATTGAATTTATCTGATCGCTACATAATCCTGAATGTTAGAAATCTAAAAGCTGCTTAAAATGCTGCTGCAATATGTTCTTGTCCTCTGCCTGGCTCTCTTGGCTCCCTGTTCCCCAACAAATCACTTTCAAGATCCGTGTCCTGTCATGTAATTGCCTCGAGGTCGTGCCCCACCTTATTTCGATGATCTCCTTCAGCCTTGTCTCCTTGGCTGCACCTTTTGCTCCTCGAAAACTGAGCAACCCCTAGCAGCTATGATACTGGATCAGCAAGCCAGAGGTCGTGAGTTCAAATGTGAGTCAGAATCCTGGAACTCCTGGAGTATAAGAGTGAGGAAATCTTGCTACAACTGTACAGGGCCTTGGTGAGACCACACCTGGAGTACTGTGCACAGTTTTGGACTCCTTATCTAAGGAAGGATATACTTGCCTTGGTGGCGGTACAACGGAGGTTCACTAGATTGATTTCTGGGATGAGAGGGCTGCTCAATGATGAGAGATTGGAGGGGAAATTGCCGTCGGAGGCTTCCTTCGTATGAACACCATCGACCCCCAAAAAATCTATGAAAGTACCTGGTGGTCCCGGAGGGACGTGGGATCCTGGTCGGAGGCCTAGATTCACTGCGCAGTGCACGGGGGGGGATGCCTTTCAGATACGTACGTACAAGCTGGAGTCACGTGGGCCTGGACCACCAATCACGACGCAGTATTCTCATTGATAAAAATGGGAACTCCATTTGTACGAGTTCCCATTACTATCAATGAGAATAACCCCTAAAACACTGAAACACAGCATAATAAATAAATAAAACACCTCACATATTTAACATTAATTGAAATTAAATGTTTCAGAAAAAGATATTTTTGGAATTTTTTTACTGTTTTAATAGTGTTAAAAATAAATTTACCATAATGGACAGGGTTTTTAATATAAAATTGAGTATTTAAATGTAATTTTTATATGTTTTAAAACAGTTACGCTGCTAAAAGTAAGATATGCGCCTGCTTTTACCAGGAGTAAAAGTTTGAATGACATTTGCTGGGCTTGAGTTGGACAAATAGCCCAATCTCTCCCGCGCAGATGTCCTTCTCCCATGGATGCAGAGGATCTGTCTGGAGAAATCTTGACAGATGAGAAAAGCTGGATTTCGGCGCATGCGCATTGCGCCCCGAAAACCGGCATTTGCGAGGCCTCGCCATGTCCTATTCTCTCTGGAGTTTAGAAGAATGAGAGGTGATCTCATTAAAACATATAAGATTCTGAAGGAGATTGACAGGGTCGATGCTGGGAGGTTGTTTCCCCCTGGCTGGAGAGTCCAGAACTAGGGGGCACAGTCTCAGGATAGGGGATCGGCCATTTAAGACAGAGATGAGGAGGAATTTCTTCACTCAGAGGGTTGTGAGCCTTTGGAATTCTCTGCCCCAGAGGGCTGTGGATGCTGAGTCTCTGAATATATTCAAGGCTGAGAGAGATAGATTTTTGGAGTCCAGGGGAATCAAGGGATATGGAGATCAGGCGGGAAAGTGGAGTTGAGGTGGATGATCAGCCATGATCTTATTGAATGGCGGAGCAGGCTCGAGGAGCCGTATGGCCTACTCCTGCCCGTATTTCTTATGTTCTTAACAGCATTGCGGGACACCGTCACCACACGGACTGTAAGAAGGCAGCCCACCACCATCTTCTCAGAGCAACTAGAGATGGGCAATAAATGCTGGTCCTTACCAGCGACACCCACATTTCTTTATGTACTATGTCCTGTACTATGTGGGAAATCAGGGACGCCTGTGGTGTCCCTGACGACTACGTGTGCGGGAAGTGTATCCGCCTCCAGCTCCTGACGAACCGCTTTGCGGAACTGGAGCTGTGGGTGGATTCACTCTGGAGCATGCACGATTCTGAGAATGACGTGAATAGCACGTTTAGTGAGTTGGTCTTACCGCAGGTGAAAGGTCCATAGCCAGCTAGGGAATGGAAGACCAACAGGAAGAGCAGTGCAAGGAAGGTAGTGCAGGGATCCCCTGCGGTCATCCCCTGAATAACAGATACACCGCTTTGAGTACTGTTGAGGGGGATGACTCATCAGGAGGGAGCAGCAGCAGCCAAGTTCATGGCACCATGGCTGGCTCTGCTGCACAGGAGGGCAGGAAAAAGAGTGGGAGAGCGATAGTGATAGGGGATTCAATTGTAAGGGGAATAGATAGGCATTTCTGCAGCCACAACCGAGACTCCAGGATGGTGTGTTGCCTCCCTGGTGCAAGGGTTAAGGATGTCTCAGAGCGGGTGCAGGACATTCTGAAAAGGGAGGGTGAACAGCCATTTGTCGTGATGCATATAGGTACCAATGACATAGGTAAAAAACGGGATGAGGTCCTACGAGGCGAATTTAGGGAGTTAGGAGCTAAATTAAAAAGTAGGACTTCAAAAGTAGTAATCTCAGGATTGCTACCAGTGCCACGTGCTAGTCAGAGTAGGAATCGCAGGTTAGCTCAGATGAATACGTGGCTTGAGGAATGGTGCAGCAGGGAGGGATTCAAATTCCTGGGATATTGGAACCGGTTCTGCGGGAGGTGGGACCAATACAAACCGGACGGTCTGCACCTGGGCAGAACCGGAACCAATATCCGAGGGCGAGTGTTTGCTAGTGCTGTTGGGGAGGAGTTAAACTCATATGGCAGGGGGATGGGAACCTATGCAGGGAGACAGAGGGAAATAAAAAGGAGGCAGAAGCAAAATATAGAAAGGAGAATAGTAAAAGTGGAGGGCAGAGAAACCTAAGGCAAAAAACAAAAGAGCCACATTACAGCAAAATTCTAAAGGGGCAAAGTGTGTTAAAAAAACAAGCCTGAAGGCTCTGTGCCTCAATGCGAGGAGTATTCGGAATAAGGTGGATGAATTAACTGCGCAGATAGCAGTTCACGGATACAATGTGATTGACATCACGGAGACATGGCTCCAGGGGTACCAAGGCTGGGAACTCAACATCCAAGGGTATTCGGCATTTAGCAAGGATAGACAGAAAGGAAAAGGAGGTGCAGTGGCGTTGCTGGTTAAAGATGAAATCAATGCAATTGTAAGGAAGGACATTAGCGTGGATAATGTGGAATCGGTATGGGTGGAGCTGCGGAATTCCAAAGGGCAGAAAACGCTAGTGGGTGTTGTACATAGACCACTAAATAGTAGTAGTGAGGTTGGGGACAGCATCAAACAAGAAATAAGGGATGTGTGCAATAAAGGTACAGCAGTAATCATGGGCGACTTTAATCTACACATTGATTGGGCTAACCTAACTGGTAGCAATGCGGTGGAGGAGGATTTCCTGGAGTGTATTAGGGATGGTTTTCTAGACCAATATGTCGAGGTTCCAACCAGGGAGCTGGCCATCCTAGACTGGGTATTCTGTAATGAGAAAGGACTAATTAGCAATCTTGTTGTGCGAGGCCCCTTGGGGAAAAGTGACCATAATATGGTAGAATTCCTTATTAAGATGGAGAGTGACAAAGTTAATTCGGAAACTCGGGTCCTGAACTTAAGGAAAGGTAACTTCGACGGTATGAGGCATGAATTGGCTAGAATAGACTGGCAAACGATACTAAAAGGGTTGACGGTGGATAAGCAATGGCAAACATTTAAAGATCACATGGGTGACCTTCAGCAAATGTACATCCCTGTCTGGAGTAAAAATAAATCTGGGAAGGTGGCTCAACCATGGCTAACAAAGGAAAATAAGGATAGTGTTAAAGCCAAGGAAGAGGCATATAAATTGGCTAGAAAAAGCAACAAATCTGAGAACTGGGAGAAATTTAGAATTCAACAGAAGAGGACTAAGGGTTTAATTAAGAGGGGGAAAATAGAGTACGAGAAGAAGCTTGCAGACAATATAAAAACTGACTGCAAAAGCTTCTATAAATATCTGAAGAGAAAAAGTTTAGTAAAGACAAACGTAGGTCCTTTGCAGTCTGATTCAGGTGAAATTATAATAGGGAACAAAGAAATGGTAGACCAATTGAACCAATACTTCGGTTCTGTCTTCACGAAGGAAGATACAAATAACCTTCCGAAGGTAATAGGGGACAGTGGGTCTAGTGAGAAGGAGGAACTGAAGGATATCCTCATTAGGCGGGAAATTGTGTTCGGGAAATTGATGGGATTGAAGGCCGATAAATCCCCGGGGCCTGATAGTCTCCATCCCAGAGTGCTCAAGGAAGTGGCCCTGGAAATAGTGGATGCATTGGTGATCATTTTCCAACAGTCTATCGACTCTGGATCAGTTCCCATGGACTGGAGGGTAGCTAATGAAACACCACTTTTTAAAAAAGGAGGGAGAGAGAAAACTGGTAATTATATACCGGTTAGCTTGACATCAGTAGTGGGGCAAATGTTGGAATCGATCATGAAGGACGAAATAACAGCACATTTGGAAAGCGGTGACATAATCGGACCAAGTCAGCATGGATTTATGAAAGGGAAATCATGCTTGACGAATCTTTTGGAATTTTTTGAGGATGTAACTAGCAGAGTGGACAAGGGAGAACCAGTGGATGTGGTGTATTTGGACTTTCAGAAGTCTTTTGACAAGGTCCCGCACAAGAGATTGTTGTGCAAAATCAAAGCACATGGTATTGGGGGTAATATACTGATGTGGATAGGGAACTGGTTGGCAGACAGGAAGCAGAGAGTCGGGATAAACGGGTCTTTTTCAGAATGGCAGGCAGTGACTAGTGGAGTGCCGCAGGGCTCAGTGCTGGGACCCCAGCTCTTTACAATATACATTGATGATTTGGATGAAGGAATAGAGTGTAATATCTCCAAGTTTGCAGATGACAATAAACTGGGTGGCGGTGTGAGCTGTGAGGAGGACGCTAAGAGGCTGCAGGGTGATTTGGCCAGGTTAGGTGAGTGGGCAAATGCATGGCAGATGCAGTATAATGCGGATAAATGTGAGGTTATCCATTTTGGGGGCAAAAACACGAAGGCAGAATATTATCTGAATGGCGGCAGACTAGGAAACGAGGAGGTGCAACGAGACCTGGGTGTCATGGTTTATCAGTCACTGAAAGTGGGCACGCAGGTGCAGCAGGCAGTAATGAAGGCAAATGGGATGTTGGTCTTCATAGCTAGGGGATTTGAATATAGAAGTAGGGAGGTCTTACTGCAGTTGTACAGGGCCTGAGTGAGGCCTCACTTGGAATATTGTGTTCAGTTTTGGTCTCCTAGTCTGAGGAAGGTCGTTCTTGCTCTTGAGGGAGTGCAGCGAAGGTTCATCAGACTGATTCCATGGATGGCTGGGCTGTCATATGAGGAGAGACTGGATCAACTGGGCCTTTATTCACTGGAGTTTAGAAGGATGAGAGGGGATCTCATAGAAACATATAAAATTCTGACGGGACTGGACAGGTTAGATGCGGGAAGAATGTTCCCGATGTTGGGGAAGTCCAGAACCAGGGGACATCGTCTTAGGATAAGGGGTAGACCATTTAGGACTGAGATGAGGAGAAACGTCTTCACTCAGAGAGTTGTTAACCTGTGGAATTCCCTGCCGCAGAGAGTTGTTGATGCCAGTTCACTGGATATATTCAAGAGTGAGTTAGATATGGCTCTTGCGGTTAAGGGGATCAAGGGGTATGGAGAGAAAGCAGGAAAGGGGTATTGAAGGAATGATCAGCCATGATCTTATTGAATGGTGGTGCAGGCTCGAAGGGCCGAATGGCCTACTCCTGCACCTATTTTACTATGTTTCTATGTTTAAAACCCCACTATGACAAGTGATGAAATTGAATTCAACAAATCCGATAATTTGTAGGCTAGCACCCGAAAAATGACCACGAAAGCTGCTGGATTGTCATAAAATAAAAGAGCAGAGCTCCAACACTACTGAATATGTGTGATATCAACGGGTCCTGGTCCAATTTATTTTGACAGGGCAAGTTTGTACAATAGAGTGCTTTAGTTCTGGAAAGCCGCTGATCAGAACTGTGCTCAGAATTTTGCTACTGCATTACATCTCATGCTGTCAGCTTTGGAACTGTTCGTCTCACTCTCACCTCTGAGTGCCAGATGGTTGTGTGTTCAAGGCCCACTCCAGACACTTGACCTCACAATCTAGGCCGACACTCCAGAGCAGTGCTGAGGGAGTGCTGCACTGTCGGAGGTGCCATCTTTCGGATGAGATGCGGACATAAACGATAACACAGCACTATTGGAAGATGCGCAGGGAAGGTTCTCCCCGGTGTCCCGGCCAATATTTATCCTTCAGCCAACACCTAACACAGATTCAAAAGCAAAATACTGCGGATGCTGGAATCTGGAATAAAAACAGAAAATGCTGGCAATCTCAGCAGGTCAGGCTGAGATTTTGTGGAGAGAGAAACAGAGTTAATGTTTCAGGTCGATGACCCTTCGTCAGAACTGGAAAACGTTAGAGATGTAACAGGTTTTTAAGCAAGTGCAGAGGCAGGGAAAGTGGAGAGGGGAGGAAAGAACAGGGAAGGTCTGTGATAGGGTGGAAGGCAGGAGAGATTAAATGACAAAAGGGATGATGGTGCAAGGCGCAAGGGAATGGCAATGGGACATGTAACAAAAGAAAAGATGGGTCCAGAGGAGGTGCAAATGGGAATGGCAGAGTAATAGAAACATAGGGTTAGACTTTCCACTTCACATCGCCCATCCATGGCCCATCTATCGCCCATTTTGAGCAAAAAGTGGAAACTAGGCCCAAAACATCGCCGGAAAAACAGGTGCCTAAGTTTCCACTTTGATTGCTGAGATGATCGCCCACACAAGGCCCATCCCAAGGTTCGGCACCTAGCATGCACTTCGCTGGGCCGATGCAAGGCCCAAAAGAGTGCTGAGAAATAGTTGCTTTTCAGGGCCTAAGAGAAGGAAATGGGCACTACGGACACCATTTTGAACTTCAGAAGAAGGTGGAGTTGTGAGTTATTTAGAGAGTTAATTTAAAGATAATTGTACACAGAATATTGGGACAGGGAATATAAATAGGTATTATCAAGTTATTTTTGGTAAATAGCTTTTATATATTGAAATTATTTTGTAAATAGCTTTTACATAGTGAAGTTATTTACTGATATTGTTGGGGCCTATCAAACTGACTGGTATGCAGCGTAGAGAGTACGGAGAGTGCAGAGTGCAGTGATTAGAGAGTATAGAGTAGAGAGATTATTAAAATTGGTGAAAGTAATTATCGATAGTGATATGGGGCCTATGCTTGCCCTGCCTTTAATTGCAACTGCTCACACACTGGTCACTGAAAGGATCAATCAAAGAGGTGGCAGAGTAATGTATAGATGGAGACGAAGACAGAGGAGGAGACCGTACAGCCAATGAAGGTACTTGGAAAAGCAATCTTACCTGAATTTGTCTGAAAGTGTTTGTCTTAGGAGGGTGCGATTCTGGAAGGAGGTCATCGATGAGATATGTCAACTCGTTAAGGGTGATCTGCAGCCTTCCAGCACCATCAGAACCACACTGTCCGTTGAGGTGAAGGTTACTGCTGCCCTAGCCTTCTACGCATCGGGATCTTTTCAGGCTTCAGCTGGCGACATCTGCCATATCTCTCAGCACGCTACACACTGCTGCATTCGACAGGTGACTGAAGCTCTTTACGCTCGCAAGATGGACTTCATAAGCTTCCCAATGACCAGGGAGGCACAGACCGAGAGGGCTTTGGGTTTCTACAGGATATCACAGTTCCCCAAGGTGCAGGGAGCAATAGACTGCACGCACATTGCCCTGAAAGCGCCCTTAAAGAACGCGGAGGTGTTTCGTAACACAAAGGGGTACCACTCACTAAATGTGCAGCTTGTTGTCGACCACAATCAAACAATTCTGACAGTGAATGCTACACTTCCTGGCAGTATCCATGATGTGCACATCCTACGTGAAAGTGCTATCCCTGACCTGTTTGTCAATCAGCCAGAAGATCACGGTTGGATGCTGGGGGATAAAGGGTATGGCCTTGCAAGTTGGCTGATGACCCCTCTGCGTAATCCCGTCATTGAAGCACAGAAACGGTATAATGAAAGTCACATAGCGACTCGCAACATCGTTGAAAAGACAGTTGGAGTCCTAAAGCAGCGCTTCAGATGCCTGGATCATTCTGGAGGCAGCCTACAGTAGCACCCTGACCAGGTTGAAGAGTTTATTGTGGTGTGTTGCATGCTGCATAACCTAGCTATAAGGAGAGGTCAAGTAATGCCAGATCGGGCTGCAGGTCCACCTCCAGAAGGAGGGGAGACAGAAGAACCAGCCGGCGAGGATGAAGAGGAGGAAGAGGACGGGGGCGAGGACATAGGGGAGCTCAATCAGCCTGGCGATCTAGCACCGGTACCACCACACCCCTCCCGAAGACCAGTCGCCAGGGGCAGTTACACGGCCACTAAGCTGTTGTGTCAGCAGCTCATTAATGAATGCTTTGCATGAACTATCATTGTGGATATTCAAATGTTCAATTACAGTTAGGGTTAATCAAAAGTTTCATTTGCGTGGGGTTTCCTTGTTGTCTTTCCTGCACTGGCCTATCATCTGAATTAGTTTAAGTAAAGTTTAAGTTTAAATAAAGTATTGGTATAATAAAAGAATAAACAAATAAGGATGAACAACTGTACATTTGCTAACTAATGTAACTGAGAGAAGGCACAAAATTTGTTGAATTAAACATTTTTTTTATTAACAAAGATAGAAAAAGAATTTTTAATAAACTATTGAATAACACCCTCTCTCCAACCCCACCACCCTTCCCCCCTCCCCCACCCCCCACCCCGACATCAACCCACCCGTCCCAAAAATCCCCAAAACGTTAACAATTAACAAAATAAGAAAAAACAGTTGAACATTGAAAAACACTCCCCCCTCCCTACCTGCTGCCACGTTTCCCTCCAGGTCCAGTCCCGCCCCGTGTTCTTACCCCACTCGCCCGTTTTGGGTCTACGCAGACCGACATGAGTGCATTGTGCAGTGTGGGATGGTAAGACTTCCTGCCGTGGTGGAGGTGATGGAGTGGAAGCAGAAGCCTGAGGCTCCACTTCTGAGTCAGGAGGAACTGTGTCCACCGTACTCGCTTGCATGCTTGGGGTCTCGCTGCGAGCTGACACAACACCTTGGGGTGCAGCGCCGTGTGCAGCCAGCAACACATGCCAAAGGGAATTGGTTGCAGCGGTCTACTGCCGAATGGCCTCCAACATCTCCCGTGCTGTCTGTGCTTGCACAGAAGACCAGTTGGAGAAGTTTATGCAGAACTTGCTCCAGATTGCTGGAAATTTGTTCCAGTTCACGAAGAACTGGCTCCAGTTTGCGGAGAAACCCGTGAAACCCTGGATAAGGTCCCGACCGATCGCGACCGTCTCCCTGCACAGGGATATCAAGCTCTCCGTCTGGCCCTCCATGGTAGGTGATTGCTCACCCCGCTGACCAGACCTCTGTGGGGTCGGCGTTTGCAACGTTACGCGCCTTGGCCTCACCACCTGCACACTGCTTGGTCCCGGTGCATCATCCATCTCAATGGAGATGGCTGCAGGTTGTTCCCCCCCCCCCCCCACAGAAAAACAATTTTGTCATCTTCCTCCTCCTCCTCCTCCTCCTCCTCCTTCTCCTCCTCCTCTTGCTCAACATGTGTCAGCAGTTCCTCCTCTTCTTCCTGCGAGGTATTTGAAGGCTCGGGAGTAGCAGATGACTCCACTGTCTCTATGGACACTTGACCTTAGAAAGACTAATTCAATTTCTAAACAACTTACAACAATACATATCAATACATATCAATATTTCAATAACCCAAAACATTACAATGCTTTTCAATACCCTATATGCACAAGGGTTCACCAGGGTTAACATGGCCTCATTCGTAAATCAAGAGTACATCAAAATTATATATCATATTGCATTCTAATTGCATAACATTACATGCGTAACTAAGATATTTTTAGTCTGTATTTAGTAATGTTTGACACATTGCACAGTGCACAGTTCCCATTACTCACGAGACTCAAGGGTGGGTTCGGCCACACCATGGGTCGTGACCGAACGGCTTTCAGGCCCCACCAAGGCGACCGCAAGCTCCTCGTATTCGATGAGAATATGACCTGTAGCAGAGCCGCTGCCCATCCTACTTTGCTCTGAGCGGTTCGGTTGATAGATATCTTCTTCTGCAAATGATAAGATAACATTGCATGGCATAAGCAAATGGACTTGGTAATAAACATTTAAGACTGACATATTTAAATGTTCGATTAAAAATTAGCATTGCATTGCATATGAATAATATTTCATAATATAAGATTCAACTTAGTGTTAGGGTGCATAAATTAATTCATAATTTAATTAATTTATACTAAAACAAAATGACATTGAAGATTCTAATTAAAATTTCCATACATCATTTAAATATATATGGATGATTTTAAATATAAAATTCAACTTACTCTGGCTGCTGCCAGCAGGCTGTTCCATCTTTTACGACACTGGCCTGGTGTGCGCACTTCGTTGGATGCCGATGTGACCACATCGGCAATCTCAGCCCATATTCTCCATTATGCACAGGTTGAGGTTTCCATGCCAACCCCGTGTCAAGTCCTCCCACCTTGCACTGACAATATTGACGGGGGCCTCGTTGGCCTCCTAGCTAAAGGGTTTAGTCCTTCTCCTCTCACTTTCTCCCTCCATTTTGATTTTTGTTATATTTGTAATATTTCAAGATTAAAATATGGTTACCACAAATATAATTATAATTATTTGCAATTCAAAAAAATAAGCCAAAGATCTTTCAGATTAGTTATTTTTAGATTCAAATTTACGATTCACTGTGACCAAATACAAAAGCCTCCTTCCTCTCTTTCTCTCTCTCTCTCTCTCTCTCTCTCTGACCCTCCCTGTGCTTCTGAGCATGTGTAATGACCCCTGACCTCCCAAAACGCAGCAAAGAAAATCAACCACAAAAAAAAAAATCCCACACATGCGCAGAATAACGTTGCTAGGGAAGCTTTTTTTTCTTCTTTGACTTCCGTTTTTAGTGGGCGATCGTGAGATCGGCAAAAAAAACCACATCATCCATTTGACATCACTGGGATCAGGCCGAGTGGAAAATCGCAAAAAAAAGAATGCGATCAGCAAGGCCGAGATGTCCCACATCGCTGGAACATGGCCCATTTTTTTGGGCCTTAGCCACCTAGTGGAAAGTCTAGCCCTTAGAAAGTAGGTGCAGGAGTAGGCCATTCGGCCCTTCGAGCCTGCACCACCATTCAATATGATCATGGCTGATCATGCAACTTCAGTACCCCATTCCTGCTTTCTCTCCATTCCCCTTGATCCCTTTAGTCGTAAGGGCGAAATCTAACTCCCTTTTGAATATATCTAATAAACTGGCCTCAACAACTTTCTGTGGTAGAGAATTTCACAGGTTCACAATTCTCTGAGTGAAGAAGTTTCTCCTCATCTCAGTCCTAAATCGCTTACCCCTTATCCTTAGACTGTGACCCCTGGTTCTGGACTTCCCCAACATCGGGAACATTCTTCCTGCATCTAACCTATCCAATCCCGTCAGAATTTTATATGTTTCTATGAGATCCCCTCTCATTCTTCTAAATTCCAGTGAATATAAGCCTAGTTGATCCAGTCTTTCTTCATATGTCAGTCCGGCCATCCCAGGAATCAGTCTGGTGAACCTTCGCTGCATACCCTCTATAGCAAAAATATCCTTCCTCAGATTAAGAGACCAAAATTGCACACAATACTCAAGATGTGGCCCCTATACAACTGCAGTAAGACCGCCCTGCTCCTATACTCAAATCCTCTCGCTATGAAGGCCAGCATGCCATTAGCTTTCTTTACTGCCTGCTGTACCTGCATGCCAACCTTCAATGACTGATGTATCATGACACCCAGGTCTCGTTGCACCTCCCCTTTTACTACTGTCACCATTCAGATAATAATCTGCCTTCGTGTTTTTGCCACCAAAGTGGATAACCTCACACTTATCCACATTATACTGCATGTGCCATGCATTTGCCCATTCACCTAACCTCTCCAAGTCCCCCTGCAGCCTCCTAGCATCCTCCTCGCAGCTCGCACTGCCACCCAGCTTAGTGTCATCTGCAAACTTGGAGATATTACACTCAATTCCTTCATCTAAATCATTAATGTATATTGTAAATAGCCGGGTAAATAGCTGGGTAAATAGCAACAGCTGCCGTCCGTAAAAATGGGGGCAGAAATTATGATCTGAAATTGTTGAGCTCAACGTTGAGTCCAGAAGGCTGTAAGGTGCCTCATAGAAGGATGAGGTGTTGTTCTTTGAGCTTCATTGGAACAGTGTAGGAGACCGAGGACGGAGAGGTCAGAGTGGGAGTGGAGTGGAGAATTAAAGTGACAGGCGACCGGAAGCTCGGGGTCACACTTACGGACTGAACGAAGGTGTTCAGCAAAGTGGTCACCCAATCTGCCTTTGGTCTCCCCAATGTAGAGGAGACTGCACCGTGAGCAGTGAATACAGTATATTAAATTGCAAGAAGTACAAGTAAATCGCTGTTTCACCTGGAAGGGATATTTGGGGCCCTGGACAGTAGGAAGGGAGGAGGTAAAAGAGCAGGTGATGCATCTCCTGCGCTTGCATGGGAAGGTACCGTGGGAAGGGGAGGGGGTGCTGAGGTTAATAGAGGAGTAGAGCAGGGTGTCGCAGAGGGAATGGTCCCTTCAGAATGCTGAGAGGGGAGGGGAAGATGGTGGTTTTATTTTTGTTCTAAAATGGCTGCAGTGGGGAATGGTCCAGTTTTGTCAGTTCTCCGATAAAATGACTTGGTTCATCGCTGATTCCCGCTGATCCCCGACTACTGATTGATTAGGACTGAATGGAGGATCTGACCGATACTTATCGATGCCACCTTGTGTGTGGCTGGTCTGTGAGCATAGCGTGGGTGTCAGCTGCAGAATTCAACTCCGTTGTTGTGGAGACCTGACGCCACGTTGATTTCAACGGCTGAATGTTGTCCGGAGGTTATCGTGGCTGGGCTTCCCCCCTCCACTCAGATACCCCATCAATTTTCTCAATGAGATATCTTCTCTGTTTTCCCCCTTCTGCCTCTGCACCGAGCGACTTCTCATCCTCGGTGATTTCAATCTCCACTTCAACTCTTCTTGCTCCCTCTCCTCTGAGTTCACTGCCCTCCTTTCCTCCCTTAATCTCTCCCTTCATGTCAACTCCCCCACCCATATACACTGCCACCCCTTCGCTCTTATCATCTCACCTGGCCTCGCTATCCACTCCGTAACCATCACCGAGAAGGCAATCTCCAACTGATAAAAGTTGATTCTTTTCCCTCAATCTGGTTCAGCAAAATTACTGAGTTGAATACCGTTTCTGCCTTAAACAAAGCAAGCTTTTATTTCAAAGCAAATCTCGATCGAGGACTTTATCAGACAGAAGGAATGCACTCTGATAGATCGCACTCACTTCCTACGGACAAAAGTGACGTTACGTTGTAAAGGGACGACGGTTATACATTTTCGGTAAAAGATAACAAGATACAATTAGAGTGACATCCTAGTTCAGCCTATCCTCTTTGATCCCTCTTTCCCTTTGTCCACTCATAAGCCGATCTAAGAATGGTCTGATTTTACACAAAGGCCCATTATTCCCGTACTGTTAATGTTTCAGGTTAGCAATGTGAGTTAGTACAACCTTGAGGTTTTTTTGCAAGCTGTGGGTTTTGTTTCAAACTGTGTTAGTGTTGTAACATTTTGCAGTCTTGAGTCTGAGATGTCATGGCTATTCCTCCATGAATTCTTTGTTAGCTTATACTGTCCATATATAATTCCCATGTTCTCAACTTCTCGACTTTAATGTCTGTATACATTTAATATCCATGTTCAGTATGCATTCTCACAACTATTTCCTTATATCACTCTCTACCTATATTTCCCTTCACCCTCCTAAACGCACTTCTTTTCCGTATCCGCCCCTGGAAAAAAACTCCCTAAGTACCTTACCACTGCACTTTCTAATTCCCAACTACCTAGCCTTTGGCCTACAATTCTTCCTGACATCTCTGCAGCTACTGACTTACTAAATCACACCCTCTCCACCACCTTTGATGCCCTGATCCCCACGAAAACCATTACACTCTCTCACCCTAGTCGTTCCCCCGGTATACCCCTCATCTCCACTCCCTTAAGTCCAGGGGACGCAGACTTGAACATCTTTGGCGGACAACTGGTCTAATCATCCATCACCAGATTTGGCTAGTTCATATAAAGCACCACCGGGTCCTGCTCTCCATCACTAAAACCACCCACTATCCAGGCGGCAAAAGTAACACTGGCTTCTCTTCTCCACCACTAACCATCTCCTCAAACCACCCTCCCGGGCCTCCTCCTCCCTCACCTCCAACAATAAATGTGAGGAGCTCAAGGCCTTCTTTGTTAAAAAGATCGACAACATCAATCAACTGCTTCTGCTTTCAATTCCATCCTCCCCCCGGCCCACCGAGCCTCACTTCCTCATTTTACTCCAGCCATAACCCAAAATTTGCATATTTCTCTAATTTCTCTCCTATCTCTTGCCCTTTCAAAGCTCATCTTGCCAATGAGAGCGACCTCCTGCTCTCTCAGCCCTATTCCTACTAGATCGCTGACCACCCAACTTTCCTTCCTGGCTCCCATGTTAGCGGATATGTTAACGTTTCTCTCTCCTCCGGTATTGTCCCCATTTCCTTCAAATCTGTCGTCATTACCCCTCTCCTCAAAAAAAACAACCCATAAACTTGAGGTCATCCAAAACTCTGCCGCCCATGCCACCCGTGTGCTAACTCGCACCAAGTCCCGATCACCCATCACCCCTGTACTCGCTGACCAACACTGGCTCCCAATTAAGCAACGCCTCGATTTCAAAATTCTCATCCTTATTTGCAAATCCTTCCATGGCTTCGCGCCTCCTTATCTCTGTAATCTCCTCCAGCCCACGAGACCTCTGCGCTCTGTCTATCCTGACCTTTTGCACATTCCCAATTTTAAATGCTGCCATGGTCATAAGCTCTGGAATTCCCTCCCTAAATCTCTCCGCCTCTCTATTTCCCTTTCCTCCTTTAACACGCTCCTTCAAATCTCACTCTCGACCAAGCTTTTGTTCATTGGCCCTAACATCTCCTTAAATGGCTCGGTGTCAAATTTTGTTTTTTTATTTGATAACACTCCTGTGTAGCGCCTCGTGACATTTTATTACATTAAAGGTGCTTATATAAATATAAGTTGTCTGGAATCAGGCTGGAGGTGACGGAGGATGATCCGTTGAACGTGGAGGCTGGGTGGTGAGGACAAGGGGAATCCTGTCCTGTCATGGTTCTGGGAGGGGACAGGGTGGGAGCAGAAGTGCAGAAATGGAATGAGCACGGTCGAGGGCCCTGTCAACCATGGCAGAGGGGAATCCTTCGTTGAGGAATAAGGAATACAGATCGGATGCACCGGTATGTAAGGTGGCAATGTCGGAACAGATGCGACGGAGACAGAAACTGGGAGAATGGAATAGAGTCCTTTCAGGAATGGAGTGGGAGGAAGTGTATCCAGGTAGCTGTGGGAGTTAGTGGGCTTATAGTGAATACTGGTCGATAACCTATCCCCAGAATTGGAGACAGAGAAGTCGAGGAAGGGAAGGGAAGAATCGGAGATGGACCATGTGAAGGTGAGGGAAGGGTGGATTTGGAAGCAAAGTTGGTGACATTTTCCAGTTCAGGGCGAGAGCAGGAAATGGTATTGATACAGTCATCAATATACAGGAAAAAGAGGTGAAGGAGGGGACCCGAGTAGGACTGGAACAAAGGAATGTTCCACATATCCCACAAAAAGGCAGGCATAGCTAGGACCCATGCGGGTTCCCATAGCAACACCTTTAATTTGGAGGAAGTGAGTGGAGTTAAAGGAGAAGTGGTTCAATGTGAGAACAAGTTCAGCCAGGGGGAGGAGGGTGATGGTGGATGGGGACTGGTTGGGCCTCTGCTCGAGGAAGAATTGGAGCGCCCTCAGGCCATCCTGGTGGGGGATGGAAGTGTAGAGGGATTGGACGTCCGTGGTGAAAAGGAGACGGTTGGGGCCAGGAAACTGGAAACTGTTAAAGTGACGGAGGGCGTCGGAGGAGACGTGGATATAGGTGGGAAGAGAATAGGCAAGGAGAGAAAAAATAGAGTCGAGATAGGAAGAAATCAGTTCTGTGGGGCAAGAACAGGCTGAACATTGGGACTACCGGGGCAATCCTGTTTGTGGATCTTGGGAAGGAGGTAGAAGTGGGCTGTGCGGGGTTGGGGAACTATGAGGTTGGCGGCCATGGAGGGAAGATCTCCAGAGGAGATGAGGTCTGTGACGGTCTTGCAAACGATGGCTTGATGTTCAGTAGTGGCGTCATGGTCCAAGGGGAGGTAGGAGGAGGTGCCAGAGGGTTGCCGATCAGCATTAGCAAAGTAGAGGTCGGTTCACCGAACAACAACAGCACCACTCTTGTCAGCAGGTTTAATGATAATGTTAGGGTAGGATCTGAGCGAGCGGAGTGCTGCAAGTTCAGAGGGAGGTTGGTTGGAGTAAGTGAGGGGAGTAGAGAAATTGAGATGGCCGATGGGAACGGCCAGCGTGACAATGAAAAAAAGGGTAAGAGGCCAGAGGGAGAGGTCCAGGTCGACTGAGAATTCTGAAGTTGGGAGACAGGGTCAGCTGTGCAGGGGGGAGGGGCAGGGGAGCTCCTGGCCAGAGAAGAGGGCACGGAGGTGAACATGAAAGCAATGGAGGTGGGAGTGTAAGGGAATGAAGCTGAGGCCTTTGCTGAGGACTAATGGTTCGGGGTCAGAGAAGGGATGGTCAGAGAGCCTGAGATTGGAAGAAGGGCTGGGCTGGGTCAGAGGAAACTGAAGGGGAAAGAAAGAAAAAGAAAGATTGGATTTACATAGCGCCTTTCACCACCACCGGATGTCTCAAAGTGCTTTACAGCCAATGAAGTACTTTTTGGAGTGTAGTCACTGTTGTAATGTGAGAAATGCGGTAGCCAATTTGCGCACAGCAAGCTCCCACGTTGGCAACTAGGCCCATATAGCAGTGCCTGGTCTCCAGTCATCCTGGACCCCCTTGCCACTGGACCAAGACCTTACTCAGTTAAGCCCGTGTGGTAGCCGGTGTGTAACGACCACCCCATGTTAAAAGAACTCATGCACAGGCATCTTCCACTCCTCTAACATGGGGTTCGGAACCTGGAACGTCAGGATCCTCATGGACAACCTCAACAGCGACAGACCGGAATGCCGCACCGCCATAGTTGCCCAGGAACTTAGATGCTTTGATATCGACATCGCTGCCCTAAGCGAGACCCGACGGGCAGGGGAAGGCCAGCTCAAGGAACAAGGTGGAGGTTATACCTTTTTCTGGAAAGGACATGGATTGTGGTTCTCGCATTGGACTGTTCAGTCACCTAAGGACTCATTTTTAAGAGTGGATTTTTAAGGGGGAATGACTCTTTAGGGGAAGACAGCAGCAGCCAAGTTCATGGCACCGTGGGTGGCTCTGCTGCACAGGAGGGCAGGAAAAAGAGTAGGAGAGCGATCGTGATAGGGGATTCAATTGTAAGGGGAATAGATAGGCGTTTCTGCGGCCGCAACCGAGACTCCAGGATGATATGTTGCCTCCCTGGTGCAAAGGTCAAGGATGTCTCGGAGCGGGTGCAGGACATTCTGAAAAGGGAGGGTGAACAGCCAGCTGTCGTGGTGCATATATGTACCAACGATATAAGTAAAAAACGGGATGAGGTCCTACGAGATGAATTTAGGGAGCTTGGAGCCAAATTAAAAAGTAGGACCTCAAAAGTAGTAATCTCAGGATTGCTACCAGTGCTACATGCTAGTCAGAGTAGGAATCGCAGGATATCGCAGATGAATATGTGGCTTGAGCAGTGGTGCAGAAGGGAGGGATTCAAATTCCTGGGACATTGGAACCGGTTCTGGGGGAGGTGGGACCAGTACAAACCAGAGGGTCTGCACCTGGGCAGGACTGGAACCAATATCCTAGGGGAGGAGTGTTTGCTAGTGCTGTTGGGAAGGAGTTAATATGGCAGGGGGATGGGAACCTATGCAGGGAGGCAGAGGGAAATAAAATGGAGACAGAGGCAAAATATAGAAAGGATAATAGTAAAAGTGGATGGCAGAGAAACCCAAGGCAAAAAATAAAATGGCCACATTACATCAAAATTCTAAATGGGCAAAGTGTGTTAAAAAGACAAGCCTGAAGGCTCTATGCCTCAATGCGAGGAGTATTCGGAATAAGGTGGACGAATTAACTGCACAGAGAGCAATTAATGGATATGATGTAATTGGCATCACAGAGACATGGCTCCAGGGTGACCAAGGCTGGGAGCTCAACATCCAGGGGTATTCAACATTTAGGAAGGATAGACAGAAAGGAAAAGGAGGCCGGGTGGCGTTACTGGTTAAAGAGGAAATTAATGCAATAGTAAGGAAGGACATTGGCTTGGATGTTGTGGAATCGGTATGGGTGGAGCTACGGAATACCAAAGGGCAGAAAACGCTAGTGGGAGTTGTGTACAGACCAGCAAACAGTAGTAGTGAGGTTGGGGACAGCATCAAACAAGAAATAAGGGATGTGTGCAATAAAGGTACAGCAGTTATCATGGGCGACTTTAATTTATATATAGATTGGGCTAACCAAACTGGTAGCAATGTGGTGGAGGAGGATTTCCTGGAGTGTAATCGGGATGGTTTTCTTGACCAATATGTCGAGGAACCAACTAGAGAGCTGGCCATCCTAAACTGGGTGATGTGTAATGAGAAGAGACGAATTAGCAATCTTGTTGTGCGAGGCCCCTTGGAGAAGAGTGACCATAATATGGTCGGATTCTTTATTAAGATGGAGAGTGACACAGTTAATTCAGAAACTAGGAAAGGTAACTTCGATGGTATGAGGCGTGTATTGGCTAGAATAGACTGGCAAAGGATACTTAAAGGGTTGACGGTGGATAGGCAATGGCAAACATTTATAGATCACATGGATGAACTTCAACAATTGTACATCCCTGTCTGGAGTAAAAATAAAACAGCGAATGTGGCTCAACTGTGGCTAACAAGGGAAATTAATGATTAGGAGGGGGAAAATAGAGTACGAGAGGAAGCTTGCCGGGAACATAAAAACTGACTGCAAAAGCTTCTATAGATATGTGAAGAGAAAAAGATTAGTGAAGACAAACGTAGGTCCCTTGCAGCCGGACTCAGGTGATTTTATAATGGGGAACAAAGAAATGACAGACCAATTGAACAAATACTTTGGTTCTGTCTTCACGAAGGAAGACACAAATAACCTTCCCGATGTACGAGTGGACCGAGGGTCTAGTGAGAAGGAGGAACTGAAGCATATCCTTATTAGGCAGGAAATTGTGTTGGGGAAATTGATGGGATTGAATTAAAATGGGATAAAATCCCCGGGGCCTGATTGTCTGCATCCCAGAGTACTTAAAGAAGTGGCCCTAGAAATAGTGGATGCATTGGTGATCATTTTCCAACAGTCTATCAACTCGGGATCAGTTCCTATGGACAGGAGGGTAGCTAATGTAACACCACTTTTTAAAAAAGGAGGGAGAGGGAAAACGGGTAATTATAGACCGGTTAGCCTGACATCAGTCGTGGGGAAATTGTTGGAATCAATTATTAAGGATGAAATAGCAGCGACAGGAAAGCAGTGACAGGATCGGTCCAAGTCAGCATGGATTTATATGGGGAAATCATGCTTGACAAATCTTCTGGAATTTTTTGAGGATGTAACTAGTAGAATGGACAAGGGAGAACCAGTGGATGTGGTGTATTTGGACTTTCAAAAGGCCTTTGACAAAGTCCCACATAAGAGATTGGTATGCAAAATCAAAGCACAAGATATTGGGGGTAATGTACTGGCGTGGATAGAGAACTGGTTGGCAGACAGGAAGCAGAGAGTCGGGATAAACGGGTCCTTTTCGGAATGGGAGGCAGTGACTAGTGGAATGCTGCAGGGCTCAGTGCTGGGACCCCAGCTCTTTACAATATACATTAATGATTTAGATGAAGGAATTGAGTGTAATATCTCCAAGTTTGCAGATGACACTAAACTGGGTGGTGGTGTGAGCTGTGAGGAAGATGCTTAGAGGCTGCAGGGTGATTTGGACATGTTAGGTGAGTGGGCAAATGCATGGCAGATGCAGTATAATGTGGATAAATGTGAAATTATCCACTTTGGAGGCAATAACACGAAGGCAGAACATTATCTGAATGGCAGCAGATTAGGAAAAGTAAAGGTGCAACGAGACCTGGGTGTCATGGTTCATCAGTTACTGAAAGTGGGCACGCAGGTACAGCAGGCTGTGAAGAAGGCAAATGTCCTGTTGGCCTTCATAGTTAGGGGATTTGAATATAGAAGCAGGAAGGTCTTACTGCAGTTGTACAGGGCCTTGGTGAGGCCTCACCTGGAATATTGTGTTCAGTTCTGGTCTCCTAACCTGAGGAAGGACGTTCTTGCTATTGAGGGAGTGCAGCGAAGGTTCAGCAGACTGCTTCCAGGGATGGCTGGACTGACATATGAGGAGAGACTGGATCAACTGGGCCTTTATTCATTGAGTTTAGAAGGATGAGAGGGGATCTCATAGAAACTTATAAGATTCTGACGGGACTGGACAGGTTAGATACGGGAAAAATGTTCCCGATGTTGTGGAAGTCCAGAACCAGGGGACACAATCTTAGGATAAGGGGTAGGCCATTTAGGACTGAGATGAGGAGAAACTTCTTCACTCAGAGAGTTGTTCACCTGTGGAATTCCCTGTCGCAGAGAGTTGTTGATGCCAGTTCATTGGATATATTCAAGAGGGAGTTAGATATGGCCCTTACGGCTAAAGGGATCAAGGGGTATGGAGAGAAAGCAGGAAAGGGATACTGAAGCGAATGATCAGCCATGATCTTATTGAATGGTGGTGCAGACTCGAAGGGACGAATGGCCAACTCCTGCACCTATTTTCTATGTTTCTATGTTTCCTTGATTTCGAGGGACTGCCTACGATGATGATGAGCAAGCTCCCACAAACAGCAATGTGATAATGACCAGATAATCTGTTTTTGTTATGTTGATTGAGGGATAAATATTGGCCAGGACACCAGGGATAACTCCCCTGCTCTTCTTCGAAATACTGCCATGGGATATTTTATGTCCACTTGAAATGGTTTAATGTCCCATCCGAAAGATGGCACCTCCAACAGTGCAGTGCTCTCTCAGCACTGCACTGGGAATGTCAGCCTAGATTTATGTGCTCAAGTCCCTGGAGTAGGACTTGAACCATCAACCTTCTGCCTCAGAGGCGAGTGTGCTACCCACTGAGCCATAGCTGGCACTGACACTGAGAAGGTTCAGGAAGGTGGTTGGTGTCCAAGAGTTGTTGAGGCTTGTGATGCTTGACACCTGAAAGGAAACATAGAAACAAAGAAAATAGGTGCAGGAGCAGGCCATTCGGCCCTTCGAGCCTGCACCGCCATTCAATATGATCATTGCTGATCAGTCGACATCAGTACCCCATTCCTGCTTTCTCTCCATACCCCTTGATCCCTTTAGCCGTAAGGGCCACATCTAACTCCCTTTTGAATATGTCCAATGAACTGGCATCAACAACTCTCTGTGGCAGAGAATTCCACAGGTTCACAACTCACTGGGTGAAAAAATTTCTCCTCATCTCGGTCCAATATGGCTTACCCCTTATCCTTAGACTGTGTCCCCTGGTTCTGGACTTCCCCAACATCGGGAACATTCTTCCAGCATCTAATCTGTCCAGTCCCGTCAGAATTTTATATGTTTCTATGAGATCCCCTCTCATTCTTCTAAATTCCAGTGAGTATAAGCCGAGCCGATCCAGTCTTTTCTCATATGTCAGTCCTGCCATCCCGGGAATCAGTCTGGTGAATCTTCGCTGCACTCCCTCAATACCAAGAATGTCCTTCCTCAGATTAAGAGACCAAAACTGCACACAATACTCAAGGTGTGGTCTCACCAAGGCCCTGTACAACTGCAACAAGACTCCCTGCTCCTATACTCAAATCCTCTCGCTATGAAGGCCAGCATGGCATTTACTTTCTTTACTGCCTGCTGAATCTGCATGCCTACCTTCAATGACTGATGTACCATTACACCCAGGTCTCATTGCACCTTCCCTTTTACTAATCTGTCACCGTTCAGATAATAATCTGCTTTCCTGTTTTTGCCACCAAAGTGGATAACCTCGCACTTATCCACATTATACTTCATCTGCCGTTCATTTGCCCATTCACCTAACCTGTCCAAGTCACCCTGCAGCCTCTTAGCATCCTCCTCACAGCACACACCACCACCCAGCTTAGTGTCATCTGCAAACTTGGAGATATTACACTCAATTCCTTCGTCTAAATCATTAATGTATATTGTAAATAGCTGGGGTCCCAGCACTGAATCCTGCAGCACCCCACTAGTCACTGCCTGCCATTCTGAAAAGGACCCGTTTATTCCGACTCTCTGCTTCCTGTCTGCCAATCAGTTCTCTATCCACGTCAATACATTACCCCCAATACCATGTGGCTTAATTTTGCACACTAATCTCTGCTATCGGTAGCAATACTGAAGAAAATTTTTTTTCTGTTAAAGCGCCGGATGAGGCGAAGGATGAAATGGAACTGCGGACCAGGACAGCTCTGAGATAGTGTGTGTGTCGGTGCTGCTGAAGAGAGAGGTCGAGCGTGTGTCTGTGACAGATTATCTGGTCAGTATCTCAGTGCTGTGTGTGGGAGCTTGCTATGTGCAAATTGGCTGCCGCGTTTCCTATATTACAACAGGTCTACACCGAAAATACTTAAAGTGCTTTGGGACACAAGAGGGCATGAAAGACGCTATTTAAATGCAAGTCTTCCTTTCTTTCGTCGTTGAACTCATTGCTGTTACATACATTGCATCTTCTTGCTAAAAGAATCAAATCTAGATTTTGTTCATTTTGGGTGATACTGAATCATAGGCCGTCCCTCGAAGCGAGGATGACTTGCTTCCACGCCAAAAAAGGATGAGTTCACAGGTGTTTCGAAAGAAGGGCCCGAACTACATCCTGAAGGGGTGAAGATACCTGTGCGTGGATTTTTTTAACGTGTGGTGACCGTTGCACACCAGGCACCACACGGGCTTGACAGAGCTAGGTCTTGGTCCAGTGGCAAGGGTTACCCAGGACGACTGGAGACCAGCTCTGCTGCACGGACCTAGTGCGCACACATATCACAGTGTGGGCTGGCCCATGCTGCCCCTGGGCCCCTGGCCCCGAACTCATGCCTCCCCTGAGCCCCGATCACATCCTTCCACAGTCTCTCACTGCTCTTTCGCCCCAACCTCACCGCTCCTGCAGTACCGGCCCACGCTCCAATCACGGACCTGGACCTTGCTGACGTCACTCTCCGTTGCCGTCGTCCTCCTGCACCAGCTCGGGCTGCTCCCTGAATTGGTACGCCTCTACGCTGCTCCCGGGACGCTCACCTGCGCTCCTTTTATGGCCCCTTTTATGCTGAATAACGTGCATGCTTCTATATTTATCTTTTGCTTGTCATATCCCCTCCATTAAACGTGATGCAGATCTTTTGTGCTGTACCACCATAATGGGACAGGGATGAACATCCCTTTTTTGATGTATGCAGTGACCTCTGATGTCACCGGGCAGCACACTGCTTTGCCACTAACTGTTGCCATTAAATATTTACAGATAGAAGTTTCCAAAAAGCTTAATGTTTTTTTGTTAAATGTATTTTTCTTTCTCCTTCTAAATCCAACAGATCTTTCAGGCTCAGCTCCGAGGTATGAACAGCAGGACAGTGAAAACTCAGCACGTAGAGGAGGCCCGACAAAAAGTCGTAAGTCTGGAGCAGGAAGCAAGGCGTGCTTTGCGGAGGAACAATGAGTAAATGTACGCCGTTTCTATGAGAATATTGCTGTAAATTAGGCACTTTATTCTGTAATCGTAGAATCATAGAAAATTATGACACAGAAGGAGGCCAATTGGCCCATGGTGTCCGTGTCGGTCGAAAAACAGCTCCCCAGCCTAATCCCACCTTCCAGCACTCGGTCCGTAGCCCTATAGGTCATGGCTCTTCAAGTGCACATCCAAGTATTTTTTTAAATGTGATGAGGGTTTCTGCCTCTACCACCCTTTCAGAGTTCCAGATCCCCACCGCCCTCTGGGTGAAATGTCATTTCCTCATCTCCCCTCTAATCTTTCTACCAATTACTTTAAATCTATGCCCCCTGGTTATTGACCCCTCTGCTAAGGGAAATAGGTCCATCCTATCCACTATATCTAGGCCCCTCAGAATTTTATACACCTCAATTAAATCTCCCCTCAGCCTCCTCTGTGCCAAAGAAAACAACCCCAGCCTAACCAATCTTTCCTCATAGCTAAAGTGATGACATTGATTTGGAACGAATGGTTTCATCTGGTTATGCAATGGCCCTTCAGTTAACACACACTGCACAAGTCATACCCCTCTGCACGAGTCCACTTGTGTGGAGGACGACCGTACATTTCAACCAGTCGCCCATTGTTATGGCAAATGTTGACTAATTGAAGCAGTGGTAAATTTACCAGCCCATCGTTTTACTTTATTCCACAAGACTGGAGTGAGCTATTATTGCTAACATGGTGGGGATGGGGGGGAAGGCACCAGTAAAATGGAAGAATTATAGATTCATCCTATCATCAACCCAGAGAACTCCCAAGCCATTAACATTTAAATCGACAGAACATGGGAGTTAAATTAGGGAGCGCCCACTTTTTTGCGCTGGCTGCTTTGGGGCAAACCAATGTTGCAGCAGGAACCTGAAGCAGGCATTAGGCCCCTTATATGCATACGCACATGGCCTACTCCCTGCTTCAGGCAAGGGTAAAGGACGCATCTTGTTTATCCGTATCCAATATTATACTGTAGAATGGTAACTAAATAGCCACGTGTCATACGTGAGTCTTAATGCTAAGTGCCTGTGGGCTATTTGAGCCTAGAGGCCAAAGGAGATGGTTCTGATCCTGTCCTAACCCAATATTCACACCCATTTATTAATAGGATAAAGATCAGAACTGGGTCTCCTTGCCAATTCCCCCTTCTGTAACCTAGGCATGCTGTAGTATTTGTAGTACCATTCTGGTTGCGATTAACTAACTCGCACGGGGCAGAGATTAAACCTGACACCGTGCCGGTACGTATGACTTAGAACCACTAAGGGTAGCGCACTTACGAAGGTACGAACAATGACAGACAGGTAAAGACCATTGGTCCATTGAGTCTGTCCCACACAATGGCGATACCTTGTGTACCACAACATATACACTCCATCCCACCCCAAACCATGTGATCTCCTGGGAAAGGCAAAAACAGATAAAAAGCCCAGGCCAATTTGGAAAGAAAAATCTGGGAAATTGCTCTCCGACCCATCTCGGCGATTGAAACTAGCCCAGGAGATCCCTCTGGCCTTGAATTCCCTGCAGTACCTACCTTCTGTAAGAGGTGATCTCCGCCCCAGCCAGAAACAAATCCAGCTTTCGCTTGAGGGAATTCAGTGAGTCTGCATCCGCCACATGGAACGGCAGCTTGTTCCAGAGGTCTACTGTTCTCTGGGAAATGAACCACCTCCTGACCTCTGACCTCGATCTAACCTTATACAACTTAAACTTGTGCCCCCTGGTTCTACCTAACCTATTTAATTGAAATAAACGGTCAGCTTGAACACAATCTATTCCCTTCATTATCTTGTATACCTCAATAAGCCATTGGGAAACTATAATTAACGAATGTTGAAGTAAACACAACTGACTATATAAAATAGTGCTTTGTGTAATGCAGTACTGAGTGCATTTTGAAATCCAGAATATCCTGTATAGCCTGGCAATAAAGGGTACTGTCTTTTTTTTTTTAAAGAGAACAAAATATATTATTGATCTCTGTTTCTTAAATGTATTTTCCCATATCTCTCCTGAGGTTAGACATGAAATCCAACTGAAATACAGAAGGCATTTTGTCTTTTGCTATTTGTAAGGGTCATATGTGAAATGAGTTTGTGGTCTAAACTCGGCACTAATTAGCAGTCTTGCTCATTGTTCAGATAACTGCTGTAGATAATGGAGACCACACTGATGGAGTCTGCCTCTGATGTTGGAGTGGAGTGAACTTTGCTCCAAAATAGGACCATGATTCCACAACTCCATAAAATTTGATTTTCCCTCCCCCCAAACAATTTTCCTGACTGGAGCCAATACCTGGTGTTCTGATTCAGTCAAATTACACCAATCTTCTAATTAATACGCTGTCCCTAATCGCCATGCATTTTACACCTTGCACACTTTACCTGCAGTTGAAATGCATGGAGATTATCTAACCCACGGATCACAACTCCTTAATCAGCTGAAGCTGAATCTATGTCAGCAGGTTAAGTGTGCAACATGTTAAATTCATGGGGGGAAAAATTTGTTCTTGCCCGGATAGCAGTCGGTGTCCTCGCCAACTGCCGTTAACGGTGCTCGAAATGGCAGCCACGCTAAACAAGGTAAATTGGCGTGGGGGGCATGGTGGTAAGTGGTGCAGCGCTGTCCTGAGGTACAACAGTGTCCTGGTGGCATTGCACGGGGGATCCAGGACCAATCTGTATCCCTGAGTGTCTGGTGTGAGGCTGTGAAGCTCACAGTGCATTGTGGGTAGCGAGGAGCTGTGAAATTTAAAGGGCCATGCATATTGAAGCAAGGGAAAATAAGTGCACTGATTCAGTATATTTTTCAGCCCTTTTTCTGTCTTAACAAATAATCAGTATTTAAAAGAAGTTCCAAATGTCAATATTCAGCATTTACAGCTGAATGACCTTCCGAAAATCAACAAAAGTAAAAACTGCCTCAGCACTAACACAAATGGCTTAGCGAGCCAGGGAAGGGGCACCCAGGGTCTCGCACGCAGCACTCCAGCTTTGTGCAGGGGGTCGACACTGCAAGACACGCCCTTTCCCTACAGGAGGCCTCCAGAAAGAACAATGTGGGAATACATCACTAAGGCAGTTACTGCCAGCAGTGTTGCCCCCACCACATGACTCCAGTGCCCAAAGAAGCTTCACGATCTCAGACCACTGGTCAAGGTCAGTGAATGCATCTTCCAAAGTCTCACCGACCAACTGAACCTCTAGCCTCACACACTGCTCAATGCAGGATCCTCAATCACTCACCTACCAACAATCTGCACCAATCACAAGGCACATCTCCTATTCCTAGCCTCACCTCACCCCCTTGGAGGACACGGTGCTGGCCATTCTTGGCAGGGGCCTGGCTGAGCCCTCAGCCAGCGGCGGGGCTGAAAGGATACAAGATGCGGGTATCCTCAAACGTTATTGTCGTTCTGACATGCACCTCTAGGCTTCCCACCCTCCCATCAGCACAGCTCCACCCTTGCGCCTTCCTTATTTCACACATCCAAAAAATACAGCCTGCCCAGGCAGTGAGCCCGCAGGCAAATGATTCCATCCTGGATATCCTAGCAACAACGAGTCTTTCTGGGATGCATCCTTCTGTCTGATTGCTCCTCTTCTGCTTCTTCCTCTTCCCTCTGCAAGAGAACGCTGGAAATATGAAATGACAGCATAAAATGCAGCAAATACTCAGTTGGTCAGGCAGCATGTCGACCTGAGACATGAACGCCACGGATGTTGCATGACCTGCTGAGTATTCCCAGTATGTTCTGTCTTCTCAAAGGCGTTCACTTACCATCCGAGCCCTTGCAAGCATCCAGCAGCACTCCCGACTTAAAAAAAACCTTTCACATCTATTGCAGCAAGCCACCACTTCAACAAAATAAAAAAAGTCCAAATCCTTCTATTCAAACTTACCTGATTGATGTGTGTGTCCCTTTAACAGCTGCAGATATCGCCCCTGTCGGGTTAACCTGGCGTGCTAAAAACCCAGCGATGACTCGAGCGCCAGGGTCGAAGTTCATGGAGGTAACGTTAAGTCGGCATTGCACACCAACTGATGTCACCACGATGACATTTCTTTTCAGGGCGCTGCCGGTTATCGACCGCACAAAGGAGGCAACCAATATGACCGGCACCACCAGGACCGCCCCCAGCTGGCGCAAGAACGGCGGCCCGCCATTTTGTCACGCATTGCTGGTGCTACCAGGTGACAATAAGGATATCAATTGCTCACCCAAGGTGTTTCAGGAGCTGCTATCTATTGGAAGTGGAAGTTTGGTGTTAAATGACACCACTCCGATTCACGGCATCAGCTATTGGTTAACAACTATTTAGCACTTAGGCACCACTTAGCACTGGCTGATGCAGGCAGTCGGGGGTTTCTCAGGTCAACTGATAGTTCTGGGGTCCCTGGCTGGGGAGATGGTTGGGGGAGCAAATGGTGGGAGCAATGTGGGCTTGTAAAAAGTGAGTCCACACCTCATGTGGTTTCCCTAGCTCCATATAGACCTGATGCCTGCTTTTGTGTCAGCTGTGGCTCAGTGGGTAGCAGCTTGCCTATGATCTAGAAGGTTGTGGGTTCAAGTCCCACTCCAGACACTTGAGCACAATAATCTAGGCTGAAACTCCAGTGCAAGTGCTGCATTGTCGGAGGTGCCATCTGTCGGATGAGATGTTAAACCGAGGCCCTGTCTGCTCTCACAGGTGGACGTAAAAGATCCCATGGCGCTATTTTGATGAAGAACAGGGAAGTTATCGCTGGTGTCCTGGCTAATATTTATCCCTCAACCAACATCACAAAAACAGATTATCTGGTCATTTTCACATTCCTGTGTGTGGGAGCTTGCTGTGTGCAAATTGGCTGCCGTGTTTCCCACATTACAACAGTGACTACACTCCAAAAGTACTTCATTGGCTGTAAAGCGCTTTGGTTCATCTGGTGGCCGTGAACGGCGCTATATAAATCCAAGTCTTTCTTTCTTTAACATATTTGGTAAACCTGTTTCTTTTTTAGGCTGAGGAATGAACTTGAGCAGAAACTTTCTAAATCTGAGCCCCTGCCTAAGCAGCAAGGTAAGTCAAACTTTGCTTGAGAATGAACACTTTAAGCAGGGTTGCCAACCCTCTGTGAGTGTCCTGGGGATCTCCAGCAATTAAAGATGAATCTCCAGACACTGCTGCGAGCAACCCTGGAAAAGAAAATTATTGGGGCGTTAAAAAGAAAATGGTGGTGTTTTTATCATTTTCTTCGACCACTTTTGTTTATTGGTTCTAAAATTAATGGAGCTGGGGCGGTGCGTTTGGAGGCGAGAGTTGATGTGATTTAACAACTCCAGGACTACGTCCAATCAGATTTGCCAATCGCCAGTGTTCCCTTTAAGCTTCTCAGCCACGCGCCCGTGCAGAAGTGTGGGGCTCCTGTGCAGCCGGACTCTCAATCAAAAACCACGCATGTGCAGATTTTTGAATGGGTCATGCAGCCCCTTAAAGGGTCACAGGGCTGAAAAAAATATTAGTGGGGACATCGGCAACTTTAAGTGCTACTTATAATTCTCGATGGGTGACTACAGTGAAAACGTACGGTGAGTTGTCATTTGTTATTTTCTTTATTGGAAAACATTCAATTGGTTATCTCCACAACCTTTGATACTGTGTTTATCGGGAAGACTAATACACGATGTGTATAGAGAGAGGGGAAAGGTCGACCAACCAGCTGGGTGAGAAGTGATGAAATGCAGCGAGTGGCTCTTGAGTGTCCCATCATTTCTGGCTTTTGGACTATAGACTGCTGCTGTTGATCCATGAAGTACTCACCTCAATATCATTTACATTGCCCAACTCCCTGAAATGACTATTTCTACCCAATTCAAGGGCTCAATTTTCCCCAGTATTTGCGGCGTTTTTTTGGGGGCAGGCTGTTTTTTCTGGCCCAACTTAAAAATCCCCAGTTCCCCCAATCAATTTGCACCAGCGTAACTCAGTTAGTTACGAATTTTTTAAGTCCGTTTTTTTTTCAGCCGAGGGAGAGAGAGACATAGACTGACAGACACGGACGGACGAACGAGCGACCGAGAATGGAACAGGAACAGCCTTCGGGTGGGGTTGGAGGTCAGTTGGTGCTATGTGTTTTTCAATTCTTTTAATGTGTTGGGAGGTGGCAGTAAGCTTCACTTGCATTGTGTCCCTGGTTACCATGGCAGCCTGATCCTTTTGGCGCAGATCAAGGCTCCGCTCACCTCGGGTCAGGCCACGTCAAAATGAAGAGATGCAACTGGAAAACTCGCAACACTTTTTTTTGGCATACTTGGGCCCAAAGGAATCGGGCGTAAAATGCCCAAAAAATGCTTTGGGGAAAACTAAGCCCCGAGAGTTGAAATATTCACAGCTCTATCTCATTTTCAAAAACAGGCCGAGTGCAGTAATTCACGCTTAGTGCTGTGAGGAGATGAGGCGCTCTTCTAAGTTTGAAGTTAAGACATATTGTCTGGCAGAGGAGAGGTAGTTGTGTACTGCACCTGACAGTGGGAATGCAAAATGGCAAAATGATTCACTCCCCTGCGCTGATCTCACTACACATGCAAAAAGGATACAGAGGCACTGGAGAAGGATGAAAAAAGGTGATACCAGAACTGAGAGGGTACAGCTATCAGGAAACACTGACAGTCTGGGGCTGTTTTTTCTGAAAAGAGAAGGCGGAGTGGTGACCTAAGGTCTTTAAAATGACAATGGAGTTTGATAGGGTCGATGTCGAGCTGTTTCCACTTGTGGGGAGTTCAAAACTAGGGGTCATAAGTATAAGATCGTCAATAAGGAATTC
The DNA here is from genome assembly GCF_044704955.1 of Pristiophorus japonicus. NCBI lineage: Eukaryota > Metazoa > Chordata > Chondrichthyes > Pristiophoridae > Pristiophorus > Pristiophorus japonicus. Next base: position 426,149 of record NW_027253926.1, on the reverse strand, counting down.
AGGAGAAGCATCTTTACCCAGAGAATGATTAGAATGTGGAACTCGCTGCCACAGGGAGTGGTTGAGGTGAATAGTGTAGATGCATTTAAGGGGAAGCCAGATAAATGAGGGCAAAAGGAATAGAAAGATATGTTGATAGGGTGAGATAAAATAGGGTGGGAGGAGGCTCGTGTGGAGCATAACCACCATCATAGACCAGTTGGGCCGCAAATTCTATATAATGTCAAATGTTTTTCTCGTAATAGTTAGAATTACTAACCACAGGTATGTGCTGCCTGATTCACACAAGTGTTATCATTTATTATATATCTGAATGTTAGTATTAACAATCGGCTTCAGCTGTTTTAATCTCATGCTAAAAGTAGAATGAATGCAATGAATTCTAGTCCGAAAAAGAATGACTTTGACCCCTGCGTTTTTAAGTTTTCAAATGAGTCCTTAAGGGTCACAATAGAATCAGTTACCCAATGAAAGAAAGTTAAGTAGAAGCAACCTTTTCTCTTAGTCCTGTGTCGGTTTTGAGCTGATATTGTAGGAACTACTTGCGTTAGAAGTTGCAATCACTGCACAGCTGCAGGGCATGGGAATAGGAGGAGGCCATTCAGACCCTCGAGTCTGTACAGCTATTCGATTCGATTATCTGTATCTCAACTTCATTTACCCGCTGTAATGTATGCACCTCCGAGTGTGCTCACAGGTTTGTAGAGCTGTTGAGAGTGTTGTGTCCTTAGATGCTCTAACAATGACTCCACGAGGCAGTGTGTAGTGACCTTAGTCCTTTATTAGTTAACTCCAGAGTGAGGATCACACCTGGTGGCCTGCCTTTTATACTAGGCCAGGCACACCTGTACAGGTAACCTATAAGTCTCCCACTGCAGTGCCCTCTGGTGGCACACCTTGAGATAGTACCAACAGTAGCCATGCAGGATACATGACATCACTCCCCCCTAAACCCTCAGTGTTAATCGCCTCTGCTTTAACTGTGCTCTGGGTTTAGCTCTATCTGGGCTCTATCTGGTTGACCTTTGGCAGGTCGATCAATCTTGGGTGAGCACTTGCTACAGTAGAGTGCTGCTGGTTACTGTTTGTGTGTGTCCCTGACCACTCCATTCTCCCCCCCTCCACATATAGATTATGTCGAAGGCTCATTGCATTCATATACATTCCAGTTCAGGAAAATACATTACATTTGTGGTTCCGTTGTGAGACAAGTACGTTAGACTGGTGAGATACCTTATCGATGCAGTAACCGGTGTGTAAGGACAAACTAGTTCCAGAACTGCTGGATTGTGTCCCTGCAGTCTGGTGGCAGCGTAGTGCCCAATGCTGGCAGTGGGAACCCAGTTGGCTCGAGTTGCCAGCTCTTGCGGCTGTTGCCTTGGTCCCTAGTGTCGGGCCGGTTCACAGATGCCTGTGACCTCCCTGTCCTTTCTTTGCGCCCTGGGTCACTGCTGCTCCCTGAGGAGCTGTCGTCGAGCAATGCACAGGGAACTGCTGACTCGCTGGCCTGGGCGATGTTTGGTTTGGGATCCTGGATGGTCCTGGTCCCCTTTGGGGGAACTGTGGCGGGTGACCCTTCGTTTATGGGTATGGCCTTGGTGGTGATGGGGTCTGGGGACTGTGCCTTAGCACAGTCTGCTGTTTCAGGCTCGTGGCAGTTAGTGCCATTGGGTGCCTGAGAGGTGGAGCCGGTCAGGGGAAGGGTATCAATACCGGTGCCGTTGCCTTGCTGAGGTCGCTTGCTCTGCGTATGTGTTGGCTGCTTGTGGCCACACTCCATGGTGTATAACTCTGGTCCCCGGGACGCAGGCTACAGCATTGGATAGCTCGCTGGACCTGTGTGCTCCCGATGGATGTCTGCCCGCTGCATTGACTGTGTGCAGTTGAAATTCTACATCGCACAACTTTTCATTACTTATTATGGACACTCTGTGGGTCCGAACACGATCGCGCAACTTTTCCTCGCTGGTTGTATGTACACAATTCACATAATCAGTCACACATTTTACATGATCGTGCGACTTTTCCTTGCTCATTGCATGTACACAACTCTGATTATTACTTACACATTTTACATGATCAATTACACATTTTATTTCTAACTTACAGTTATTATTACATTGCTTGAGGGTGTGGAACTGTCCCTTTAATTGTAGTGGGTTAGGCCTCCTTTAAGAGAGCCTTGCTTGCTTTACCCCAATCCTCTTCTCCGTTCGGTGCCACGTGTTGCTCCATCAGCACTGCACCTCGTGGTCTGGCCCCGGCCATCCTTTTCTTCAGCACCTCACCTCGTGGTTTGGGCGCCATCTTTCCTTCATCCACGATGTCAACGGTGGAGATCCTCTTTTCCCCGGGTTCTGCCACTGATGCTGGGAAGTCGCCTTTGGATCCGATTTTCTTCCTCCAGAATCCTGCCACTGGAGCCTGGAAAGTGCGTTCGGGTCGTCTCAGCTGGATCATCTCCACGCAGTCGTACTGAGCGGTCTGTGCCTCGGGTGCTGTGCTGGTCTGCTCTCTGGTGCCGGATCCACCCTCGGGTGAGGGCTTGCTTTGCCTCTGAGCGCGAGGGTCGTCGATCGCTGGAGGAGTGAAGACTTCCCACTTCCAATGGGTCTTCTCCATCTACCTTCTGCCGAGCAGCGTTGGTCCATCACCTGCAACAATCCACAGTGGTAACTTGTGCACCGCGCCATCATGGAGTACCTTTACATTCACGTTACCAATGACTGGGATAATTTCATCGGTGTAGGTGCGTAGCTTTGCCTGAACCGGGACCAACTTGGGTCGTTCAGCTTGATTGTCCCATAACCTCTCAAAGGCTTCTTGATTCATTACTGACCGGCTCGCCCCCGTGTCCACTTTCATGAAGACTGGAACGCCATCTTTCTCGACTTCCATCTTCAGCGGGGAAACACTCGGTGGTGCAGGTAAACATGCTATATACCTCATCGTGGGGCTGAGCTGCCTCTCTGCCTATCGTTTCATAATCCACGCTGGATTCATGGCCATCTGCAGACTCTTCATCGACACAGTGTCATATTTCTCTTACACATTCGCTGGAGTGGCTCTTTGTGCTGCAGCCTTTGCATACATAGTCTTTAAAGCGGCACTGGTGAGCCCTGTGATTCCCTCCACAACACCAGCATGGAGCTACTCAAGTAGCCCCCTCGGCGGACTCTGAGTTAAGGGACTCGGGGGCCTGTTCTCTCTTCCCTGAGAGGGTTCGCCCTCTACAATCCAGCCTCTATACGGCGCCACTCTGTGCACAGTACCTGCCGGGTTTGAGTCCTGAGCGTGAGTCATCTGCCTAGAACCGCAGGTCGAGGTCATGAATGCCTGGCTCACAGAGATGGCCTTCTGTAGTGTGACTGTGGTCCGCAGACAGTAGCTTATGAAGAAGGCCCTCATGGCTAATTCCAATGACAAAAATGTCCCGCAGCACTTCGCTGAGGTGGGTGCCGAACTCGCACGGTGCCGCCAGCCTCCTGAGATCTGCGGCGCGATTTCTTGGCCTTCGGGCCGTCGGTGGGTATAGAACCGGTGTCTGGCTGTGAGGATGCTCTCCTTGGGCTTGAGTTGCTCCTGGATCAGGATTATGAGCTCTTTGTACGACTTGGTTGTTGTCTTTGCTGGTGCCAGCAAGTCCCTGACAAGGCCATAGACGGTGAGCCCACAACTGGTTAGCAAGATAGCTCTGTGCTTATCAGCCAATGTGGCCGGGTCGTCTCCTGCCAGGTCGTTGCTGTGACAAAATGTTCGGGTATCCCCACAAAGGCTTCCCAATCATCACCATCGGCGAACTGCTGCAACGTACCAAGGGTAGCCATTTTCGCGTGAAAGTTCGCAATCTCGTCGCCAATTGTTGTGTCCTTAGATGCTTTAGTAATGACTCCACGAGGCAGTGTGTTGTACTTGAACTGTAGTGACTTTAGTCCTTTATTTGCTAACTCCAGAGTGAGGATCACACCTGGTGGCCTGCCTTTTATACTAGGCCAGGCACACCTGTACAGGTAACCTACAAGTCTCCCACTGCTGTGCCCTCTGGTGGCACACCTTGTGATAGTACCAACAGTAGCCATGTAGGATACATGACAGAGAGGAGGCGGGGGTCCCCAATGGAGTGCTCTCTACGCGGGAGTCCTCCATGTGTTTATTGGAGCCTTGGCCTGGAGGTTGTTGCACGGAGCAGTCCCGTGCAATTGATTTTTAAGTCGGTTCACGGACTCCCAGGCCGCCTACAATTTCTGCGGTCTAGAGGAATCCGTGTTCTATGTGTATGTTGTATGTACGAGGTTGCAGCCCCTCTTCCAATATTTGAAGGGGCTGCTCCTCAAATTCTGGTTGCACTTCAGTCCCACACTCCTGATCTTTGGGCACCCTGTGCGGAGGGGAGTGGGCAGGTCAGAAGGCCTCCTCGTAGGACTGCTCCTGGGCATGGCCAAGGTAGCCATCAACTGGTCCAGGCAGCGGGCGGTCGAGGGGGTCGTTCAGCCCGACTGCCTGCCTCTCTTCCACGGTTACATCCGAGCCAGGGTGTCCCTGGAGATGGAGCACGCGGTGTATACCGGTACGCTCGCGGCCTTCCGCGAGTGGTGGGCGCCGGAGGGACTGGAGTGCATCATCACCCCCGGCAACCAAATTTTAATTTGAACCACATGTAAAAAGTTAATTTGTTTAAGTTTGTCGGTTTTAGTGTCGTCCCCCTCCCACCCCCCACACCCGGCCTTTTGTATAATTTGTGTTTCTGGTGCCCTCAATAAAAAAACAAGGGGGCATTTGATTTAATGTTTATGTGTTACATATACAACTCAAAATAGTTGTAGAGCTGTTGAGAGGAAGCAGGGGTCCCCAATGGAGTACACTCTACGCGGGAGTCCTCCCTCTATTGATTGGGAACTTGGCCTGGAGGGTGTTGCACGGGGCAGTCCCGTGCAATCGGTTTTTAAGTCGGTTCACGGACTCCCAGGCCGTCTGTAATTTCTGCAGTTTGGAAGAGTCCGTGTTCCATGTTTTTATGGAATGTGCGAGGTTGCAGCTCCTCTTCCAATATTTGAAGGAGCTGCTCCTCAAATTCTGGTTGCACTTCTGTCCCACACTCCTGATCTTTGGGCACCCTGTGTGGAGGGGAGCAGGCAGGTCGGAAGGCCTCCTCGTAGGACTGCTCCTGGGCATGGTCAAGGTGGCCATCAACCGATCCGGGCAGCGGGCGGTCGAGGGGGTCGTTCAGCCCGACTGCCTGCCTCTCTTCCGCGGTTACGTTCAAGCCAAGGTGTCCCTGGAGATGGAGCACGCGGTGTCCACCGGTATGCTCGCGGCCTTCCGCGAGAGGTGGGCACTGGAGGGACTGGAGTACATCATCACCCCCGACAATTAAATTTTAATTTGATCCATTGTTAAAAGTTTAATTTGTTTAATTTGTCAGTTTTAGAGCCCCTTTAATAAGGGGGCACTTGATTTATAGTTTCAACAAAATAGTTGTAGAGCTGTTGAGTTGTGAGTGGCTTAGCCAGTCACGTGATGTTCACAAGAATCAATAAAACCCCAGCCAGTTGGGTTCAGGGGATCCACGATGAGGCCGTGGTTGGAAGCCCAGTGGATAAATTGGTAATGTGTAGTGTGATTGTTAAACTTTTGTTAATAAACCAACTAGTTCTCAATAGCAATGTGTTGCTATGAATTCTTAAGCAAAGAACCCATGAAGCAAATACATTACACGCGCCTTTGCTCCATATCCCTTGATCCCTTACTTAATAAAGTGCAACATCCCCACTGACACCTGGGAGTCCCTGGCCAAAGATCGCCCTAAGTGGAGGCAGTGCACCCGGGAGGGCGCTGAGCTCCTCGACTCTCATCGCCAAGAGCATGCAGAAATCAAACGCAGGCAGCGGAAAGAGCGTGCGGCAAACCAGTCCCACCCTCCCCTTCCCTCAACCACTGTCTGCCCACTTGTGACAGGGACTGTGGCTCTTGTATTGGACTGTACAGCCACCTAAGGACTCATGCTAAGAGAGGAAGCAAGTCTTCCTCGATTCCAAGGGATGATGATGACTTAACAAAAGCCTATCAATCTGATTGTTGAAAATTTAAATTTACCCAGCATCCACAGCCTTTTGGGGGAGAGTGCTCCAGATTTCTACTGCCCATTGTGTGGAAAATGTGCTTCCTGGTTTCACTCCTGATTGGCCTGGCTCAAAGTTTAAAATTGTGCATCTTTGTTCCCACCCAGCAGTAGCAGCTCCTCTGTATCTACCCAATCAAATCCTTTGACATTACTTTGTATTTAAAATAATAGACATTCATTTAATGCAGGGTGGTTTTTGCACATTTCCCCAGTACAGTTTATCTGAAAAGCTGTCCTAATGAGTATTGTAACCTGTGTAATGTTGTTGTGCCGTCTTTCGGATGAGACGTTAAAGCGAGGCCGCGTCTGCCCTTTCAGGTGGATGTAACAGATCCCATGATATGATGTTGAAGGAGAGCAGGGGAGTTCTCCCCGGTGCTTTGACCAATATTTACCCGTCAACCAACAGCTGAAAAGCGATTATCTGGTCATTATCACATTGCTGTTTTGTTGTACCTTGCGGTGTGCAAATTAGCTGTCGCATTTCCTACATTACAAATGTAACTAGGTGCTTTGGGACATCCTGAGGTTGTGAAAGGCGCTATATAAATGCAAGTCTTTCATTATTTCTTTTCTTCTTTTAAGTTGCAGAAGCGTGGCCTTCTTTGAAGCCCTTGAAACCCAAAGAGAAGCCGCTGTCTGTGGTGGAACAGGTGCTCTCACTGAGGAGCAGCACTTATAAAATGACAGTGCAGATTCAAGAGCTGGAGAATGAGTTGAAGCATTCCATGGTGCCCTCCATAATCACTGATGCTCTGCAGAGCTCTCTCAGAGACACACAGGTACTTATGATCGCTGTAACCTTTCCACCTGTCTGAGGGTTGCCAACTGTGGTTGGACATATTCTTGGAGACTTCATCACCAGAACTGAGAGACTGAACAGGCTGGACCTCTTCTCTCTAGAAAAGCGAAGGCTGAGTGGGTAACCTGATGGGAGGTGTTTACAATTGTGAAGGGGTTTGATCAGGTCGACGTAGAGAAGATGCTTTCCAAATCTAGGGGCCATAAATAGAAGGTAGTCACTAATAAATCCAATTAGGAATTCTTTACTCAGCGAGTGCTTAGAATGTGGAACTCAGTACCACATGGAATGGTTAAGACCTATCACATCGAAGCATTTAAGGGGAAGCTGCATAAGTACATGAGGGAGAAAGGGATAGGGTGAGATGAAGTAAGGTGGGAGGAGGCTCGTGGCATAGGCCAGTTAGGCCGAATGGCCTGTGTCTGTGCAAAAAATTCTCTGTAATTCTATGTAACCAGCTTCCAACTGCCCCATCCAGTCAAACAGCCTTTTTTCCATCTCCAATATTTTTATAACTGAAAAACAAATGTGTCCAAAGAAAATGAACCAAAAACTCCATCTTACGTTTCTTTTGATGGATGAACCAGGTGAGCTTCTCTTACCTGTTTGAACCACATTCTTCCATTAGTGTCAGCCATGGCTCAGTGCGTTGCACCCTCGCCTCTGAGTCAGAAGGTTGTAGGTCAAGTCCCACTCCAGGGACTAGAGCACAAACATCTAGGCTGACACTCCAGTGCAGTGCTGAGGGAGTGCTGCACTGTCGGAGGTGCCATCTTTTGGATGAGGTGTTAAATTGAGGCCCTGTCTGATCCCACAGAAGAGCAGGGGAATTATCTCTGGTGTCCTAGGCAGTATTTATCCCTCAATTAACATAACAAAAACACATGATCAAATTGCTGTGTGTGGGAGCTTGCTGTGCGCAAATTGTCTGCTGTATTTCCCACATTGCAACAGTGATTACTCTCCGAAAAGTACTTCATTGGCTGTAAAAGCACTATATAAATGCAAGTCTTTCTTTCTTTTCAAGTGTAGCAACTGGGAAATCAAATTAATTTTCACCAAACCAAATCATTTTTTTAAATTTAAGTTTCTCAATATTTTTCCCTCCAACATTCCTTTCTTCCTTAGCCTAAAAAAGCCACTTCAAGAGCCATCCATGTTGGAGGGGGCTGGAATCACATATCGGCCAGACTGAGCGAGGACAGCAGATTTCCTTCCCTAAATGACATTGGTGAACCAGTGGGGTTTTTATGGAAATCCAAGAAGTAAGGGTATCGAGGGATACAGAGCAAAGATGGGTAAATGGAGTTGAGGTACAGATCAGCCATGATCTAATTGAATGGCAGAGCAGGCTCAAGGGGCGAAAGGGCCTACTCCTGCTCCTAATGCTCCTATGACAGCTTCATGGTTAGTTTTACTCAGACCGGCTTTTGATTTTCAGATTTTTTGAAAGGAATTAAAATTCTCAAACTGCCAGTGAGGGATTTGAACTGGCGTTCTCTGGATTATTACTCGATTGACCTCAAAGGAAAAGAAAATTGGGCAGGGTGGAAATCGGGTCGCCGATTCTCTACTGCCCAATTTGCGCTACTGCCAAAGACCAATTTCACCCCACAATGTTCATTTGGAACAGCTTTTGTTGAATGAGATATTTTAAAATCTCTCGAGTTCCCCTTTTTCTACAGGTCTTCTTCGTGTGTCGATCACCAATCACGCCTTCGCATTCAGATATATTCCTTTTAAACAAAAAAGTACAATCCCGTGTTGTATAATAACATTATTATTATTAAGAAAAGACTGTTACCTGTCATCCCCTAGATCAGAGGCCACACTGCGATATGTGTGCGCATTAGGTCCATGCAACAGATCCTTGCCACTGGACCAAGACCTAGCTCTGTCAAACCCGTGTGGTGGCTAGTGTGCAATGGCCACCCCACGTTAAAAAAATCCACGCACAGGCATCTTCCACCCTTCAGGATGTAGTTCTGGATCTGGAATATTAGGACCTTCATTGAAACACCTGTGAACTCATCCCTTTTTTGGCATGGAAGCAAGTCATCCTCATTTTGAGGGACCGTCTATGAGATCAGAGATATACTGAAGCACCATGCATTCTCCTCCCTCCTCACTTCTGAGTACTTTTGAGGAAATACACCTAGCCAAACTTGATTGCATTTTAAGTACTAGAATATGAAGTATGGGTTTTTAAAAATAACATAAATCCCTGTTTCAGGAGAATTCTCCAAAGTCCAATACTGACGTCCCTTGTTAAATTTGCAACAGCCTGCAAACCAGTCTGTTGTTGAGAGTTGAATAACTAAATTGGGGCGTTTGTTGAGAAAAATGACAGCACTACAACTAATGTTCGAATCTTCCCACAGGCTGAAATTGCAAAACTGCAGAAATCCAACCAGTTTCTTCGCTGGAAAATAAAAGTAAGAGCGCGTTTCCTATCCGTTTTGGTTCATTCTCGGCTGTATTTCTGGGTCTGACTTCCTGGTTTCCTGAATGTACTCTGAGCTTGGTGTAACCTTTCCGTCCAAGATTGACCAGCTCCCCGAAGCACTGGCTAATGCAGTGGATTAAATGTTGTCCTTTCACTTCTGGGTCTTGTTCAGCTCAATGTCTACTGGTGCTGCTGGCTGCATGGCTCCTTTCTCAAGAGTTTGGGTCATCTCAGCCCAGCTCTCAGTGGGCACGATCGCCGCACTATCCTAAACCAGCACCAATTGCCACTAAATTAGCAATCGCACACCGACACCACCAAACACCTGGATTTTCGGGTGTTCTCCGCTCAGTTTTTCGGTGGCGATGGCGATGGTGAGGTGTTGTGGTCGGGCAGTCAGCCTCCAGCGCCCCGCGGCGATCCTCGGGTCGGGTTTAGCGGCAGCGCTGAGCAGCACCGCCCGGAAGAGCTGCGCCCGGTGGGCAATGCTCCCGGTTGTGACACCGGCGCGAGTTTGAGCTCCTGCCCGACCCGTCCGCCCGGAAGCGCATCCGCAGTGACCGCCTGGGAAATCAGGGCAGTCCAACCGTCCCGTCGGCGAAGAGGTGAGCGATGGACTCGGAAGATAAGTGTGATTGTTTTTACTGTTAATTGTTTTTGCGCTTTGTGTTGTGGTGGCGTGGGCAATGTTTTGGGAATGTTTTTGTGGGGGGGTTTAGGTCCTCCCCCCGCCCCAGGCGTCTCTGGGAGCGTTCCCGGCCTGGCTCTTTAGCTCGGGAGTTTCCCACACTAACGCCCGAGAGAGGTGTACAAAGCCTCCCTTAGTGCTGCGCCCCCTGACTCAGGGCCCAGCTGCCCAATGTTACTGACTGAGGCACAAACTGTTCCCAAGTGCTAACTTTCCCGCTCCACCGCCATTATCACCCCAAAAACATCAAAGCCTAAAATCCAGCTCCTACACTTTCACGGTGCCTTTAAGTCTAATTTAAAAAGTCCCAAACTGCTTCCCAAAGGTAGAAAATAATCGGAGACTAAACTGTGGTGAAAGAAGGACTAGGGGAGATGACTGAAAGCGGGATTGAGGAAGTAGGTTTTGAGAAAGCTTTTGGAGGAGGAGAGGGAGGTAGCTAGTGTTGTGTATGGAGAAAGAATCAGACTGAATACTGTGAGCTCAAAGTAAAGTGTGACTGTAGTCTTTTATTGCAGGTCTCCAGATTGCCTCTCCAACCTGTGAAGCCTCCTTAAATACCTGTGCTCCCAAGGGATTATGGGATCCCTTGGGACTCCAGGGGATGAGCCCTCTGGTGGCTGTACAGAGTAAATACAAGTTTATATGTATAACAACACTGCTGCTCCCGCCAAAGTCAATAGTGTAACTATTTACAATGTGAGTCGATCTGGGGCCTTCCTTGCCCTGGTTGATCGTCTCGGTGTGTAAGCTGGTGTTGTTGAATCATTTGTTGGGCCCTCGCTGGGCTGCTATGCAGCTGGGCTGCCTGGTGTGTTGGGCCCTGCTGGGCTGCTGTCGATGATGGGTTCTGCTTCGTGGTCAACCGTGGTGCCGGTTGCCACTGGTGTGTATGTTGGGGAATCAAAAAAGGTAGGGTCCAAGGTGGGTTGCTCAGGATAGTCTGTGAATCTGAGTTTGATTTGGTCCAAGTGTTTCCGGTGAATGAGTCCATTTGAAAGTTTGACTCGAAACACCCTGGTCCCCTCTTTGGCCACAAGTGCCGGGAAGCCACTTGGGACCTTGTCCATAATCTAATACAAATACAGGATCGTTGATTTCAATCTCGTGTGACACGTTTGCGCTAGCATGGTATGCACTTTGTTGAAGCCACCTGCTCTCTACCTGTTCATGAAGATCAGGGTGAACTAACGAGAGCCTTGTCTTAAGTGCTCTTTTCATGAGCAGTTCAGCAGGTGGGATCCCAGTGAGTGAGTGGAGTCTCATGCGGTAGCTAAGCAGGACTCAGGATAGGCGAGTCTGCAGTGAGCCTTCAGTTACCTTCTTCAAGACTTGCTTGATGGTTTGCACTGCTCTCTCTGCCTGACCATTGGACGCTGGTTTAAACGGGGCAGATGTGACATGTTTGATCCCGTTACTTCTTTGAACTCAGCATTGGTAAAACATGGCCCTTTGTCGCTCACCAGGACATCGGGTAAGCCGTGTGTAGCAAACATGGCCCGTAGGCTTTCAGTAGTGGCAGCGGACGTGCTAGCCGACATTATCTCACATTCAATCAACTTGGAGTACATAGAAACATAGAAAATAGATGCAGGAGTAGGCCATTCGGCCCATCGAGCCTGCACCACCGTTCAATATGATCATGGCTGATCATTCACCTCAGTACCCCTTTCCCGCTTTCTCTCCATACCCCGCGTCTACAACCACAAGGAACACTTTACCCAAGAGTGGGCCTGCATAGTCGACGTGTACCCTAGACCACGGTTTGGAGGGCCAAGACCATAAACTTAGCAGCGCCTCCCTGGGTACATTGCTTAACTGCGAACATGTATTACATCTGTGAACGCAGGACTCTAAGTCCGCTTCGATACCGGGCCACCACACGTGGCTATCGCTTTCATCATTACGATGCCTGGATGGGTATTGTGGAGGTCATTGATGAAGGTGTATCTGCCCTTCTTGGGGACCACTACTCGATTGCCCCACAGAAGGCACTCTGCCTGTATAGACATTTCAGCTTTGCGCCGCTGGAATGGCTTTATCTCTTCCTGCATTTCCACTGGGACACTGGACCAGCTCCTGTGAAGCACACAGTTTTTGACTAGAGAAAATAAGGGGTCCTGGCTTGTCCAGGTTTTGATCTGCCGGGCAGTGACGGGTGATTGCTCACTCTCAAATGCTTCCAAATCATGGCTAGATCTGCGACCGTGGTGGGCAATGGCAGCCTACTGAGAGCATCGGCGCAGTTCTCTGTGCCTGGCCTTTGGCGGATGGCGTAATTGTATGCGGACAACGTGAGCGTCCATCTCTGGATGCGGGCCGATGCAGAGAACAGGGCTATAAGTAACTTATGGTCAGTTTCCAATTCGAATTTTAGCCCAAACAGGTATTGATGCATTTTCTTTATCCCATAGACCCACGCTAATGCTTCTTTCTCAATCATGCTGTAGGCTCTCTCAGCCTTAGACAGACTCCTGGATGCATAAGCAACCGATTGCAGTTTCCCGAAATCATTAGCTAGTTGCAATACACATCCGACGCCATATGACGACACATCACATGCGAGTACAAAACACTTACATGGATCATACAACACAAGCAATTTGTTTGAGCATAACAATTTTCTCGCTTTTACAAAGGCATTTTCTTGACTTTTGCCCCAAATCCATTCATCCCCTTTTCGTAGTAAGACATGCAATAGTTCTAACAGTGTGCTGAGACCCAGTAAGAAGTTACCAAAGTAGTTCAGGAGACCCAGAAGCTCCGTCACGTTCTGTGGCCTCAGTGCGTTCTCGATTGCCTCCGTCTTCGCGTTGATGGGCTTGATGCCGTCTGCCGCAATCCTCCTTCCCGGGAACTCCACTTCAGGCGCCAGGAAAATGCACTTCGAGCATTTTAACCTGAGCCCCACGCGGTTGAGTCGACTAAGAACCTCCTCCAGGTTCTGCAGATGCTCGACTGTGTTCCGACCTGTGACCAAGATGTCGTCCTGGAAGACCACGGTGTGCGGGACCGACTTCAGTCAGCTTTGCATGTTTCTCTGGAATATCGCCGCCGCCGATCAGATTCCAAACGGGCAACTGTTATAAACAAAAAGACCTTTGTGCGTGCTGATGCAGGTGAGGGCCTTCGATGATTCCTCCAGTTCCTGCGTCATGTAGGCTGAAATCAGATGCAGCTTCGTGAACGTCTTTCCTCCCGCCTGTGTGGCAAAGAGGTTCTCGGCCTTTGGTAGTGGGTATTGGTCCTGCAGGGAGAAGCGATTGATAGTTACTTTGTAATCGCCACAGATTCTGATGGTGCCGTCTCCCTTGAGGACTGGGACGATAGGACTGGCCCACTCGTTGAACTCGATCGGGGAAATGATACCTTCTCTTTGCAGCGGTCTAGCTCGATCCCTACCCCTTCTCTCATCTTGTATGGTACTGCTCTCGCCTTGTGATGGATGGGTTGCGCCCTCGGAATTAGGTGGATCTGCACTTTTGCTCCTTGGAATTTCCCGATGCCTGGTTCGAACAGCGAAGGAAATTTGTTTGAGACCTGGGCACATGAAGGGTCGTCAGCGGGCGATAACGTTCGGACGTCGTCCCAGTTCCAGCGTATCTTTCCCAACCAGCTCCTGCCGAACGGCGTAGGACCATCGCCCGGTACCACCCAGAGTGGTAGCTTGTGCACTGCTCCATCGTAGGAGACCTTTACGGTAGCACTGACGATTACAGGAATCAGTTCTTTCGTGTAAGTTCTTAGTTTCGTGCGAACTAGAGTTAAGACTGCCGTTGAGGCCTTGTTGCACCACAACCTTTCGAAAGTCTTTTTGCCCATGATGGACTGACACGTGCCCATGTCCAGCTCCATTGACACCAGGAGTCCATTTAGTTCAACATTCAGCATTATCGGGGGACAATTCGTGGTGAATGTGTGCACCCTATGAACCTCTGCCTCTTCGATCTGAGGCTCTGGTTTGTCGTGATCCTCCGTGGATCTGCCCTCCTCTGCAATATGGTGGTTTGCAGGTTTAACAGGCTTTACAGCTCGTCTGCACACTCGGAGGTGTCCCATTATTCCACAGCCCTTGCAAACATACTCTTTGAATCGGTATGATCACCCCCGCAGCGCCAACAAGGTATTAATGGCCTTGCATTCATCACCCTTGATGGTGGACCCTGAGACATCTGCGGACGTGTAGCTGCAGGTATGTGTGACCTGCCCTGTATGTTACGATTCAAAAACAACATCACTTTGTTCACAGTACTTGTAGCAGCACTTGTGTGCTGAGAGATTTGCTTCGTATTGTCACTGGTGGCAATGAAAGCCTGGGCTATCGCTATGGCTTTACTCAAGGTTGGGACCTCTACTGTCAAAAGTTTGTGAAGTATGGTTTCGTGGCCAATGTCAAGTGCGAAAAAGTCTCTGAGCATGTGCTTCAAATGTCCTTCAAATTCGCAATGTCCTGCAAGGCGTCTTAGCTTGGCGACATAACTCACCACTTCCTGGCCTTCAGACCTTTTGTAGGTGTAGAACCGGTACCTCGCCATCAGAACGCTTTCCTTCGGGTTCAAATGCTCTCGGACCAGTGTGCACAAATCGTCGTATGATTTCTCCGTGGGTTTCGCTGGAGTGAGCAGATTCTTCCTGAGGCCATACGTTGGTGCCCCACAGACGGTGAGGAGGATCGCCCTTTGTTTGGCAGCGCTCTCTTCCCCATCTAGCTTGTTGGCCACAAAGTATTGGTCAAGTTGCTCCACAAAAGTTTCCCAATCATCTGAGAATTTCTCTAGGATGCCCACTGTTCTCTGCATCTTTGGGTTCGCTATCTGTATCTCGTCGCCAGTTGTTGTGTATGGAGAAAGAGTCAGACTGAACACTGTGAGCCCAAAGTAAAATGTGACCGTAGTATTTTATTGCAGGTTTCCAGAGTGCCTCTCCAACCTGTGAAGCCTCCTTAAATATACTCCAGGGGATGAGCCCTCTGATGGCTGTACAGAGTAAATACAAGTTTACATATATAACAGCTAGGAAGAAAGGCCAAAATGGGAAAGGTTATGAAAAAAGGTTGAGCAGGTTGGGCCTATACTCACTGGAGTGTACGAGAATGAGAGGTGATCTTATTGAAACATAAGATTCTGAGGGGGCTCGACAGGGTAGATGCAGAGAGGATGTTTCCCCTCATGGGGGAGTCTAGAAACGGCATAGTTTCAGAATAAGGGGTCGCCCATTTAAAACAGAAATGAGGAGGAATTTCTTTGGAATCAATCTTTGGAATTCTCTACCCCAGAGAGCTGTAGAGGTTGGGTCATTGAATATATTTAAGGTGGAGGGAGACAGATTTTTGAAAGATAAGGGAGTCAAAGGTTATGGGGAGGAAGTGGAGTTGAGGTCAGGATCAGATCCGTCATGATCTTATTGAATGGCGGAGCAGGCTCGAGGGACCAAATGGCCTACTCCTGCTCCTATTTCTCATGCTCTTGTGGGACATTCCAGAGTGTATGGCTGGAACAGCTAAAAGCCCCACGGACACAAACATTGGAGCGAAGAAGCCAGAATCGGAAGAGCGCAAGGCACGTAGAGGAGCACAGGGCTAAATGAGGTTGCAGAGGTAGGGAGTGGCGAGGCCATGGAGACCTTTACAGGTGAGGACAAGGATTTTGAAATTGAAATGCAAACAGGAAACCAGTGAAAGTCGCTGAGCAGAGTGATAAGGGAACAGGACTTGTTGTAGGAGAGGATTCAGGTGATGCAGTTTTGGAGAAGTTGTACTTTATAAAGAGCATGGGAGGCTCGCAAGGAGGGCGTTGGCATAATGGACTCTGGAGGTACTGAAGCAGAGGAGAAACATCTTGTTAGTTAGTTAGAGTCTCCTGTGTCTAGTGACACATGAGGCATCCCATTTCTTCCACTGCTGTCTGTCTAAAGCAAGATAATTGACTCAGATCAGAGTATCATCTCGTCTCACATGCAGCAAATTATGGTTCTCCACAGTTGGTGTTCATATTTTCAAATCTCTAACAGGCTCGTCATGCCTCTGGGTTGTTTCTGTAATGAAAGGCATTATTACTTGGACAGGTCATTGGATCAGGAGGGGCCAGTGGACTGCCTTTAGTTTGGCTTATACCATTCGACCTGTCTGGCTTGGATGGCCCTACCAGGAGTTTAACTCCTACCAGCATAGCTCTCGGGATTATCGGAATTCACAAGCCTTCCCACTATGTCAAGGTGGAGTCCCTGGGGAAGGGAAAAGTATCTTGGTGGTGAGGTGGGGCAGAGTGGGTGATGTTGCGGCAGTTTTGGTGGTGGTAAGTATTGTGTTCCGAACACAGATGAGACTGCACACAGGGAGGTTAAAGTAACAGTGACCTCTGTCTTTATTAAGACACTCCAGAGTCGGGAACAGGCTTTAGGGGCCGGCTTATATACAGTGCTCCCAAGGGATGCTGCGATCCCTTGGGACTTCAGGGGATGCGCTCCCTGGTGGCGGAACATGTGAGTGCATGCTTTACAGATACACATCACTCCTCGCCCCCCCAAAGTCAAAGTGAAAACTATTTACAAGGTGAGGCAGTCAGGAGCCTTTCTTTCCCTGGTGGACCGCCTCCGTACAAATGTCTCTTCTGGTGTGTTGGCTGTGCCCTCGCTGGGCTGGCCCTGCAGGGCTGCTGGGTGACCCTGGCCTTGCTGGGCTGTTGGGTGTGATGGGTTCAATTTCCTGGTCCGGCGTGGTGTCGTTGATCCTTTGGGTGTGTGAAAAAGGTGGTGTCTGCTGTGGGTTGTTCAGGGCAGTCTGTGAACCACAGCCTCATTTGGTCCAGGTGCTTTCTGCAAATTTGTCCATTGTCCAGTTTGACTACAAACACCCTAATCCCTTCTTTAGCTATCCCGTGTCCGCGATCCACTTGGGACCATGTCCATAGTTTAGCACATACACAAGGTCATTCAGATCAATTTCCCGTGACACAGTGGCGCGACCATCGTTTACATTTTATTGCTGCCGCCTGCTCTCTACCTGATCATGCAGGTTGGGGTGAACCAGCAAGAGTCTGGTTTTAAGTGTCCTTTTCATGAGTAGCTCAGCTGGGGGCACCCCTGTGAGTGAGTGGGGTCTCGTGCGGTAGCTGAGCAGTACTCGGGACAGGCGGGTTTGGAGTGAGCCTTCTGTGACTTGTTTGAGGCTCTGTTTGATTGTTTGTACTGCCCGCTCTGCCTGCCCATTGGAGGCTGGTTTAAACAGGGTCGAGGTGACATGTTTGATCCCATTGCGGGTCATGAATTCTTTAAATTCGGCACTGGTGAAACTTGGCCCGTTGTCACTGACCAGTATGTCAGGCAGGCCATGGGTGGCAAACATGGCCCTCAGGCTTTCAATGGTGGTGGTGGCGGTGCTTCCCGACATTATTTCACATTCAATCCATTTTGAAAAAGCATCCACCACCACCAGGAACATTTTACTGAGAAACGGACCCGCATAGTCGACATGGATCCTCGACCATGGTCTGGAAGGCCAGGACCACAAACTTAGTGGTGACTCTCTGGGCGCGTTGCTCAACTGAGCACATACGCTGCATTGCCGTACACAGGACTCTTAAGTCCGAGTCGATACCGGGCCACCACACGTGGGATCTGGCTATTGCTTTCATCATTACTATACCCGGGTGTGTGCTGTGGAGATGCGAGATGAACGTCTCCCTGCCCATTTTGGGTAGCACTACGCGGTTACCCCACAACAGGCAGTCTGCCTGAATGGACAGCTCGTCCTTTCGCCGCTGGAACGGCTTGATTAGCTCTTGCATTTCAACAGGGATGCTGGCCCAGCTCCCATGCAGTACACAGTTTTTTACTGGGAACAGCAGAGGATCTTGGCTGGTCCAAGTCCTAATCTGGTGGGCCAAGACAGGTGAGTTATCATTTTCAAACGCTTCCATGACCATCAACAAGTCTGCGGGCTGCGCCACCATCAACAAGTTTGCAGGCTGCGCCATTTCCACCCCCGTGGTGGGCAATGGTAGCCGACTGAGAGCATCCGCACAGTTCTGGGTGCCTGACCTGTGGCGGATGATATAGTTATACGCTGATAGCGCGAGTGCCCACCTTTGTATGCAGGCTGACATTAGTATTTATCCCCTTGTTTTCAGCGAACAGGGATATGAGGGGCTTGTGATCGGTTTCCAGCTCAAATTTGAGGCCAAACAGGTACTGATGCATTTTCTTTACCCCGAACACACACGCTAACGCCTCTTTCTCAATCATGCTGCAGGCACTCGCGGCCTTAGACAAGCTCCTGGAGGCATAGGCGACATGTTGCAACTTCCCTGCAACATTAGCTTGTTGTAATACACACCCGATTCCGTACGACGACGCATCACATGCTAGCACAAGTCTTTTACACGGGTTATACAATACAAGCAGCATGTTGGAGCATAAAATATTTCTGGCTTTCTCAAAAGCAATTACTTGTTTTTTTCCCCATATCCAGATCCATGTTTCTCTGGAAGATCGCTGCAGCTGACCAAATTCCAAACGGGCATCTGTTGTAGATGAACAGTCCCTTGTGCGTGTTGATGCAGGTGAGGCCCTTCGCAGACTCCTCCAGCTCCTGCGTCATGAAGGCCGAAGTCAGGTCGAGCTTGGTGAACGTCTTGCCTCCTGCCAGCGTCGCAAATAGGTTGTCTGCCTTAGGTAGCGGGTATTGGTCCTGGAGTGAGAAACGATTAATAGTTACTTTCTATTCGTCGCAAATCCTGACCGTGCCATCACTTTTGAGTACTGGAACAATCGGGTGACCCACTCGCTGAATTCCACTGGGGAGATGATGCCCTCGCATTGCAGCCTGTCCAGCTCGATTTCCACTCTCTCCCTCATCATGTGAGGTACCGCTCGCGCCTTGTGGTGGATGGGTCGTGCCTCTGGGACCAAATGGATCCGCATCTTCATCCCAGAAAAGTTTCCAATACCTGGCTCAAAAAGGGAAGGAAATTTGTTTTGAACCTGGGTGCATGAGGCCTCATCGACATGTGATAGCGCTCGAATGTCATCCCAATTCCAGTGGATTTTACCCAGCCAGCTCCTTCCAAGCAGTGTTGCGCTATCGCCCGGGACAATCCAGAGTGGCAGTTCGTGCACTGTGCCCTCGTAGATGACCTTGACCATGGCGCTGCCCAGGACAGTGATAAGCTCTTTGGTGTACGTTCTCAGTTTCGTATGGATGGGGCTCAGGGCTGGTCTGAGTGCCTTGATGCCCCAGTCTCTCAACCATCTTTTTACTCATGATGGATTGGCTAGCGCCAGTGTCCAGTTTCATGGCTACATTCAATTTTACATTTAGCATTATAGGTGGACATTTCATCGAAAATGTGTGCACCCCATGTATTTCAGCATGTTCCTCTGCCACATGGTGGTTAGCAGGTTTTGCAGAGTTGCAAGCTCGTTGGAGGTGTCCCATTGTTCCACAGCTCTTGCAAACCTACCCTTTGAAGCGGCATGAATAAGCTGAATAAAAGCCTCCACAATGCCAACAATGTGTGAATTGCCTTGCATTCATCCTTTGTTGCGGACTCGGAGTCATCTGGGTCACCTGAGGCCTGCTGGCAGTTGCAGACTCGTGATTTCTGCCCTGTACATTTCTGCTCGCAAACACAGTTCCAGTTAATTTATGAACATTGCTAGCACTTGTGTGCTGAGAGATTTGTTTGGTGTTATCACTGGTGGACATAAACGCCTGTGCTATCGTAATGGCCTTACTGAGGGTCGGTGTTTTGAGAATCAAAAGTTTTCGTAGGATGGTCTCGTGGCCAATGCCCAGTACAAAAAAGTCTCTGAGCATTTGCTCCAGGTAACCATCAAACTCACATTGTCCTGCCCGTTGCCTTAGCTCGGCGACGTAGCTCGCCACTTCCTGACTTTCAGATCGCTGGCACATGTAGAACCGATACCTTGCCATCAGCACGCTCTCGCTCGGGTTAAGATGCTCCCGAACCAGTGTACACAGCTCCTCATATGACTTATCTGTGGGTTTCACCGGAGCCAGAAGATTCTTCATGAGGCTGTAGGTCGGTGCCCCGTAGACTGTGAGGAGGACCGCTCTCCTTTTTGCAGCGCTTCCTTCTCCGTCCAGCTCGTTGGCTACAAAGTACTGGTCTAGCCGTTCGACATAGGCTTCCCAGTCCAAACCCTCCGAGAACTTCCCCAGGATGTCCACAGTTTGCTGCATCTTTGCGTTGGATTCGTATACTCGTCGCCAGTTATTGTGTTCCGAACACAGATGAGACTGCACATAGGGAGGTTAAAGTAACAGTGACCTCAGTCTTTAATAAGACACTCCAGAGTTGGGAACAGGCCTTAGGGGCCGGCTGATATACAGTGCTCCCAAGGGATGCTGGGATCCCTTGGGACTTCAGGGGATGTGCTCCCTGGTGGCAGAACATGGGAGTGCATGCTTTACAGATACACAACATCAAGGATGTGGGATTAGAAGCTCAACTCGGTTAAATAGGCCACCAAGCCTGCATACTATGATGCTCCACCTGAGTGAGTTGTGAGAGATAGGGACCATGTCAGGTGATAAGGTGCAGAGCTTTATGTGGAAGCTTTGGTCTTGCCTGTGTTGAATTGAAGGCAATTTTTGCTCTTTAAACTACAACGACTTGTTTTTATAACTTATAAAAATGTCGCAAGGCGCTTATCCACTTGATATCAACGAAGCCACATTGGTGGGTGACGAGTCAGGAGTGATGCAGAATTGGAAAAGCAGGTACCGTCAACATACACGTGGAAACTGACCTCGTGCCGATGAGTTGATGTCACCAAAGAAAAGATGAGGCAAAAAAGGGGGCCGATGATGGAGCCTTGTAGGTGGACCAAAAATCCATTGCAGGGGGTGTGCTTGCTGCATCGGTCCAGCTGGGATTGGAACTACATTAGGGCAGTGCCACAGAGAGGGAATGGAGGGAAGGGATGGAGTAGTTGACTTTGTTGAGTGAAGCAGAGGTAAAGGAGGATGAAGAGGGGTTGTGTATGTACCACAATGGCATTCAGACGGCTGGTAAAGGAATAGGAAAATCTCACCTTGGTGCAGCCATAGATTGTTCTGAGGCTGGGTGTGCAGCATGCCTCCTGAGCAGAGCAGAGGGAGCTTCACGGGCTGCGCTTATTTGATGCACATGCTTGGTGCCTGGAATGCTAAAAACACTCACATCCCCATCACACAAAAAAAAACAGAAAGAAATTTTAAACAACCAGCAAAAACTGTACTACAGGTTCGACCTCCAAAATCCTGAGTTCCGGAATCCGGGCCGATCCGTGGCGGGGTCGTCCGGATACCGGAAAATGTTCTGATATCTGGACTCCCCCTGCCTCGGCGAACCGACTTCGCCCCGGCCCCCCTCCGTCCCCTTTACCTCTGCTGCCCAACCCCACCTACCTCGGGCCAGACAAGGAACTCCTCCACGGCGGCAGGGCCCCACCCGATCAGGCCCTCGGTGGTGGGGCCCACCCGATCAGGTCCTCGGCGGTGGGGCTCACCCGATCAGGTCCTCGGCGGTGGGGCTCACCCGATCAGGTCCTCGGCGGTGGGGCTCACCCGATCAGGTCCTCGGTGGTGGGGCCTGCCCGATCAGACCCTCGGTGGCGAGGCCCCACCCAATCAGACCCTCGGTGGCGAGGCCCCACCCGATCAGGTCCTCGGTGGTGAGGCCCCACCCGATCAGACCCTCGGTGGTGGGGCCCACCCGATCAGGTCCTCGGTGGTGAGGCCCCACCCGATCAGACCCTCGGTGGTGGGCCCCACCCGATTAGACCCTCGGTGGCGAGGCCCCACCCGATCAGGTCCTCGGTGGTGAGGCTCCACCCGATCAGACCCTCGGTGGCGAGGCCCCACCCGATCAGACCCTCGGTGGTGAGGCCCCACCCGATCAGACCCTCGGTGGTGAGGGCCCACCCGATCAGGTCCTCGGTGGTGAGGGCCCACCCGATCAGGTCCTCGGCGGTGGGGCCCCACCCGATCAGACCCTCGGTGGTGGGGCCCACCCGATCAGACCCTCGGTGGTGAGGGCCCCACCCGATCAGGTCCTTGGTGGTGAGGGCCCACCCGATCAGACCCTCGGTGGTGGGGCCCACCCGATCAGACCCTCGGTGGTGAGGGCCCACCCGATCAGGTCCTCGGTGGTGGGCCCCACCCGATCAGACCCTCGGTGGTGGGGCCCACCCGATCAGGTCCTCGGTGGTGAGGGCCCACCCAATCAGACCCTCGGTGGTGAGGGCCCACCCGATCAGGTCCTCGGTGGTGGGGCCCACCCGATCAGGTCCTCGGTGGTGGGGCCCACCCGATCAGGTCCTCGGTGGTGGGGCCCACCCGATCAGGTCCTCGGTGGTGGGGCCCACCCGATCAGGTCCTCGGTGGCAAGGCCCCACCCAACGACCTCATCGCCGGGGCCAGCGACCCGAACAACTCCTCGGCAAGCAACCACCCCCCCACCCCCTTCTGAAGTTCTGAAATCCGGAAATATCCGAACCTGGACTCGGGTCTTTCCGGATTCGTGACGTCAGAAAGATGTTCCGAAGTCTGGAAAAACACGAAAACTGGCTCGGCCTCGGTCCCGAGGTTGCCGGATTCGGGAGGTCGAACCTGTATTACAAAGCTGTACAATCGGAGTTGCCATGTTATACATTTTTTGTATTTCGAATCAGTGCAAGTAGAAGGAAGCTTTCATAACAAGGCTCAGACTCTGCAGAGCCACCGAGAGGTGACACTGAGAGGTGACACCTGGTGTACAAAGATTTACAGGGCCATCAATCATCCACCCTTCAATACCACTGGCAGTGAAGCTTGCTGCTGCTCTCAGCTTTTGTCTCCCTCTGCCTTCCAACACCCACAGGGAACCTAGCAGGAATCATCAGCTAAGCAATCTAACACTCCATTAAGAAGGTAACTCAAGCCCTGTTTCGACATGCACCCATCTGCACTTCAGCAGCAGAGGGAGCTATAGCTTTATTACATTATTCGCGTTGTCGAAGAACAGGGGACGATTGCTGTGTACATGTAACCATTGCTGTGTCGACCCTGTGACATGCTTAAATAGCAAAAGCAATTGGTTCATTACTGTGCAGATGGTACCCTCACCAGAAACCGTGCACTTTTCAGAGAGTGTGCATTATGCATAGCGTTTGAACTAATTTAACATCACACAACACTTCGAAGCGAAAGTGTGGAGTGATGGCTCCTTGGCGATGAGGGCAATATGGTACAACCATGGCAGTTGACTCCTATGCACAACTGACACACAGCAGCAGAGAACAGATACAATGGGACACATGGGCAAACCAGGGTTACTCAACACTTTGGGGTGCTAAGCAATGATTCAGATAGTCAGAGGTTGCCATATTGTTTGTCCCAGAGAAGGTTGGCGAAGTTATAACTATATATGATACATTTTGGTAGAAAGAACGATGGGAGGCAATATAAACTAAAGGGTACAATTCTAAAGGGGATGCAGGAACAGAGAGGCATAGGGCACAAAAGCAAAGAAGTTATAATGAAGCTGCATAAAACACTGGTTCAGCCTCGACTGGAGTATTGTGTCCAATTCTGGGCACCGCACTTTAGGAAGGATGTGAAGGCCTTAGAGAAGGTGCAGAAAATATTTACGAGAATGGTTCCAGGGATGAGGGATTACAATTACGTGGATAGACTGGAGAAGCTGGGATTGTTCTCCTTGGAGCAGAGAAGATCGAGAGGAGATTTGATCGAGGTGTTCAAAATCATGAGGGGTCTGGACAGAGTAGAGAGAGAGAAACTGTTCCCATTGGTGGAAGGGTCGAGAACCAGAGGACACAGATTTAAGGTGATTGGCAGAAGGTCCAAAGGCAACATGAGGAAAAACTTTTTTACGCAGCGAGTGGTTATGATCTGGAATGCTCTGCCTGAGAGGGTGGTGGAGGCAGACTCAATCGCGGCTTTCAATAGGGAATTGGATAAGTACCTGAAGGCAAAAACATTAGCAGGGTTGTGGGGAAAGGGCGGGGAGTGGGATTCGCTGAGGTGCTCTTGCAGAGAGCCGGCACGGGCTCGAAGGGCCGAATGGCCTCCTATACTGTAACGATTCTATGATTGTATACATTGCACGATATTGTCATGGATAGAGGCTTCACCGTGGATTTGGATGTGAAGCACTATCAAGTCAAGGAGGACTAGAAAGGGCGATGGTGTGCAGCAGTTCAGGCAGCGAGACAGCGGGGTCAGGTGTTAGTTACACAGCTCTTCCAGTAAGCTCTGCACTTTCTATTGGACATAGGTGCATTAATGGAACAGCTATCTGCTTTGCGCATTTAGCTTTTGCAAACAACTGTATGTTCTATTTGGTTTCATCTTGGCCGGCTGCTGCTCTCTGCTCAGTGGAAGAAGCAGTCAGTAAGCTGTGTGAAAAATAAACCATGCTTGGTTGGTTGCAGTACAACGCCCAAAGCGGTACTTAGTGTTGCATGCTACACCAGAAAGACAGATTGTTACTGGAATTCACCTGGGCACTGGTAGTCTTTTCCAAAATGGCCAGCTGGGAAGCATTGGTGAGTTTATCCTGTTGAGTTGATGAAATCGGTTTAATAAGATTTTGTTTTCATCAAAAAGAATTGTGCTTGGCAATGGACATCTCCAACATGAGAGAGTCTACCCACATTCCCTTGATAGTCAATGGGATTACCATTGCTGAATCCCCCACCATCAACATCCTGGGGGTTACCATTGACCAGAAACTTAACTGGACCAGCCACATCAATACTGTGGCTACTAGAGCAGGTCAGAGTTTAGGTATCCAGCAGCAACTGGTTCATCTCGTGATTCCCCAAAGCCAACCACCACGTACAAGGCACAAGTCAGGAGTGTGATGGAATACTCCCCACTTGCCTGGATGTGTGCAGCTTCAACAGTGCTAAAGAAGCTCGACACCATCCAGGACAAAGCAGCCCGCTTGATCGGCACCCCCTCCACCACCGGTGCACCATGGCTGCAGTTTGTCCATCTACAAGATGCACTGCAGCAACACACCAATGCTTCTTCTGCAGCACCTCCCAAACCCGTGACCTCTACCACCTAGAAGGACAAGAGCAGCAGGTGCATAGGAACCTTTAAGTTCCCTACCTGAGTCACATACCATCCTCACTTGGAGACATAGCAACGTTCCTTCGTTGTCGCTGGGCCAAAGTCCTGGAAGTCCCTACCGAACTGCACCTTCACCACGTACTGCAGAGGTTCATGAAGACGCATCACCATCTTTTCAAGGGCAACTAGGGATGTAATAAATGCTGGCCTTCCCCGAAAATGGGGGAAAAAAGCAAGTTGCAGATTTTGGCTCCACTTTTGTTTCAATGTACCGCCCCCCCCCCCCCTCCCCCACCTCCCTCTGTAATCCCCTGGATATTGAAGTCTGAGATTTACCAGAGAGCTGCTCCTTTGATAGTGGCCAAAGGCTCTGATACACGTAACCGGAGCGCAAACCGATTACCTGGCCCAAAAAATTGCGGAACTTTGGGCGTAAGTACATGATGTACAAATGTCCTCCATCAATCCTTCTGCAGAACACCTCACCGCCCATAAGAATGGTCCCGCCCCAGGTCACCGAGCCTCATGCGGGAGTTTCCTGCAATAGGACTTGCTTAGAGCCTCTCTTCAAATTATGGCGAGATTTTCAGGTGCAGCAGGAATCAGTTATTTTTCTGGTTTATCCCAATTTTTGGAGAGTTTTCAAAAAGCAAATCGAGTTTTACGCATTTATATGGCATAAGTATAAGTCGCAATAAAAATTGAAAAGCTTCCCAAATTGCAGGTTTTTAAACACGTGTACCTAATGTGCGGGAATAACGGTTGAATGAGTTGGAACTTGAATGAAATATTTAAAGAATGTGGTGTGTGTTCGCTGCTTTGATTGTTTACGCCCATTTTTATGTTCGACCGTATTCTCATTTGATTGGCAGGAAATTCTGGCGTATCTTGATATCGGGAAAATGGGCACATTTCTGGGCCGACGCAGGCAATTCAATGCCGACAATCCCAGTGAGGAACCTCACTCAATGGGAGCACGGACCAACAGACTGGTCTGGAGATAGCTCTCCCAATTTCCTAATGTTTCATTTTACTCACTGAAGAATTGGCTGAGTTGATTCCTGTGCCCGATTCTCCATTTTTTACACTCCTATCACCCAAGTGCCAATGCCAGGAGTGATAGCTCGCAAAAAATGGATCCTTAAATATCCTTCTCTTTTAAGCTAATTTTCATGTTCTCTACCACAACTCGTCCATTGGATGAACTATTTCTGGGTTTTTTATGAAAATGCGACCAGAATCCTTTCTTTCAGTTTATGTAGCTATTATAAATCCCACTCCAGAGACCTGAGCACAAAATCCAGGCTGACACTCCAGTGCAGTGCTGAGGGAGTGCTGCACTGTCGGAGGTGCCGTCATTTGGATGAGACGATAAACTGATGTCCTGTCTGCCCTCTCAAGTGGGGAAGTAAAAGATCCCAGGGCACTATTTCAAAGAGGAGCAGGGGAGTTATCCCCGGTGTCCTGGCCAATATTTATCCCCCAACCAACATCACCAAATCAGGTGATCTGGTCATTATCACATTGCTGTTTGTGGGAGCTTGCTGTGTGCAAATTGGCTGTGACATTTCCTACATTACACCAATGACTGCACTCCAAAAATACTGAACTGGATGTAAAGTGCTTTGGGACATCTTGAGATCACGAAAGCTGCTGGATAAATGCAAGTTCCTTTTTTTCTATAATATGGTTTATAATTGACATTTTACTTAAAGTGTTTTATTCACGAGTAAAAATAAAAAACATTAAATCTTTCAACATTCCATTTCTCGGATTTTGAAAATTATATTGAAAGAGCCCTTACTAAGCATAAAGTGAACAAAGATGTTAGAGAGTGAGTATCCATCTTATATATTTTTGCTTGTATTTGTACATTAGAGTCAGTTAACTCAGTAGATTTTGCCACGGGTCAGTTTGGTAGTCAGGTTATAGAACTAACTTTATGATGTATAAGCCTTTCTGTTGAAAGAAGCTTTGTGCAATGAGTACATTCGTGTGATCCCATAACTGTATCCTGTTATGTTAATAGTTACCAATGTGAACTAAGCTATTTAATCGCAAGCCACTGTAAATGGAATTTCTTCTTCAATTCTAAGCTGGCCACTGCAAAGCAACCAGCACCAGCTACCAATTCAAAACGGGCAATTTTCAACAAAAAACGAACCTACTAACATTAAGAAACCGTTAGTCAATGTAACATCGCAGTGACCAGGTCTTTCATTCCTCTTCGCTGACGAACTGATAATGGCCAATATTAGTATATCGGGCCTCACCGTTCATTCTCTGTGCCCCTCTCGTGTGCCTCGAGAGTTTTAAAAATGTCTCCATTTTAGCCTAAATTTCTAGTATGGTGACTGTAATGTATTTGCTTCATGGGCTCTTGGCTTAAGAATTCATAGCAACACATTGCTATTAAGAACTAGTTGGTTTAACAATCACACGACACATTACCAGTTCATCCACCAGGCTCACCGTCACCTGCCCCATCGTGGATCCCCCGAACTCAACTGGCTGGGGTTTTATTGAGTCGTGTGAACATCACGTGACTGGCTAAGCCACTCACAACTCAACAGCTCCACAAACCTGTGAGCATACTCACTGGTGCGTACATTACAGTGACAAGAAGTAAATGAACTTATATTTTACAATTGTGGAAGGAAGTGAGCTGTTCATCACCCTCTGAAACCCATGTCCTTAGTTGGTGAGACCAATATCACAGTTGTAAAATGATATTAGGACTGCTGCTTACTGAGCAAGCAACTTCTCATGTCCACGGAAGCTTTGGAGATGCAGAGAATCTATAACACTATGCTAGTGTTAATAAAAATAAGCTGAAAACTTGGTCGACCAGCAGTTTAATGGGTTGGTTCTAAATCTTTTTCTAATCCATGTATCACTCTCTATTTTAGGAATTTACAGCACATGATTAAAGAGCTCATGGATCCTGCTGAGAGTAAAAATGCCACTATCTGAGTAATGGGACCGCGAGTTTCCCACGTAAAGTGCACCCCATAATGTTGGAATTCTCTCAAACCTCTGTTGATTTAAATGTATGCGCATATTTCTTTTTAAAAAAGCAACTTTGCAGAAATGACTGAAGCAATTTTGAGTGGGAGTTTAATTTGCACGTGTATGTAGATCACTGAATTTCAAAATGAGATCCTCTCTCTGTACTGTACAATTCTGAGAGCTCCTTCACAATGATAGCAACAACTTGCATTGAGTGACCTTAACATTTATATCGTGCCTTTAACATGCATTTGAGCTGTAACTTATTCAGTTTGGGCTGGATTTTAGGACTTCTGCCGCCCCTGTTAGCGCCCCAGAGGGGTGACAATGACAGCGGTGAGCACTTCCGGGTGGACAGCCAGCTTCCAGCGCCCCGCCGGGATTTTCGTGCCAGTTTTGACAGGCACTGTCGAGCATTACCGCCCGGAAGTGCCAAGCCGGTGTGCACGCGCCTGGTTGCGACACCGGCTCGATTTTTGTCTCCCGCCCGATCCGTAGCGCCGTGCTGAGAACGCCTGTGAAAGCTGGCGGTCTGAGCTGTGGTGGTCGCAGTGAGGTCAGTAATGTCTACCTCACATAAGTGTGGTTGGTTTTTATTTTATTTTTTTACAATTTATGTTGTGGTGGCATGAGTTATTTATTGGGAATGTTTTTGGTGGGTTTTTTTCAGTTTTTTTTCTCCCCAGGCCTCTCTTTAGCTCAGGATTTTCCCTTGCTCTGCCGGCCGAGCTCCCTGAGAGAGAGAGGTGTGTAACGCCGCCCTTAGTGCCCCGCCCCACACTCAGGGCCCAGCTGACCAATTTTGCTGACTGAGGCACAAACAGTTCCCGGGCGCTAACTTTATTGCCCCGCCCCCATTACCGCCCCGAAATCAGCAGAACCGAAAATCCAGCCCCTAGTTTTTAAATATGTCCCACTGCTGATTCACACTTTGATCTGCCAATCAGTTAACCTGGGCGTGGATCCCTTTCAACCCACTGAATTGAGATTATTTCCAATCCAACTCCTATACTTTGAACTATTCTTTCTGTATTTTTGATGTGAACCTTTTGGTGTCGATGCAATCTGCTTTGCAGGAATTATCTTGATGAGTTTTCCACTTTTCCCAATTTTTCCTGAGTAAACTGCCTTCTGGGCCTGTTGACTAAGTGGGAAAGTGATTGTTAAAATTTGTCAAGAAAGAAACTTGTGTATAGCGCCTTTCACAACCTCAGGACGTCCCAAAGCAGTTTATAACTAATGAAGTATTATTTAGAATAAAACCCTAACCTGTTCAATCAGAAGGTTGTGGGTTCAAGTCCCACTCCAGAGACTTGAGCACATTCTTCTAGGCTGACACACCCAGTGCAGTGCTGCACTGTCGGAGCTGCTGTCTTTCGGATGAGACGTTAAATTGAGGCCCCGCCTGCTCTCTCAGGTGGACATAAAAGATCCCATGGCACAATTTTGCAGATTCAGGGGAGTTATCCCTGGTGTCCTGGCCAATATTTATCCCTCAATCCACATAACAAAAACAGGTGATCTGGTCATTATCACATTGCTATTTGTTGTCCACAAGTTGGTTGCCATATTTCCCACATTACAACAGTGACTACACTCAAAGTACTTCATTGGCTGTAAAGCACTTTGAGACGTCCGGTGGTCGTGAAAGGCGCTATATAAATGCAAGTCTTTCTTTCTTTCCCAATAGCTGTAACCTCTCAGTTCTGGTACCACCATGTAAGTCTTTTTTGTACTTTCTCCAGTGCTTCAAAGTCCTTTTTATAGTATGGAGACCAGAACTGTGCACAGTGTTTTAAGTACCCTTCTCTTCAAAAAATTCTATCAGGTTCGTTAAGCATGAATTAGCCTTCCAGAATCCATGCAGACTATTTTTGTTATATTTTCTGGCTCTAGATACTCTTCTATCATTTCTTTTAGTGTAGATTCCAGTATCTTTCCTATCACTGATGTTAAGCAGACTGTTCTATAGTTCCCAGGCTTTGTTCTACCTCCCTTTCTGTCTGTAGGAGCAACATTAGCTCTCCACTATCTCTGTCCCAGTCTCCTTGAGTATGCGTGGGTGCATACCACCTGGACCTGGGGTCTTATCCTCGGTTAGTTTTACTAGTTTGTCGATTATTTTCTCCCTTTCTATCCCCACTGTAGTAATCTTTTTAAGACCATCCTGTAGTGAAGTGTCTTCTTCAGTGAAAACTGAAGCGAAGTGGTTATTCAATGCTTCTGCCAGTTCTCTGTCATTACCTGTGAGTTTATCTTGCTCATCCTGTAGTGACCCTATCCCTAATTTAATTTTACTTTTGTTAGATATAGCGCACTATTATTTCTTTTTATATTCCTCAATAATTTAATTTTGTAATTTTTCCTCTGCCTTCCAGATAGTTTTTTTTAAACTTCTCCACTAAATTCTTATTTGCTTTTGTCCTCCTTCCGTATCTAAGCATTTCTTGTACGCCTTTTACTTTAGATTCAATGTTCCCTTTAGTTCTTTATTCATCTACAGTGCCCCATCATTAGCTTGCTTGTGTTCAGCGTTTAGTAGAATGCATTTCTCTTGAACTCTGTTGATTACCTTTAAAGATTCCCCATTGTTTTTCTGTCTTTGTTTTTTCAGATTTTCTCTCAGTTTACCTTCTTTAGTTCCACCCACATTTCCTCGTAATTTGCTCTTTTCCAATCTATGACCTTAGTCTTTGTCCGACTTGTGTCACTCTCCATCCTACTCGTGAACCTTACTGTGTTGTAATCACTATTACTAAGATGCTCTCCTACTCTTACTTCTCCTCTCTGTTCTCGTTCATCACTCATTACAAGATCCAGCAGTGATTTTTTTCTTGTTGGACATCTTAACGGACTGAGCGAGAAAGGTGTCCTGTAGACACACTGTAAAAACTCCATTCCTCTTTCTCCTATTGTTATTTATTCCTGCCAGTTTATCTGGGGATACTTGAAATCTCCCATGATTATTATTCTATATCTGCTACTCACCTCATAGATTTATCTACATATTTCGTCCACCAATTCCCTTCCACTATTTGATGGTCTATAGTAAACCCATCATCATCATCATAGGCAGTCCCTCGGAATCGAGGAAGATTTGCTTCCACTCCTGAAGTGAGTTCTTTGGTGGCTGAACAGTCCAATATGAGAGCCACAGACTGTCACAGGTGGGACAGATAGTCATTGAGGGTATGGGGTGGGTAGGACAGGTTTGCGGCACGCTCCTTCCGCTGCCTGCGCTTGATTTCTGCATGCTCTCGGCGATGAGACTCGAGGTGCTCAGCACCCTCGCGGATGCACTTCCTCCACTTAGGGCAGTCTTGGGCCGGGGACTCCCAGGTGTTGGTGGGGATGTTACACTTTATCCGGGACAGGCGCACCAACATCAACGTCCTCGTCCAGGCTAACATCCCCAGCATTGAAGCACTGACCACACTCGATCAGCTTCATGCGGACAATGCGGGCAGGCCACATTGTCCACATGCCCGACACGAGACTCCCAAAGCAAGTGCTCTACTCGGAGCTCCTTCACGGCAAACGAGCCAAAGGTGGGCAATGGAGTAAACCCATATTACGGTGATAAATCCCTTGTTATCTTTTATGGATTTTGTATCTATTTTACTGCTAGTTACTCCTTTTTTTTGACAGTCATTATATTATTTTTAACTAGTACAGCTACTTCATCTCGCCTCCTTCCTTCCCTTCCTAAATGTGCTATATCCACAATATTTAGTTACCAATCATATTTCAGTCATCCCTACTATATCCAGATCCCCTCTACAAATCACTGCATCCAGTTTGTCCATTTTGTTTTGAATACTTCCTACATTGCTGTACCAACAGTTTAAATTATTTTTATTTATTATTACACTCTCTCTTTTTAGTAGTTACCTTTATGCCCGGTGATTTTAGCCCATCTCGGACCATTCACGTTATCCTTATTCCCTCCTTTAGTTTCTCCTTTATTCTCTTTTCCTCATTTCATTTATTGTAAGTTTCTGTAATTTCCAGCAGTTCCCTCCCCCAGTGTTATTATTTTAAAGTCTTATTTACCGCCCTAGTTATCCTTTCCGCTAGCACCATGGTCCCAGCCCGGTTCAGACACAACCCTGTCCCAGCGGAACAGCTCCTTCCTGTCCCAGTACTGGTGCCAGTGTCCCATGAAATGGAACCCTTATTTCCCACACCTCTCCTTTAGCCACGTGTTGACTTTCCTAATGGCCCAGAAATCCCGGCCTCCCTGGATCCGTACGGAGTGTGTACGGACGTGGGAAGACATCGCAAAAGCCGGTTTTCAGCGCATAATGTGCATGCTCGGAAAACCGACTTTTCCGATCTGTCAAGCTAGAGCTCGACAGATCCTCCGCATCTCGGCAGCCAGGACATTTCTACGGGCAGGATTGAAGATTTACCCATATCTTGCCCAGCAAATGTCCTCAAAACTCTTGCGTCTGATAAAAGCAGGTGCGTAGTGTAAGGGTCGAAAATCTAGTGCTACACAAAAGAAAAGGCACCCGATAACAAGGAAATAGAGCATGGGACCATTCCATGCACCCTTTTAATCGAACTTTGGCCAAGGCAAGCCGCAGGCAGAAAGGCAGGCTGGGAAATATGTCTGTGGCCAGACACTATGTGAATTCGGGGGTCACAGGCAGGCTGAGAAGCCAGCCAATCCCGGGAAAGTGCATCTTGGGCCAGCCAATCAGTGAATCGAGCCGGGCCAGAAGCAGGGAAATCCTCGACCAATAGGGAATACTCGGCGCATTTTGTAAAGGACAGCTTACCTGGATCTAATCAAGGAGAAGGGCCTATCACCAGCCCATTACCCATGTACATAAAGACAATAGGAGAGGCCAACACCTCGGTGCATCCCGACCCTGACACAATAGCCAGCCAGACTATCAGGCATCGAGGTGCACAAGAAACAATGCTTTACCTTAACACCTCATCCCCACCTTGACTCAAACAATGAGACACTGATTCAGTTTGGGCGCGAAAAAGGCCGGAAACCGAACCGGGTATAAAGGTGAGAGCTGGCGACACTTGAAGAACACAGACAAGGGGACCTGACGACACCTCGAAGGAAGAGAGAGGGACTCGGCCTCGCAAAAGAACGACCAGGCTTGGCCCATCCACCTGTCCCCGGTCGGTGAGGCCCATCCGCTACTGGTCCCCTGGTCGAAACACCCCCACAGCAGAGGACGACGACCACGCCAGCCCAGTGGGCCCGGTCTGCTCCCCCCGGGGTCTGTTGATTGTGCAAATTGACTGACTGCAGAAACTTGTTTTTCCAGTTTTGCTGGCTCTGGCCTTTGGCTTGGGCCAGGCGCCAATTGGAGAGAAGAGGAAAATCTGCATGTCGACCGACCATTCTGCGGGCCTGGAGGCCCGTCAAGGGGCATGCCCGGAGGCCGCCCAAGGTGCCGGACTGGCACCACAACAGATTGAAGGCTTCAGCCAAAATACACATCGAAAGGAGGAATCCGCAACCCGGGTGGCGGCCAACCGAGCGGCGAACCAGGGAGTCCGAAACACCATCCGAGTGACAGTGAAGAAAGTGGAGGGCCAGACAACGATCAACCGGGACCTGTTCGTGAAGAAAATCCTGCTGGGAACATGCAGCATGAAAGTCGCCGACATCTTCGCCTTGCAGGACCTCCCGAAGAGAGGTTACTTCGACGTGACCTTCAGAACCATCACCCTCTGCCTGAAGTTCCTGAAGGGTTTGAAGGAGGCGAGTGAACCGCTGCGCTCAGTGCTAACTTGGGAGCCACTGTTCACCCTCCCGTCGCAGAGAAGACGCACTATCACAGTGCAAATGTACAACCCCCACATCCCGGTCATTGATGTGCTGACATTCCTCGCCAGGTATGTCGATGGGGCAGGAAACAGCAGCGACGTGAAAGACTTGCACGGGATTTTGACCAGCAAGCGCCAGATCCAGGTCACCATGAAGGTGGACGCCAGCGGAACCATCCTGCAACCCCCTCCAGCTTTTCCATCGGAGGAAGTCGGGGCTACATGGTGTACGCTGGCCAACCCAACGTGTGCCACACCTGCGGGAAGGCAGGCCATGTGGCGGCAAGCTGCAAAACTGTCATCTGCCGAAACTGCAAGAACCAAGGCCACCAGACAAAGGACTGTAAGGAGACCAAGCGCTGCAACCTCTGTGGCCTGGCTGGGCACCTTTACAAAAACTGCCCCAAGCGCAACTTCAGCTATGCGCAGGCAGCAAAGAACATTGCACCAGAGGAGGAGGAAGCTGAGGAACACAACGTTCCAGAGGGGAGCCACACCCTCCCCCTGACCAACACCCCCGTGGACTTGGAACAAGTCGGCGAGGAAGAGAACCCTGCTACGGCGAGCTGTGAGACACCAGCAGCCAGCAGCGAAGCTCTCCCCCAGCGCACCGAGTCCAGGAACGAGGAGACAGCAGACGATGAAGCGGGATGGGAGACCGACAAGAAAAAGGCCCACAAGCGTAAGGAGAACAGGCGAGCAAGGGCCCCTGCGGAAACGACAGGGAAGAGGCGGCTACCAACCTCGACAGACAGCAGCGGCGGCAGCTCGTCTGATGAGGAAAGGCGAGAAAAAGCCTCTCACCACCGACACCAAATCAAGAGGCAATACGCCAACCCACAGCCACAGGCGACCGGGAGCAGTGAAGCGACCAGCGCAGCCCTGCTCCGGGAACCCGGGAGCAGCGAAGCACCCAGTGCACACGAGCTCCGGAACACCGAGATCGAACCAGCGACCAACGCAGACCAGCTCCGGGATAACGGGAGCAGCGAAGCGCCCAGCACACCCTGTAGACTTGTTGCAAGCCCTCATGCTCCCTAAGCACATTGCCATTGTCAAAGAATCTGTGGAGACAGCCCCCAACGGTGGCATCACATATTACTCGTGAAGTATTACCTCCTCACCACGCTAAAGATTTGGGAGTTATGGTGCGCCAGGCTATAGACGAGGCTGACCCTACCAGCCGGGATGTGCAAATTGTAAAACATGGCCGAACAGTCCAATTCCACGGGGACCCCGAGAAGGTCTTAACGACTCTGCAGCATCATACTGGCTCTGGCATACCTGACTATGTGGATCCTCATGTGTGGGCAGAGGACCCCTCCCAAGTGGGTTATACTCCCATTGATCCGATTGAGTTCCCAGTGCAGGGCAATGTGGACGGGCCCTCTATCCGACAGTACCCACTGAAATCACAGGCAATACCGAGTATCCACCGACTGATTAAGGGGCTAGTGGAACAGGGGATTTTGGTCCATGCCAGTCCCCGTGTAATACTCCTATACTGGCAGTCCCTAAGCCAGGCAGACCAAACGAATAACGTTTATTTCAAGACCTTCGAGCTATCAATGCTATCGTCCAGCCCCTGCATGCTCTGGTTCCCAACCCAGCACAGATACTGTCAATAATCCCAGCAAACGCCAAGATCTTCGCTATAATAGACCTTCAACATGCCTTCTTTGCTTTGCCGCTAGCCCAGGCAAGTCAGTACCTATTCGCCTTCACTTACCAGGGACAGCAATATACCTGGACTAGACTTCCTCAAGGGTTCATCCACTCCCTGACCTTATTCTCAAGGAGCCTGCAGAGACAGTTACAGCCTCTCACGCTGACTAAGCGATCCACTTTGATTCAGTATGTGGACGATTTACTGGTAGCCAGCGCAGATGAACCAAGTAATCAGGAGGATGCTAATCAGTTACTGAATTACTTGTCATCCCTGGGATACATAGTTTCCCCGTCAAAGGTCAAAATTGGCCAGTCTCAAGTCAAATTTCTTGGGATCATTTTATCAGGCACCCACCGAGCCTTGGAGGCTAGTCGAATCGAACCCATCTGCCAGTTTCCAGTCCCTAGCACGGCTAGACAAATGCGGCAGTGGTTGGGGATGATAAATTACTGTAGATCCTGGATCCCTAATGCTGCCTTGATGACCAAGCAACTCACACCGTACACTACCAAGGAAGGCAACTTTGAAATAGAAACCGCAGACGTCCAAGCCTTTAAGGAACGAAAGACAGCCCTGCTGCAAGCTCCGGCTTTGGGCCGGCCCCTCTATGACCGGCCCTTTCAACTGTATTGTACGATCTTGAAAGATTGTGCTACCGCTGTCTTAACTCAGAAACACGGGGATAAGCATAGACCTGTTGCCTACTACTCTTCTAAAATAGACTCTGTTGCCTTGGGACACCCCGTATGTACTCAAATATTAACTGCCATCTACAATAGCCTTCAATCTGCCGCCAACCTTACCCTCCAGCAGGATATTGTTGTATACACCTCTCACTCCGTAGCTGCCCTCTTGGGTCAACTGCAGACTCAACATCTTACCATGGCCAGGCAAAGTAGATATGAGATCTACCTACTAAATAATCCAAGGCTGACCTTTCGACACTGTACTGCCATTAATCCGGCCTGTTTTCTTACCAAGCCACCCCAAGATGAGGAAGAACCGAGTCATGACTGTTTATCTTTAATTCAAGAAGCTACCTCGGTCAGGGAGGATTTAGTTGATGTAGCAATGGAGGACCCTGACTGTATT
Organism: Pristiophorus japonicus; assembly: GCF_044704955.1. Classification (NCBI taxonomy): domain Eukaryota; kingdom Metazoa; phylum Chordata; class Chondrichthyes; family Pristiophoridae; genus Pristiophorus; species Pristiophorus japonicus. The sequence goes on along the minus strand of NW_027253926.1, from coordinate 389,441 downwards.
ATGTATGTTGACGGAAGCTCTTCCATTGACCCAGAAGGCGGACGAAATTCGGGATACGCCATAGTAGACCAGGAGAATTAGGTCCTGGAATCTGCCGCCTATTCCGCCCAACAAGCTGAACTATTCGCCCTCACCCGAGCCTGTATCTTGGCTAAAAACCTCAAGGTCAATATCTATACTGACTCTGGGTATGCCTTTGGGGTAGCCCATGATTTCGGACAATTATGGAAAAATAGGGGATTCCTAACTTCAAATGGGAATGAGGTATCCCATAAGCAGCTAGTATCTGACTTGTTGCAAGCCCTCATGCTCCCTAAGCGCATTGCCATTGTCAAATGTACCGCCCACACTACCGGAAACTCTCTGGTTGATATAGGAAACCGCTGTGCTGACCAAGAGGCCAAACAGGCCTCTCGTGGACAACAAATGGTAGTGCCCAGAATGATGAGACAAACTAAAAATCCTGCAAAGGATAAGTTAGCCTCGGAAAAACCAATGCCAACCATCCAAGATGTCATTAAAGCACAGGAGGATGCTCCTAAAAAAGATAAACTGGTGTGGAAAGATTATGGATGTACTTATGGCAATGTCTCTAAACTCTGGACCACTCCCGCGGAACAGACTTGCATGTCTGACGAGTTGGCCTTGTGGGTTATTGAATGTATGCGCTTTGCTACTCATTGTGGAGCAAGGGCAACAAGTGATACGCTTTTGGCTACTTGGTGGCACCCTAGACTCCAGGCATTGGCCCAGAACATCAGTAGTCGTTGCCTTGTTTGCCAACAGCATAATCCAAGGAAGGGAGTCCCCTGTGATTGGGGTAAGACGCCCCTACCAGAAGGTCCCTTTGAGACCTTGCAGTTGGACTACATTGAGTTGCAAAGGGTTCAGTGTTACAAATATGTGTTAGTAATAGTGGATGTGTTCAGCAAATGGATCAAAGCTTACCCTACCCTGGACAAAAAGGCTCAAACTGTTGTTAAAGTGTTAATGAGGGAAATTGTTCCTAGATATGGTATCCCTGCGCGACTGAGTTCCGATAATGGCCCTCACTTTATTGGCCAAGTTAACAAAGAATTCTGTTCCCAGATGCGCATTAACCAGCAGCCGCATTGTGCCTACCGACCCCAAGCTGCGGGATTAGTTGAACGTGCTAATCAAACTCTTAAAACCAAGCTTGCAAAACTGGTAGCATCAATCGTACTCAATTGGCTTAAACTCCTTCCCATAGCCCTATTCCAGATTCGCACTACTCCTACTAGTAAGGCTAGGCTGACCCCCGCTGAGGTCATTTATGGTAGACCCCTTAGGACCCCCTGGAATCAGAATGGCCCCTCCACTGTCCAGTTCCACCACATGACTCAGGAGATGACCGCCTATATTCTTTCCTTGACTCAGGTTCTGCGAATAGCCCACAACCAGGTTCGAGATGCTCACCTCGACCTCCCAGTTTTACCCGAATCATCCCTCGTGGCACCAGGGAAGTATGTCCTGATTAAGAAATGGATTCGGAAGGGATTAGAGCCACGATGGGAGGGGCCTTTTCAGGTGTTACTCACTACCCCCACTGCAGCCAAGGTTGAGAGGAAAAGTGCCTGGGTTCACCTGCACCACTACAAGCTCACCACCCTCGAATGAACCTATTTTACTGGTTATTCTAATTCCTGTTTCTGTTCCAGATTTCCTCTTCTCCACAGCTGAACAAGGCCGTCGACATCCTAATTGGTGAACTTTTAACCGTAGTGATAGACAGCCAGCTACACCGACAGTGAACTGAGAAGAGAGACGAGAAAACTGAACTCTATTAATCAGCAAAATTGGACTATTTATTTGAATTCTGAGCCAAAAGATGAAACCATGTCTGTTTGCCACAGTCTGTATAATAGTGTTGATATATGACAGTTCCGACGCATGGGAAGGGAGACAGAGGCGAGAGCTCCATGTAAACACCTTTTTGTACATGTCTTATGTTTATGCGCAAAATGGGAACTTTTCTACGTGCTGGGTGTGTTCACATATCCCTCTACATTCCAAAGGGGGAATTCCTTTGCGCCCCGTTCCACTGACCCGAACTGAGACTGTCAGATGGATTCAGAGCCAGACTATCATGAGAGGAGGGGGGCCAATACAAATACGAGAGATGAAAGGCGGGTCAAAAGAGGGATCACGAAGATCAGGAGGAGTATCATACCGTTAACACGTGAACAACCACGGGGAGGTCACCAAGTGGAAGAGTGTTGGAGATCCTATCAGTCAGACATTTCAGGGATGGTACCAACCAATCTACAACCGTGAAAAGGAACCCCCATTCATAGCCCTGACCAATACCTCAGGGATTGGGAGGTCAACTGGGGACATATGTCTAACCCGAAATGACACCAGTAACAAGGGACATATCATAGGGTACAGCAATTGCCCACACAGTCTCAACATCACCACAGGTGCACGAGTCACCATCCTCTCTCACCTTCCGGATAACACAGGTGGAGGTTTGTGGGCCCAGTCCTGGGACCCGGAAGCAATATATCAGAAAGCAGCTTTTAACGGCACGTATTTCGTGTGCGGTCATAAGGCATATCCTTGGTTGCCTAGGCGATGGACAGGGTCCTGCTATTTGGGATATGTGGTGCCATTTGTGCGGCAAGTACGTACCCTGGCAGAAGCACATGCCTCCAGCCGATACAAGCGAGCCATCACCCCCACTGACAAGTTCTTTGGAGTCATGATGTTCCCAATCGGGATAAGACGTCTCATGGATGAAGTAGAGAACCTAGAGATGATATTGGAACAGATAGCTAACAATACTGCTGAAGCTCTGGAGGGCATCATAGCTGAAATGGTAGCAATGCGGACCGTAACATTACAAAACCGAATGGCCCTCGATTACCTGTTAGCTGAGAAAGGGGGGGCGTGTGCCATGATAGGATCTGAATGTTGCACTTACATCCCCGATAGTTCAGAAAACATAACCAATCTCGCTGATCACATAAGAAGGGAGGTGAAGAAGTTATCCACGCCAGCAAGAGGATCTAGCTGGTTTGATTGGCTGTTAGGTGGATCTTCGAGATCCTATCTAATGCATGGGGCAATTATTCTCATCGTAGTAATAATTACCTGTTGTCTGATTGTTGGTTGCCTTAACTTCTGTTGTAAAGTAATGATGGCAAGGTTAGCAAACCCTCTTGTGGTCAAGGGCTCCTGGGTTATGATCCAACGAACTAAAGAACTACTCGACAATAACAACAATATGATTCAGGAAATAGAGTGTGAACGGATGAATGCAATACTCCTAGAATGATCCTAAGTGTTATCATGGAATGATAAAAGGGGGGGGAATATGGATATGTGAAAATGTATAAGCAATAAAGACAGTGAAGTGAACTGGATATATGAAAATATATAAGTAATGGAAAATAACTAAAAGAATGTCAGATTGCAAATATTATAACATCAGCACAATTAACAGACTTTCTCACGGTCTTAGTTACTAGTCACGCCAGTATAATTGTAACATAATTGTAACATTTACAAGCAATGTGTGAGAAAGCTCCTTGTGAGAAACAGATGCTGTAATCACTTGCCCGTATTTAATTGGGCAAAGAAGGCCAGGTATCGGCTAATGAGTGGACAAAGGGAAGGAGGGATCACAAAGGCTAGGGTGAACTAAATGTCTTTCAATTGTATTATGTACTGAAATTGTATAAATGATGCGCCTCTATGTTGTAACAACACTTGTCCGTAGGAAGTGGGTGCGCTCTATCAAGAGAGTATTCCTTCTGTCTGATAAGTCTCGGCCGGTGAGACATAATATTAAAGACTGCTTTGTTACAAGCTCCTTTGGTGTTCGCCTCAGTGTATTCGCTGAAACAGATTGAAGGAAAAGAATCCAAGAATCTACAACCCCATCTCCGGAATACCAGGAGCGACGCAGCGATCGAAGCACACCAGCTCGAGAACGCTCTGAGTTATGAAAAGAAGGAACCACCAACACCAGGCGAGGACAGTGGAGAGGACATATCGGACTTTATCGCAGCACTACAGCAGTCCCCTGGTCGAAACACTCCCACGGCAGAGGATGACGAGCACGCCAGCCCAGGTGTAGTAGACCATGATAGTAATAACCTATGCATGCTAGAAATGGCCATTAAGCACTTAAAGGACAATTTATGTGAATCGTAATGTTGAAACTGTAAAAAATAGCCTTAAAATGGATTTAAAAATTGCTAGTATTAACGTGCGTAGTGTAAAATCTACTACGCGATGTGTTTCCACCTTGGGGTACCTCGCCAAGGTCAAAGCGGACCTGCTGTTCTTTCAGGAGTGCGGTCTGCCGCACTTCAGCAGTTACTGGCAGTGGTCACGATGGTGGGCCCATGGACCATCCATATGGTCAGGAGGCAACGTCAGCCGGGCTTCCGGCCTGGGCATTCTGCTGCAGGGAGGCCACTTCACCATCACCGAAGTTAAGGAGGTGGTGGGCGGCCGCCTCCTCATAGCAGACGTAATGTACAAAAACTCCCCTCTCAGGTTAATTAATGTTTACGCCCCAGCTCTCAAGAACGAGAGGCTGCCCCTCTTCCAGCAGCTCCCAATGCTGCTGGCAACGTCCAGGCCGGTCATTCTGGGCGGTGACTTCAACTACATCATCGATGCGGCTGGACGATCCAGCAGAGCCGACAGCAAACTGGACACCACGTCCAGACTCCTGATGGATGCGGTAAAAGATGCCAAGCTGTGCGACGTCTTCAGCAACCCTGCAGACGGAGCACCGCTCAGATACACCTGGTCGAGACCAGACGGGTCCGTCCGTTCCAGAATTGACGACCTGTTTGTGTCCCACAAAGCTCAAGGTCAGATCCACCGACGTCACGCCGGTGTTCTTCTCTGACCACTGCCTCCTACTGGCCGACTCGCCCACAGGAAAACCAGAAAGCTGGCAGAGGGATATGGAAGCTGAACGTGAAACTGTTGACTCCGGAAAACATTGAGGAACTCAAGAGGGATTACAAAGGTTGGAGAACCGTAAAGCCCCACTGCGATTCCCCGATGCACTGGTGGGAAACAATCAAGACGATAAATCAAGAGGTTCTTCATCCTCAAAGGTGTTCAGCAGGTGAGAGGGAGACAGAGAGAATTGTTCCAACTCCAGACAAATATGCAAAACCAGCTCCTGCTGCAGTCGATGGGGGTCGATGTCGCGAAGGAACTCGAAGAGGTGAAGGGCCAGCAAGCCTCGCTCTTTGCCTCAGAGTCCTCCAAGATCATCTTCCGCTCCAGAGTCCGCTCTGTCGAGCAGGATGAGACGTGTTCGCGTTTCTTCTTCCAAAAGGTACACAGGGGGAGCTCTGTGATCACCAGCCTAAAGCAAGAAGATGGTTCTGTGACGTATTCGCAGCCTGACATGCTGAGGATCAGCAAATCCTTCTATGCCAGGCTGTACGACGTCAAGCCCACAGACCGCACGGCCTCCCAGTCTTTTCTGTCGTCTATTTCGGAGATATTAGACGACAGCAAGCGGGAGAGTCTGGACCACCCGTTAACTCTGGACGAGCTGACAAAGGCCGTCCGGTCCTTCGAGACAAATAAAACTTCCGGAAGCGACGGCTTACTGGTCGAGTTGTACTCGGCTCTGTGGGACTGGATGGGCCCAGACCTGCTGGAGGTGTACGGAGGTATGCTTCTGGCCGGCAGCATGTCAGAATCGATGAGGAAATGCATCATCACCCTCATCTACAAGCAGAAGGGGGAGAAGGAGGAAATCAAAAACTGGCGGCCCATTTCGCTGCTCAATGTGGACTACAAGATCCTGTCAAAGGTCATCACCAACAGGGTCAAGTCTGCTCTTGAGCTGGTGATTCACCCGGACCAGACCTGCGCTGCCCCGGCAGGAAGATCTCTGATAGCCTGGCGCTACTCAGGGATACGATCGCCTACGTGCGGGACAGGAGAGTGGACACCTGCTTAATCAGCTTAGACCAGGAGAAAGCCTTTGACAGGATATCGCACACGTACCTGATGGACGTGCTCTCCAAAATGGGGTTTGGGGAGGGTATCCACAATTGGGTCAAACTGCTCTACACAGACATCAGTAGTGCAGTTCTAATCAACAGGTGGGAAACTCAAAGCTTTCCAATCAGATCTGGGGTCAGGCAAGGCTGTCCTCTCTCGTCTCTCTTGTTTGTGTTATGTATCGAGCCCTTTGCTGAGTCCATCAGGAAGGATGCGGGCATTAGAGGGGTGACGATCCCAGGCAGCAGAGGTGCTCAGGTCAAGACCTCCCTGTACATGGACGACGTCGCCGTTTTTTGCTCGGATCCGCAGTCGGTCCGCAGATTGCTCACAATCTGCGACCAGTTTGAACTGGCCTCGGGAGCAAAGGTCAATTGCAGCAAGAGCTGGCAACTGGACCGACCGAGCCTCCATTCCCTTCACCGTCAAGCCAGATTTCCTGAAGGTGTTGGGAATATGGCTCGGAGCGGACGGGGCGTGCGCCAAAAACTGGGACGAGCGTATCGCCAAGGTCAAACAAAAACTGGGATGTTGGAAGCTGCACTTCCTCTCCATGGCAGGAAAGAACCAGGTCATCAAGAGTGAGGTGCTCTCGGGGTTGCTGCACGTGGCACAGGTCTGGCCCATCCCTCGCTCCTGTGCCGCGGCAGTCACCCGAGCCGTCTTCCACTTTGTCTAGAGGTCCAAAATGGACCGTGTCCGCAGAGACACAATGTACAAATCTCTGGACAGTGGAGGAAAGGACGTTCCGAACGTGGCCCTCATCCTGATGGCCACCTTTGTGTGCGGCTGCATCAAGCTGTGCACAGACCCCCAGTACGCAAACATCAAGTGTCACTACATGCTGAGGTTCTACCTGTCCCCGGTATTGCGAAGGATGGGTCTGGCCACGCTGCCGCGAAACGCCCCCACCAGTTGGACCATGCCTGTCCACCTGTCTTTCGTGGAAAAGTTTTTCACAAAAAATCCCTTTGACCACAAGGCCAGAAAACAGTGGTCAGCACGTAAGGTCCTGGACGCCCTACGAAAGAAGGAGAGGGTGGACCCTGTCGGGTGGTTCCCTGAGTGGACTGTCGAACTCGTTTGGCAGAACGTCTCATCGCCAGAGCTTTCACACAAGCACCAAGACATAGCTTGGTTGGCGGTGAGGAGGGCCTTACCTGTCAGAGCGTTCATGCACAGCCGGCGTATCAGCAACACGGCACGGTGCCCCCAAGTCGGCTGCGGGGTGGACGAGACTGTCACCCATCTTCTTAAGGATTGCGCCTTCGCAAGATAGATTTGGAAAGATATGCACGGTTGCTGTCGAGGTTCATCCCAAGCAGCTCCGTGACACAGGACTCGGTGCTCTACGGGCTGTTCCCAGGGACACACACCGAGACAGACATCACCTGCTGCTGGAGGGCCATCAACTCAGTCAAAGACGCTCTTTGGTCTTGCCGAAACTTGCTGGTTCTCTAGAGCAAGGAGATGTCCACGTCTGCGTGTTGCAGACTGGCGCAATCCAAGATCCAGGATTACGTGCTGAGGGACGCACTTAAAATTGGTGCAGTCGCCGCAAAGGCACGGTGGGGAAGGGCCACAGTTTAAAGCCCTTCTGCCACGGTAAACCCGGGGGGGCAGGAATCAGTACAAAACTCCCCTCGGGCTGTATTTGTAATTTACTTTTTGTGTACATGGAGCACCATGATCTGTCAACACCTATGTAGTGCCATGTACAATGCAAGGTCTGTTGCGAAATGCATGTTGAACAGAAAAAATGTAAATGTACTGTCACCCATTCCGTGTACTGTATAGTGACACATGTAATGTCATTTGTTTGAATGTACTACAAGGTATTCCGTATTGGACTGAATTGCACTTGAACTGGAAAACAAGGAAATGTAACGAACGGAACTGCCGTCAGCACCCAAATAATAGTGTATGGTATTGCTGACCGCAGCTAAATGTATTGAAATGTCTTTGAAGGTACAGATTTGTTTATGAATAAAGTATATTTTGAAATTAAAAAAAAGATGGACTCGGCCTCACAAAAGAACGACCAGGCTAAAGAACTTCGGAGCGGCCAAAGACAACTGCCACCAGCGGACCTAGACTCCATCCGTGTGCTGAACCAGCGACGGAAAACCAAGGAAGAGGAAAAGGGTGGGGGGGGGCTCAACCTTGCCCTAAGCAACCGAGCCGCACACCAGGACCGGGCTCCGAGGCCCACCGACTGGACAACCGACGACCGAGGTGACCGGGGGAGGCAACATTCACCCCAGTCCACACCAACAACTCACCCGGCCAAAAAGAAACACAACTGCGAGCCCATACAACCTCCGAGGATAACTGGAGCAAATCCAATTTAAGGTGGGACCCACTATCCCCGTCAAAGGAAACTGTGAGTATCACCCTAGAGTCTTCTCCCAACTGTCAGCTTCGGCTAGTTAGGTGTAAAGGAGGGGGTGGGTGATAGAGTGGGTATAAGGATTTTAAACGTGTAGAATTTAGTTGTGTCCGTTCCTCCCATAAACCTTTTTTTCCTTAGTTCAAAGTGGTTCAACAAGCCAGTGTGTCGACCTTGTATTTCACTTGGTCCACACTTTGGGGGCTCACACCACTTTTATTATGTGTGTATTAGTTTTGTGTTGTCTTTAGCAACTTAACCTTGTTTAAACGCTCACCTGGGTTTTAATAAAGTAGGACTTACCTGACTTTTCCAGGAACATTTCTTGTCTTTTGCAGCTCTGAGTGTTTTATTGTGGGAAGCTCATTATCCACCTAAATTCTGAGGTCAGAACCAGATAGGGGTGCAGGATGCCTCAAAATGTCAAGGTTGCGATTGGGTATAAGCAGCCTCAGACTAATTGGTGGTATCAAATATATCACGAAGCTGTCATTGGGTATAAGCAGCCTCAGACCTATTGGTGGTATCAAACATATCATTAAGCTGTAATTGGGTATAAGCAGCCTCAGACCTATTGGTGGTATCAAACATATAACTTAGCTTTCATTGGGTATTAAGCAGCCTCAGACCAATTGGTGGTATCAAACATATCACTAAGCTGTCATTGGGTATAAGCAGCCTCAGACCTATTGGTGGTATCAAACATATCACTAAGCTGTCATTGGGTATAAGCAGCCTCAGACCTATTGGTGGTGTCAAACATATCACTAAGCTGTCATTGGGTATAAGCAGCCTCAGACCTATTGGTGGTATCAAACATATCACTAAGCTGTCATTGGGTGTAAGCAGCCTCAGACTTATTGGTGGTATCAAACATACAGAGACCATGGTCCAGAACTTAAAGAAGGGTAACTTTGAAGGTATGAGGCGTGAATTGGCTAAGATAGATTGGCGAATTATACTTAAGGGGTTGACTGTGGATGGGCAATGGCAGACATTTAGAGACCGCATGGATGAACGACAACAATTGTACATTCCTGTCTGGCGTAAAAATAAAAAAGGGAAGGTGGCTCAACCGTGGCTATCTAGGGAAATCAGGGATAATATTAAAGCCAAGGAAGTGGCATACAAATTGGCCAGAAATAGCAGCGAACCTGGGGACTGGGAGAAATTTAGAACTCAGCAGAGGAGGACAAAGGGTTTGATTAGAGCAGGGAAAATGGAGTACGAGAAGAAGCTTGCAGGGAACATTAAGGCGGATTGCAAAAGTTTCTGTAGATATGTAAAGAGAAAAAGGTTAGTAAAGACAAACGTAGGTCCCCTGCAGTCAGAATCAGGGGAAGTCATAACGGGGAACAAAGAAATGGCAGACCAACTGAACAAGTACTTTGGTTCAGTATTCACTAAGGAGGACACAAACAACCTTCCGGATATAAAAGGGGTCAGAGGGTCTAGTAAGGAGGAGGAACTGAGGGAAATCTTTATTAGTCGGGAAATTGTGTTGGGGAAATTGATGGGATTGAAGGCCGATAAATCCCCAGGGCCTGATGGACTGCATCCCAGAGTACTTAAGGAGGTGGCCTTGGAAATAGCGGATGCATTGACAGTCATTTTCCAACATTCCATTGACTCTGGATCAGTTCCTATCGAGTGGAGGGTAGCCAATGTAACCCCACTTTTTAAAAAAGGAGGGAGAGAGAAAGCAGGGAATTATAGACCGGTCAGCCTGACCTCAGTAGTGGGTAAAATGATGGAATCAATTATTAAGGATGTCATAGCAGCGCATTTGGAAAATGGTGACATGATAGGTCCAAGTCAGCATGGATTTGTGAAAGGGAGATCATGCTTGACAAATCTTCTGGAATTTTTTGAGGATGTTTCCAGTAAAGTGGACAAAGGAGAACCAGTTGATGTGGTATATTTGGACTTTCAGAAGGCTTTCGACAAGGTCCCACACAGGAGATTAATGTGCAAAGTTAAAGCACATGGGATTGGGGGTAGTGTGCTGACGTGGATTGAGAACTGGTTGGCAGACAGGAAGCAAAGAGTAGGAGTAAATGGGTACTTTTCAGAATGGCAGGCAGTGACTAGTGGGGTACCACAAGGTTCTGTGCTGGGGCCCCAGCTGTTTACATTGTACATTAATGATTTAGACGAGGGGATTAAATGTAGTATCTCCAAATTTGCGGATGACACTAAGTTGGGTGGCAGTGTGAGCTGCGAGGAGGATGCTATGAGGCTGCAGAGTGACTTGGATAGGTTAGGTGAGTGGGCAAATGCGTGGCAGATGAAGTATAATGTGGATAAATGTGAGGTTGTCCACTTTGGTGGTAAAAACAGAGAGACAGACTATTATCTGAATGGTGACAGATTAGGAAGGGGGAAGGTGCAGCGAGACCTGGGTGTCATGGTACATCAGTCATTGAAGGTTGGCATGCAGGTACAGCAGGCGGTTAAGAAAGCAAATGGCATGTTGGCCTTCATAGCGAGGGGATTTGAGTACAGGGGCAGGGAGGTGTTGCTACAGTTGTATAGGGCCTTGATGAGGCCACACCTGGAGTATTGTGTACAGTTTTGGTCTCCTAACTTGAGGAAGGACGTTCTTGCTATTGAGGAAGTGCAGCGAAGATTCACCAGACTGATTCCCGGGATGGTGGGACTGACCTATCAAGAAAGACTGGATCAACTGGGCTTGTATTCACTGAAGTTCAGAAGAGTGAGAGGGGACCTCATAGAAACGTTTAAAATTCTGACGGGTTTGGACAGGTTGGATGCAGGAAGAATGTTCCCAATGTTGGGGAAGTCCAGAACCAGGGGTCACAGTCTAAGGATAAGGGGTAAGCCATTTAGGACCGAGATGAGGAGAAACTTCTTCACCCAGAGAGTGGTGAACCTGTGGAATTCTCTACCACAGAAAGTAGTTGAGGCCAATTCACTAAATATATTCAAAAGGGAGTTAGATGAAGTCCTTACTACTCGGGGGATCAAGGGGTATGGCGAGAGGGCAGGAAGGGGGTACTGAAGTTTCATGTTCAGCCATGAACTCATTGAATGGCAGTGCAGGCTAGAAGGGCTGAATGGCCTGCTCCTGCACCTATTTTCTATGTTTCTATGTTTCTAAGCAGCCTCAGACCTATTGGTGGTATCAAACATATCACTAAGCTTTCATTGGGTATAAGCAGCCTCAGACCTATTGGTGTTATCAAACATATCACTAAGCTGTAATTGGGTATAAGCAGAAAAGGGGTCCACTGATGATAGCAACTCAAATCACCATCATCTGAAGGTTGCGCCCGGTCACAAGCAACAGTAGAAGGAAAAACCCCTGCAGGTCCCAGCACTGAGCCCTGCGGCACTCCACTAGTCACTGCCTGCCATTCTGAAAAGGACCCGTTTATCCCGACTCTCTGCTTCCTGTCTGCCAACCAGTTCTCTATCCACGTCAGTACATTACCCCCAATACCATGCGCTTTGACTTTGCACACCAATCTCTTGTGCGGGGGCATGTTGGGAGCATGATTAAGAAGTTTGCAGATGACACTAAAATAGGCTGTGTGGCTGATAACAAAGGAGAAAGCTGCGGACTGCAGGAAGATATCAATATACTGATCAGGTGGGCAGAACAGTGGCAAATGGAATTCAATCCGGATAAGTGTAAGGTAATGCATTTGGGGAGGTCTAACAAGGCAAGGGAATACACATTAAATGGTACTACACTGAAAAGTGTAGAGGAACAAAGGGACCCTGAAGGTAGCAGGCCAGGTAGATAAGGTGGTTAAGAAGGCATACGGAATGCTTGCCTTTATTAGTCGAGGCATGGAATACAAGAGTAAGGAGGTTATGCTTGAACTGTATAAAACACTTATTAGGCCGCAGCTGGAGTACTGCATGCAGTTCTGGTCACCACATTACAGAAAGGATGTGATTGAACTGGAAAGGATGCAGAGGAGATTGACAAGAATGTTGCCTGGACTGGAGAATGTTGACGATGAGAAAAGATTGGAGATGCTGGGTCTGTTTTCTTTGGAACAGAGAAGGTGAGGGGAGATCTGATTGAGGTGTATAACATTATGAGGGGCTTGGATAGAGTGGATAGAAAGACCTGTTTCCTTTGGCAGAGGGGTCAACAACCAGGGGGCATAGATTTAAAGTTATTTGTAGGAGGTTTAGAAGGGATTTGAGGGGAAATATCTTCACCCAGAGGGTAGTGGGGGTCTGGAACTCACTGCCTGAAAGGGTGGTAGAGGCAGAAACCCTCACCACATTTAAAAAGTACTTGGATGTGCACTTAAAGTGCCATAACCTACAGGGCTAGGGACCAAGAGCTGCAAAGTGGGATTAGGCCGGCGTGGACACGATGGGCCGAAATGGCCTTTTTCTGTGCTGTAAATTTCTGATTCTATGATTCTAACTCCCTTGCTCTTGTTCGAATAGTGCCGTGGGAATGTTTGAGTCCGCCCAAGAGGGCAGACTGGACCTCGGTTTAACGTCTGGTCCAAAAGGCGGTACCTCACAGAGGCTGCGAGAAGGAATATCGCACATGGGCTTTAGTCAGCACGGAGTTGCCTCAGAAAGCAGCGGCTGATGTTTAGCAGCGTTCCCGCCTGTAACGGGAGCAGCGGGCAGCAACTGTGGGTGCCCATGGAGTGCCATCTGCTTTGGGGCAAGCCTTGGTGGAGTTGGTGCAAGTGGCAGCCTTTCAGGGCACAAGGTTAGTTACAGAAGCTGCTGTCATGGAGAGGGCTTGGAAACTGCACAACAATTTACTTCGGTTGGGCATCTTCAAGAAGAAAGGGTAAAGCTGTTACAGGAAAAAGGATTACTGCCCGAAGGGAGAAGAAAGGCAGGTGGAAACGGACAGGTTACTTTTCAGGGGAGACCAATTGAAAGGCCCCAAGAGTCTCGGGGCTAGACTTTCCATTAGTTTTGCATCACTACTGCCCACTTAACGTCCATTTTAACGCTGAGATGAAGTATAACGCCCAGATATCGCCCATTTCGCAAAAAAATCGAAACTAACGCCCATTTATCGCTCACTTATCGCCCAGCGTTACTTTTGGCATATAGTTAACGCCAAGAATTAGTAATATCACCCACCCATTTTTTTTGCCGTAAAGGTCAGAATAAATGAAAATAACGGCCATAATATCGGCGAGCATTACTTTCGGCATCTCGCCCACATAGCGCCGAAAATATCGCTTGCCGAAAAAAACAATGAAAAAAAGCTGCTCTCACCTGACCTTAATCCAGCAGTATGGACGCCATTGGGACTCAGGCTGAAATGTTCGAAGTGCGTTTTCATGGCACCAGAGGTCGAATTCCTTGGACGAAAGATTGCTGCAGACGGAATCAGGCCGACAGACGCAAAAACAGAGGCCATCAAAAATGCGCCCGGAATGTGACGGAGCTGCATTCGTTCCTGGGTCTTCTCAACTACTTCGGTAACTTCTTACCCAAATTGAGCACAGTATCAGAGCCTTTGCACAAGCTGCTCAGGAAAGGAGACGACTGGGTGTGGGGTGAACTTCAAGACAGAGCCTTTGAGAAGGCTAGAAATCTGTTGTGTTCCCACAAGCTACTGGTACTGTATGACCCATGCAAGCGTCTAGTTTTGACCTGTGATGCGTCATCCTATGGGGTCAGCTGCGTACTCCAGCAGGCCAATGAGTCAGGCAAACTACAACCAGTTGCATACGCGTCTCGAAGCCTGTCCAAGGCGGAAAGAGCCTACGGCACCGTAGAGAAAGAGGCTTTAGCATGTGTTTATGGGATTAAAAAAAATGCACCAGTATCTGTTTGGGCTTCGCTTCGAGCTGGAAACTGATCACAAGCCGCTTATATCGTTGTTCTCGGAACATAAAGGTATCAATACCAATGTGTTGTCCTGTATCCAGAGGTGGGTGCTGACATTATCTGCCTATGATTATGTCATTCGCCATAGACCAGGCACCGACAACTGCACTGATGCATTGAGCCGGTTGACGATGCCCACACCGGAGGTGGAAACGCCAATGCCCACAGAGCTACTCATGGTCATAGATGCCTGAGAGTGAAGGGTCGCCTGTCACTGCTCAACAAGTTAAGACCTGGACCAGCCAGGATCTGACCCTATTTCCTGTAAAACGTTGTGTTCTTAACGGGGCTGGTCGACCATCCCCAAGCAAATGGGTGAACTTTCCATCCAGTCCGACAGTTTACTGTGGGGTAATCGTTTTGTAATGCACAAGAAAATTTGTACAGGAATTACATAGTACACATCCCGGTATTGTCATGATGAAGGCCATCGCCAGGTCCCATGTTTGGTGGCCTGTCATTGACTCGGACTTAGAGTCATGCGTGCGTCAGTGCAGCACATGCATGCAGTTAAGCAATGCCCCAAAGGAAGCTCTGCTCAGTCTGTGGTCATGACCATCCAAACCGTGGTCTAGAATCCACATTGACTTTGCGGGCCCCTTCCTCGGTAAAATGTTTTGTGGTGGTGGATGCATACTTCAAATGGATAGAATGTGTGATCATGTCATCCAGCACTTCCACTGCCACCATTGAGAACCTGAGAGCCATGTTTGCCACACATGGTCTGTCAGACATCGTTGTCAGTGACAACGGACCGTGTTTCACGAGCCTGGAGTTTCAAGGGTTCATGAAATGCAACACGTGAGGTCAGCCCCATTCAAACCCATGTCCAATGGTCAAGTGGAGCGGGCAGTTCAAACCATCAAACAGAGCCTGAAACGCGTAACTCACGGTTCCTTGCAGACACGTCTGTCAAGCATACTGCTCAATTACAGGACAAGGCCACAGATGCTCACCGGGGTCCCGCCTGCAGAACTATTGATGAAGAGAGGCCTCAAAACCAGGCTCTCTTTAGTCCATCATGACGATGTTAGCGATCATGTCGAAACCCGACGTCAACGCCAGCAGTGGTATCACGACTGCGCCGCAGTGTCACGTGACATATCTGTAAATGACCCAGTGTATGTACTTAACCATGGTCAAGGGCCCAAGTGGCTCCCGGGAAATGTTACGGATAAGGAGAGTAACTGGGTGTATATGGTTAAGCTCAAGAATGGGCAGATGTGCAGGAAATACATTGATCAAATCAAGCTAAGACACACTGATGAATCGGAACAGTTGGAAGAGGACACCGCGAGCTTAGACGACCAACCAACTCACATCCAGCCATCAGAAGAACCCACTGTGGTCAACGCCCAGCCCCAAGTCGTGAGAGACTCGGAAAGCACTGGGATTGTACTGAGACAGTCAACCAGGGTGCGAAGGGCTCCAGCCTGTCTGAACTTGTAATGTGGACTTGTGCCAAGAACTGGGGGGGGAATGATGTAATGTATGTACATAAGGTCGGCCCACCACCAGGAGGCACTACCGTCGGAGGTCTGAGGGTCATAGGTACACTCATACTGGGCCCGGTATATAATCTGAACTTCACCTTTGTATCGTCACTTCTGGAAGCCATTGAAGACTGACCAGGTTACACCTAGTGACTGGCTCACAGTAAGGAGTTCATTGTATCATTTCATACACTTCACATACTGTGGACGAATTTAATTTATTTTATTTGTTTTAGAAGGTAAATTTATTGTTTGTGAACAATAGGTATAATACTGATTGTTATTGTAATGGGGCCTGCAATTTCTCAGGCAGTATTGATGACTACACACATGCTGCAGACTAGAAATGGGAGAAGGTATATTAAAGAGGTGGCAGACTGAGGAGGAGGAGGAGAACTTACACCCGACACACTTACAGGGAGAAGTGGTCTTACCTGAACTTGTCCGATAACATGTGCCTTAGGAGACTGCGCTTCTGGAAAGAGGTTATCAGTGAGATATGCCAGCTCATCAGGGGAGATCTGCAGCCTGCCAGCACCATCAGGACCACACTGTTCGTTGAGGTCAAGGTCACTGCGGCACTTTTCTTCTGCGCATCGGGTTCTTTTCAGGCCTCAGCTGACAACATTTGCGTTATCTCTCAGCATGCCACACATTGCTCCATTCGACAGGTGACTGAAGCCCTTTATGCACGCAGGATGGACTTTAGCAGCTTCCCAATGACCAGGGAGGCACAGACTGAGAGGGCTCTAGCATTCTCCCAGGGTATGTAAATACAGTGTAAAGCTCCCGCTCACAGTCCCATCAAACTCCCCCAGGGCAGGTGCATGTTGCATATGCAGTAACTCAATAGGTTTAGTACTGTGAACTCAATCAGGTGTGACCTGACTCTACTGTATTAGCTCTCGAATAAACGATTAAACATGGAGGCTTTCTTTATATACAAAGGCTGCACGTGTGTGCCTGTGGACCAATGACCTCCGATGGTCGCTCCTGGTGGCCGGTAAACCTGGGCATACATACATTACAGTGCAACACGTGTTAAAAAAAGAGTAAAGCTCCCTCTACCTTGTCCCATCAAATCCTCCCAGGGCAGGTACAGCATGGGTTAGATACAGAGTAAAGATTCCTCCACACTGTCCCATCAAACACTCCCAGGGCAGGTACAGCACGGGTTCGATACAGAGTAAAGATTCCTCCACGCTGTCTCATCAAACACTCCCCAGACAGGTACAGGCTGTGTTACAGAGTTAAGCTCCCTCTGCAGTGTCCCGTCAAACCCTCCCAGGGAATGTACTGCATGGGTTAGATACAAAGTAAAGCACCCTCAATACTTTTCCATCAAACCCTCCCAGGACAGCTACAGCGTGGGTTGGATACAGATTAAAGTTTCCTTTGCACTGTGTCAGTTGGGCACACATGTTGCACCTGCGAACACAAAGTTCCAGGTCTGCATCTATCCCTGGCCACCAAACATGTAACCTGGCAATTGCCTTCATCATGACAATACCCGGGTGCTCATTGTGGATTTCTCAGATGAACATCTCTCTGCCCATCTGGGGCATGACTACTCTGTTTCTCCACAGTAGGCAATCGGCCTGAATCGAGAGTTCATCCTTGCGCCTGTGAAATGGCTTGAATTCCTCAGGGCATGCCCCGTACGTGGCTGCCCAGTCCCCATTCAGGACACATTTCTTGACTAAAGACAGTAGCGGGTCTCTATTTGTCCAGACTTTGATCTGACGGGCTGTCACGGGTGAGCCTTCGCTTTCGAAAGCTTCAACAGCCATGACCATCTCAGCAGCATGCTCAGTTGTCCCCTCAGTGGTGGCTAGTGGGAGCCTGCTGAGTGCATCGGTGCAGTTTTCAGTACCCGGTCTGTGCTGAATTGTATAGTCATAGGCGTCGAATGTGAGTGCCCACCTCTGTATGCGGACCGAAGCATTTGCATTTATGGCCTTGTTGTCGGCCAAAAGGGACGTTAGGGGTTTGTGATCTGTCTCCAGCTCAAATTTCCTGCCAAACAGGTACTGGTGCATTTTTTTTACTGCATATACACATGCAAGCGCTTCCTTTTCTACCATCCCATAGTCCCTTTCTGCCTGGGACAGACTTCTGGAGGCATAAGCCACCGACTGTAACTGACCTTTGGCATTAACATGCTGCAACACACACCCGACCCCATATGACAATGCATCGCACGTTAAAACAAGTTTCTTACATGGGTCATATAGCGTGAACAGATTGTTGGAGCATAACAAATTGCATGCTCTATCAAAAGCCCGTTCCTGGCTGTCCCCCCAGACCCATTCGTGACCTTTGCGTAGGAGCACGTGTAGCGGCTGTAACAGCGTGCTCAATTTGGGAAGAAAGTTACCAAAATAGTTCAGGAGCCCCAGGAACGAACGCAGCTCTGTCGTGTTACGGGGTCTGGGTGCTCTCTGGATCGCTTCCGTTTTGGACGCAGTAGGTCTGATCTCATCTGCTGCTACCCTCCTCCCCAGGAATTCCACCTCTGGAGCTAGCAAGACGCACTTCGCCTTTTTCAGTCGCAGCCCTACCCAGCCAAGTCTCCGTAGCACCTCCTCCAGGTTGTGGAGGTGTTCTTCAGTATCGCAACCCGTGATGAGGATGCCGTCTTGAAAAAACACTGTCCTTGGAATCAACTTGAGGAGGCTTTCCATATTTCGTTGAAAGATCGCGGCGGCCAAGCGAATCCAGAACTGACATCTGTTGTACTCAAACAATTCATTGTGTGTCATGATGGTGGTCAGCTTCTTCGACTCACTCGCCAGCTCCTGGGTTATGTAAGCTGAGTTCAGGTCCAATTTTGAAAAAAGTTTGCCACCGGATAGCGTCGCAAAGAGGTCCTCCGCTCTCGGTAACGGGTACTGGTCTTGGAGTGACACCCGATTGATGGTGGCTTTGTAATCACCACATATCCTGACCGACCCATCCGCCTTGAGCACCGGCACAACTGGGCTCGCCCAGTCGCTGAATTCGCCTGGGAGATGATGCCTTCCCTCAGCAGGCGGTCCAATTCGCCTTCTATCTTTTCCCGCATCACGTACGGCACCACTCTGGCCTTGTGGTGTACTGGCCTGTCGTCCGGGTTTATGTGAATCACTACCTTGGCCCCCATGAACGTGCCAATGTCGGGTTGAAATAATGAGTCAAATTTGTCCAGGACCTGTGAGCATGATATTCGCTCTGCAGAAGAAATTGCATTGACATCGCCCCATTTCCAGTTCATGACAGCCAGACAACTCCTCCCCAGCAGTGCGGGACCATCCCCCGGGACAATCCAGAGTGGCAACCTGTTCTCCGAATCTTTGTGGGTCACGACTACCGTGGTGCTGCCTTGCACCGGAATGATCTCCTTTGTATAAGTCCGTAGCTGTGCATCAATTGGCAATAATTTTGGCCTCTTGGCCTTGGACGCCCTCAACTTTTCGAACTGTTAGATACTCATCAGGGACTGTTTGGCCCCTGTGTCTAGCTCAATTGATACTGGGATGCCATTGAGGAGCACTTTCATCATTATTGGTGGCGTCCTGGTGTATGAACTGTATATGTGTATATGTGCTCCACATGAACTCGCTGAACTTCAGCTTCCAGCGATAACCACCAGTGTTCATTTGGCCTCGTAGTGCCCGCCCTCCTCATACATCAACCTGGCTGCAGGCTTCCTGCATATATGCGCCAAGTGACCGCTGACGCTGCAGTTTCTGCAGGTATATTACTGATACCTGCAAGCTCTGGCTGGGTGTTTGCCTCCACACCTCCAACATGAGCCGTTGTTGGAAACAAAAGGTCCATTACCAGTCGATTGTCTCTGACTGTCTCTGTAACTGTCCTTAAGCGCACCATTGACAGGTGTTGTTGGCCCCATTACTGGATACATTGTCCCTTGCGATGGCATGAATCACCGTTCAGCTAGCCATTGTCTCTGTTGAATTTCCCCTTTGGGTTCGACTACATGCTCGGGCATGTCCGATTGCCCCTGTCTGCCTGGAGAACTGTGTGCCACGTTAACAATGTTGACTCCCTGTCCATTTGCTGCATTTAAGCCAAGATTTTTGTCAAACATCATTCTGGTCTCTTCCTCTCCTGAGATAAATGTCTGGGCCATCAAAGCCGCCTTTTCCAGGGTCAAGTCTTTGGTCTCAATCAGTTTCCTGAAAACCCCAGCGTGCCCGATGCCCTCAATAAAAAATACTCACAGCATCTCCGCTCTGCATGCATCTGGGAACTTACATAGGCTCGCCAGTCGCCGGAGGTCTGCCACGAAGTCTGGAACGCTTTGCCCTTCTTGCCGCCGGTGCGTGTAAAACCGGTGTCTCGCCATGTGCATGCTGCTCGCCGGTTTAAAGTGTTCCCCGATCAACTTACTGAGCTCTTCAAAAGTCTTGTCCACCAGCTTCTCTGGCGCTAGAAGCTCCTTCATCAGGGAGTACGTCCTGGATCCACACTGTCCCATCAAACGCTACCGGCTCAAGTACACCACGGGTTTAGATAGAGAGTAACGGTCCCTCGACACTGTCCCATCCAACTCTCCCAGGGCAGGTACAGCATGGGGTTAGATACGGAGTAAAGCTCCCTCTACACTGTCCCATCAAACTCTCCCAGGGCAGGAACAGCACGATTTAGATACAGAGTAACACTCCCCCAACACTGTCCCATCAATTTCTCGCAGTACAGGTACAGCACGTGATATGTCCTTACTATACAGTATAATACTTGAGAGAAGGTCACTCTGTGACCAGTTACCTTTATTACCAAGACCTCAAGTGATGAACGTGGGTGGAGCTTCCCCTTTTATACCTGAAAGTCCAGGTTAGAAGTGTCTCCCACAAGTTCACCACCTAGTTGTCAATGTTCTCACGGTGTACAACTTAGGTCAGTTTATACATGGGTTACAATGACAGTTGAATACATGACACGCAGAGTGCAAGTAAAGCACGGGGTTAGATACAGAGTAAAGCTCCCTCTACACTGTCTCATCAAACACTCCGAGGGCAGGTACAGCACAGGTTAGATGCGGAGTAAAGCTCCCTCTGCACTGTCCCATCAATCTCTCCCAGGGCAGATACAGCACATGTTACGTACAGTGTAAAGCTCCATGTACATTGTCCCTACAAACACTCCCGGAGCAGGTACAGACATGTTAAATACAGAGTAAATCTCCCACTACACAGTCCCATCAAAGCCTCCCAGGACAGGCACAGTACGCGTTCGATACAGAGTAAAGCTTTCTCTACGTTGTCCCATCAAACTCTCCCAGGGCAGGTACAGCACGTGTTAGATACAGAGTAATGCTCCCTCTACACTGTCCCATCAAACCCTCTCTGGACAGATACAACCCGTGTTAGATACAGAGTAAAGCTCCCTCTGCACTGTCCCATCAAACTCTCCCAGGGTAGGTACAGCACGGGGCTAGATACAGAGTAAAGCTCCCTCTACATTGTCCCATCAAACTCTCAGGGCATGTACAGCACAAATTAGATACAGTGTAAAGCTCCCTCTGCACACAGTCCCATCAAACTCTCCCAGGGCAGGTGCATGTTGCATATGCAATAACTCAATAGTTTAAGTACCGTGAACTGAATCAGGTGTGACCTGACCCTACTTTTTTAGCTCTCGAACAAATGATTAAACATGGAGGCTTTCTTTATATACAAGGGCTGCACGTGTGTGCTTGTGGCCCAATGATCTCCGATGGTCGGTCCCCCTGGTGGCAGGTAAACCCGGGCATACATACATTACAGTGCAGCACGTGTTAAAAACAGAGTAAATCTCCCTCTACATTGTCCCATCAAACACTCTCAGGGCATGCACAGCACAGGATAGATACAGAATAAAGCTCCCACTATACAGTCCCATCAAACCCGCCCAGGGCAGTACAGTATGGGTTAGATACAGAGTAAAGCCCCCTCTACATTGTCCCATCAAAGACTCACAGGGCAGTACAGCCCATGTAAGTTACAGACTAAAGCTTCCTCTACACTGTCCCAGCAAACCCTCCCAGGGCAAGTACAGCACGGGTTAGATACAGAATAAAGCTCCTTCTACACTGTACCATCAAATCCTCCAGGACAGGTACAGCACGGAGTTAGATACAGAGTAAAGTTTCCTCTACACTGTCCCATCAATCTCTCCCAGGGCGGGTACAGCACAGGTTAGATACAGAGTAAAGATTCCTCCACACTGTCCCATCAAACGTTACCGGCTCAAGTACACCACGGGTTAGATACAGAGTAAAGCTCCCTCTACACTGTCCAATCAACCCCAGCAGGACAGGTACAGCTCGTGGTTAGATACAAATTATGATCACTAGCACCAAAATGCTCTCCCCCTGATGTCCCTGCCACCTGCCCGTCCTCATTGCCCAAAACCACGTCCAGAACCGTCCCCTCCCTTGTTGGGCTTGTTACATTCTGGCTAAAGAAGTTCTCCAGAATGCATTTCAGAAATTCCACAACCATTGACAGCTAATATTAGGGTTGTTGAAATCACCCACTCTTATAGCTTTTGCACTTCGCAGAATTTGCTAACATATTTGTTCTTCTATCTTCCTCTGACTGTTTGGGGGTCTACATTACACTCCCAGTAGTGTGATCACCCCTTTCTTTTCTTCAATTCAACCCATATGGCCTTGTTTGATGACCCTTCTAACATATCATCCCTTCTCACAGCTTTAATTGTTTCTTTAATTAATACTGTGACCCACCACACCCCCGCCACCCCCCCCGCTCCTTTCCGCCTCCCCCCCTCTCTATCCCGTCTGAAAACCCTGTAACCAGGAATGTTGAGCTGCTATAACTGTCCTTCTTTCAGCCTTGTCTCAGTAATAGCTACAATATTGTACTCCCGGGTGTCTATCTGTGCTCTTTGCTCATCCGTTTTATTCCCTATACTTCTTGCATTGAGGTATATACCATTTAGTGGGGCCAAACTCCCTGTTGTCTATTTTCCAGCCCTTGTTTCCTCTGTGTTCCAAATTCACTTTCTACTTTTCTGCTGCCCAATTCCAGCTTTGCTTCATTCCCCACTGAATCTATTCTCCGGTTCCCATCCCCCTTGACAAGCTAGTTTAAACCCTCCCGTGAGGATACTGGTCCCGGCTCTGTTGAGGTGCAACCCGTCCGGCTTGTATAGGTCCCACCTCCCCTAGAAACGGTCCCAATGCCTCAGGAATCTAATGCCCTCCTGGTCACTTGCTATACCTGCATACTAACCTTTTGTGTTTCATGCACCAGGACCCCCAGTTCCCTCTGTACTGCAGCACTTTGCAATTTTTCTCCATTTAAATAATAACTTGCTCTTCGATTTTTTTTCTGCCAAAGTGCATAACCTGACACTTTCCAACCCTCCGGGAACTCCGCGTTCCTCCAATTCTGGTCTCTTGTGCATCCCCAACGTCTTTCACACCATCACCGAATTCCCTCCCGAAACCTCTCTGCCTCTCGCTCCTCCTTTAAGACCCTCCTCAAAACCAACCGCTGACCAAGCTTTTAGTCACCTGCCCTAATAGCTCCTCCTTTTGATCAATTTTATGTTTTTCTCATTACGCTCCTGTGAAGCCAATTGAGACATTTTACAACAACAACTTGTATTTATATAGCGCCTTTAACATAGTAAACCATCCCAAGGAGTTTCCCAGGTGTGTTTTAAGACAAAACAAATAAATTTGACACCGAGCTAAATAAAAAGAAATTACGGCAGGTGATCAAATGCTTGGTCAAGGAGGTGGGTTTTAAGGAGTGTCTTAAAGGAGGAAAGAGAGGTAGAGAGGTTTCGGCAGGGAGTTCCAGAGCTTGGGGTCTACGTAGTTGAAGGCATGGCCACCAATGGTTGAGTGATTATAATCAGGGATGCTCAAGAGGGCAGAATTTGAGGAATGCAGATATCCCGGGTGTGGAGCGGGGGGGGGGGGGGGGGGGGGGGGTGGGGGGTTGGGTTGTGAGGCTGGAGGAGATTACAGAGATAGGGAGGGGCGAGGCCATGGAGGTATTTGTAAAGATGGATGAGAATTTTGAAATGGAGGCGTTGTTTAACCGGGAGCCAATGTGGGTCAGCGAGCACAGGAGCACGTTACAGGAGCTACAACAATACAAGTGACTGCTGACTGCAGAGGACCCAAGGCCAGAAACCCAGCAGCAAATTGAGCACAGCTCAGTGCTGTTGAAAGCCCTTGTGATTCAGCAAGGTCCAAGGACAGTTGCAGCATTTTCAAGTGACGTTCAGCAGGTGCGGGGTTACAGAAACCACCTCCATCAGACGGAGACCCTGAGGAAGCACTCAGCTGCATTCTGGAGATCGTGTGGTTGATGCTGCGCACCGACCTGTGAAGATCGTCTGTGAAGATAACTCTCCCACACGTGGAGTGCAACGCCCGACAAGCTGAGCCCCGGCTCAGGCTTTTACCCGGGTCCATCGGCCATGAGGAAATGCTGGTTGCTCTCTCACAGGGAGGGAGAAAGTGTCACCACTGGTCACTCTGCTAAACCATCTTCTCATAGACAGTCCCTCGTATCGAGGATGATTTGCTTCCACGCCAAAAAGGGATGAGTTCACAGGTGTTTCAATGAAGGACCTGATATTCCAGGTCCAGAACGACATCTTGAAGGGTGGAAGATGCCTGTGCGTGGATTTTTTTAACGTGTGGTGACCGTTGCACACCAGCCACCACACGGGCTTGACAGAACTAGGTCTTGGTCCAGTGGCAAGGATTAACCAAGATGACTGGAGGCCAAGCTCTGCTGCACTAAACCAGCCACCGGATGGGTCCAGAGCTCCGGAAGAATGGACAAGAGTTCAGGAACACGCGTGGACCAGATTGGGAACCTGTGGTAATGGTGGTTTGGATGGGGGAGAAGTTTAAACACGAGAAGGGAAGAAACTTCAACATTGGGCAAAATAATCCAGTGGGAGGAACGTTGATGGCAAGGGCTGACCAGCCCGACCACAATTGTTCACTGACTCACTCACTGCCTGATCCTCTCCATGTCCTCGATGGTGTTGGGTAAAGTTAATCGCTTTGTTTCAGGCAAGAGCAACACCAGGCCGCCAGAAATCAAACCCGTCATCCCTGCCCTGAAATCCCGGTTTCTTCTCCCCGCGGGCTCTCAACTAAAAGTAGGACAAAAGATGGGCACTTACCTTTTGGTCGAGCACTCGCCAGAGATCCCAGACTTGAGGCCGCCTCTTCTTGTGCACCGGAGTGTGTTCACGTTGGGATGTCCGTAGGAGTCACGTGGGCCCGGACTCCTGATCACAGTAAAGTATTTTCTCATTCACAGTAATTGGTGTTTTGTAAGTCTGAAACTCCTATTACTATGAATGAGAAACACCCCAAACACCCAAACACTACATGAAACATTAAAAAAACACCTCACATAATACATTATAGAAATTAAAGTTGATAGAAATGTTTAAAAAAAAAATTTGCTGATTTTTTAAAAAGTTTTAATTATGGTTTAAAATAAAATTACCTGAGTGAGCAGGGTTTTTAACATAAATATGTCTTTTTAAATTTTATTTTTAAATGTTTTTCATATGTTTTAAAACTCTTACGCTGGTAAAAGTAGGCTATGCGTCTGCTTTTACCAGATGCAAGAGTTTGAAGGACATTTGCTGGACAAGAGACGGGTAAATAGCCCAATCCCTGCCGTGGGATTGTCCTTCTCCCAGAGATACGGCCATCTGTCAAACCAGAAACTTGACCGATCGGAAAAGCCGGTTTTCAGTGTATGCGCATTGTGTGCCGAAACCAGCTTTTCCGATACCTTCCCGGGTCCATATACACTCCGTACGGACCTGGGGAGACCGGGATTTCAGGGCCATTGTTTGCAGAAAGGCAGGAGTTTGGATTCTGACCAATCCGGAATATTGTCCCTGAGGGGTCAAGTCTGAGATCTCCCTTCAGTGTGACCCCACCACCCCCCCTCGGTGTCTGATTCCCCCGCCCCCCGGTGTCTGATTCCCCCACCCCGCCGCCCTCGGTGTCTGATGTGTCTGATTCCCCTGCCCCCCCGATGTATGATTCTCCCCTCCTCGGTGTGTGATTCCCCCCCCGGTGTCTGATTCCCCCTCGGTGTCGGATTCCCCCCCACCACACCCCCTCGGTGAATGATTCCCCCCCCTCGGTGCGTGATTCCCCCGTCCCCGGTGTATGATTCCCCCCCCTCGGTGTGTGATTCCCCCGCCCCCCGGTGTATGATTCCCCCCCTCGGTGTGTGATTCCCCCGCCCCCCCGGTGTATGATTCCCCCCCCCTCGGTGTGTGATTCCCCCGCCCCCCCGGTGTATGATTCCCCCCCCTCGGTGTGTGATTCCCCCACCCCCCGGTGTATGACTCTCCCCCCCTCGGTGTGTGATTCCCCCGCCCCCCCGGTGTATGATTCCCCCCCTCGGTGTGTGATTCCCCCGCCCCCCCGGTGTATGATTCGACCCCCCTCGGTGTGTGATTCCCCCGCCCCCCGGTGTATGATTCCCCCCCTCGGTGTGTGATTCCCCCGCCCCCCGGTGTATGATTCCCCCCCTCGGTGTGTGATTCCACCCCCTCGGTGTATGATTCCCCCCCCTCGGTGTATGATTCCCCCCCTCGGTGTATGATTCCCCCCCTCGGTGTATGATTCGACCCCCCTCGGTGTGTGATTCCCCCGCCCCCCGGTGTATGATTCCCCCCCTCGGTGTGTGATTCCCCCGCCCCCCGGTGTATGATTCCCCCCCTCGGTGTGTGATTTCCCCCCTCGGTGTATGATTCCACCCCCTCGGTGTATGATTCCCCCCCTCGGTGTATGATTCCCCCCTCCCTCGGTGTATGATTCCCCCCCTCGGTGTGTGATTCCCCCCCTCGGTGTATGATTCCCCCCCTCGGTGTATGATTCCCCCCTCCCTCGGTGTATGATTCCCCCCCTCGGTGTATGATTCCCCCCCTCGGTGTGTGATTCCACCCCCTCGGTGTATGATTCCCCCCCTCGGTGTGTGATTCCACCCCCTCGGTGTATGATTCCCCCCCTCGGTGTGTGATTCCCCCCCTCGGTGTGTGATTCCCCCCCTCGGTGTGTGATTCCCCCCCTCGGTGTATGATTCCCCCCCTCGGTGTGTGATTCCCCCCCTTGGTGTGTGATTCCACCCCCCTCCCCCCCCACTCCCTCGGTGTGTGATTCCCCCCCTCCTCAGGTCTGATTTCCCCCCACCCCTCGGTGTCTGATTCCCCTGCCCCCGTGTCTGATTCCCCCCACCTCGGTGTGTGATTTCCCCCCACCCCCCCTCGGTGTCTGATTCCCCCCCCTACCCTCGGTGTCTGATTACCCCCTCGGTGTGATTCCCCCCTCGGTCTGATCTTCCCACTTGAATGGAGGGATGTGATTGGTCCTTTTCTTGAGACCAGGGATTATTCGAGACAGTGATGGAAGAAGTATTTTCGTGAGTGTGAAATCTGAGCTCGTTTGCCCATTGTGGACTTATTGGGACTTTTGAAAATTGCAATCGTTATAGTTCTGCGTCTTGTTGTGTCAGCAAATGATAAATGCCCATCATTAAACTCACTAAATGCATTGCACGAAATACAAGATCCTCACCTAAAACCACATGAGACCTTCCCATCCAGATATCTGCCAGTCTGTACACGATGAATGGGGCGGCAATCCCTCCGATGTCACACAGCGATGAGCACACGGAAACACCAAGATTCCTGTACATAGGAAAATGCACCTTTACCTCCTCACAAAGCAGCTTCTCCATTTCACCAGCACAAAATACTTCCAGCAACACAGGTTTCATCTTTATGTTACAGTTCAAGACAATGGGTGACTGAGACCAGATGCTGTGTGTAATCGATAACTGAATTAGAAAGAAAGACTTGCATTTATATAACGCCTTTCATGACCACCAGATGTCTCATCGCTTTACAACCAATGAAGTACTTTTGGAGTGGTGTCACCGTTGTAACGTGGGAAACGCAGCAGCCAATTTGTGCACAGCAAGCTCCCACAAACTGTAATGTGATAATGATCAGATAATCTGTTTTTTTGTTATGTTGATTGAGGGATAAATATTGGCCCCAGGACACCGGGGATAATTCCCCTGCTCTTCTTCGAAATAGTGCTGTGGGATCTTTTACGACCACCTGGGAGAGCTGAGGGGCCACGGTTTAATGTTTGATCTGAAAGACGGCAGTGCAGCACTCCCTCAGCACTGCACTGAAGTGTCAGCCGAGATTTTTGTGCTCAAGTCCCTGGTGTGTGACTTGAACCCACAACCTTCTGACTCAGAAGCAAGAGTGCTACACACTGAGCCACAGCTGCCACAAGAACGATAATTTAATTAAAAGATTCATTAAAATAGAGAATTATTTCTATTCATCACGCACCTTATAAATGTTGGGTATAATTCAGCATTTAAAATACCACCATTTCGAAGCTTATAGTGATTCCTAGTTTGCCCACAAAGGCTACGGCTGTTGCAAGCCAACTGAGATCTGAATTGGAAAAATAAATACAAGTACAATTAGCAATATTCACTTTTCAATTACCGGGTAATCATTTTTTTAACTAATTTCATTTGCTGAGAGATTTTAAATTAACTCGTTCTAGTTCTGCAAGACTTGCAATGACTATTCGGGTCATCATAACCCGCAGACACTGGTCCCAGACTGGTACGTGGGCAGCGCGATGCATAGCCAGTATGAGTTGGTGCAGCGCACAGTAACCAGATTCAAGAGCCACGATCAGGTGAGCTTGGACAGACACGTGTGTGGAGCATCACTCCACAGGTGGACAGCCTTTACTGCTGGGTGGATAGAATGTTCTGGCCCCACTAAGAAGATTAGATAGCAAGTTCAAAAATGGGGGCCAAGTTCTCCGAACAGTAGATAAAGTGTCTGGGAAACTTAAAATAGTGCTTCACTGCAGTTACACGACAGGAAGTGGTCACGGAGAGAATGTCTGTGGGACCTTCCATCCTGGTGTTCCATAGCACTGTCTGTTGCACCATCTCACTCACAGGATGGAGAGGTTGGCTTTGTATTCTTTGGAACAGAGGAGGCTGAGGGGAGACCTGAATGAGGTGTAGCAAATTATGTGGGGCCTGGACAGAGTGGACAGGAAGGACCGGTTTCCCTTAGCAGAAGGGTCAACAACCGGGGGTGTAGCTTTAAAGTAAGTGGTACGAGGTTCAGGTGGGATTTAGAAACATAGAAACATAGAAAGTAGGTGCAAGAGTAGGCCATTCGACCCTTCTAGCCTGCACCGCCATTCAATGAGTTCATGGCTGAACATGCAACTTCAATACCCCATTCCTGCTTTCTTGCCATACCCCTTGATCCCCCCAGTAGTAAGGACTACATTTAACTCCTTTTTGAATTGGCCTCAACAACTTTCTGTGGCAGAGAATTCCACAGGTTCACCACTCTCTGGGTGAAGAAGTTTCTCCTCATCTCGGTCCTAAATGGCTTACCCCTTATCCTTAGACTGTGACCCCTTTCTGGACTTCCCCAACATTGTGAACATTCTTCCTGCATCTAACCTGTCTAAACCCATCAGAATTTTAAACGTTTCTATAAGGTCCCCTCTCATTCTTCTGAATTCCAGTGAATACAAGCCCAGTTGATTTAGTCTTTCTTGATAGGTCAGTCCCGCCATCCCGGGAATCAGTCTGGTGAACCTTCGCTGCACTCCCTCAATAACAAGAATGTCCTTCCTCAGGTTAGGAGACCAAAACTGGACACAATACTCCAGGTGTGGCCTCACCAAGGCCCTGTACAACTGTAGCAACACCTCCCTGCCCCTGTACTCATATCCCCTCGCTATGAAGGCCAACATGCCATTTGCTTTCTTAACCGCCTGCTGTACCTGCATGCCAACCTTCAATGACTGATGTACCATGACACCCAGGTCTCGTTGCACCTCCCCTTTTCCTAATCTGTCACCATTCAGATAATAGTCTGTCTCTCTGTTTTTACCACCAAAGTGGACAACCTCACATTTATCCACATTATACTTCATCTGCCATGCATTTGCCCACTCACCTAACCTATCCAAGTTGCTCTGCAGCCTCATAGCATCCTCCTCGCAGCTCACACTGCCACCTAACTTAGTGTCATCCGCAAATTTGGAGATGCTACATTTAATCCCCTCGTCTAAATAATTAATATACAGTGTAAACAGCTGGGGCCCCAGCACAGAACCTTGCGGTGACCCCACTACTCACCGCCTGCCATTCTGAAAAGTCCCCATTTACTCCTACTCTTTGCTTCCTGTCTGACAACATTTCTCAATCCATGTCAGCACACTACCCCCAATCCCATGTGCTTTAACTTTACACATTAATCTCTTGTGTGGAACCTTGTCGAAAGCCTTCTGAAAGTCCAAATATACCACATCAAATGGTTCTCCCTTATCCACTCTACTGGAAACATCCTCAAAAAATTCCAGAAGATTTGTCAAGCACGATTTCCTTTTCACAAATCCATGCTGACTTGGACCTATCATGTCACCTCTTTCCAAATGCGTTGATATGACATCCTTCATAATTGATTCCATCATCTTATCCACTACTGAGGTCAGGCTGACCGGTCTATAATTCCCTGTTTTCTCTCTCCCTCCTTTTTTAAAAAGTGGGGTTACATTGGCTACCCTCCACTCGATAGGAACTGATCCAGAGTCAATGGAATGTTGGAAAATGACTGTCAATGCATCCGCTATTTCCAAGGCCACCTCCTTAAGTACTCTGGGATGCAATCCATCAGGCCCTGGAGATTTATCGGCCTTCAATCCCATCAATTTCCCCAACACAATTTCCCGACTAATAAGGATTTCCCTCAGTTCCTCCTCCTTACTAGACCCTCTGACCCTTCTTATATCCGGAATGTTGTTAGTGTCCTCCTTAGTGAATACCGAACCAAAGTACTTGTTCAATTGGTCCGCCATTTCTTTGTTCCCTGTTATGACTTACCCTGATTCTGACTGCAGGGGACCTACATTTGTCTTTACTAACCTTTTTCTCTTTACATATCTATAGAAACTTTTGCAATCTGTCTTAATGTTCCCTGCAAGCTTCTTCTCGTACTCCATTTTCCCTGCCCTAATCAAACCCTTTGTCCTCCTCTGCTGAGTTCTAAATTTCTCCCAGTCTCCGGGTTCGCTGCTATTTCTGGCCAATTTGTATGCCACTTCCTTGGCTTTAATACTATCCCTGATTTCCCTTGATAGCCACGGTTGAGCCACCTTCGCTTTTTTATTTTTATGCCAGACAGGAATGTACAATTGTTGTCGTTCATCCATGCGGTCTCTAAATGTCTGCCATTGCCCATCCACAGTCAACCCCTCAAGTATCATTCGCCAATCAATCCTAGCCAATTCACGCCTCATACCTTCAAAGTTATCCTTCTTTAAGTTCTGGACCATGGTCTCTGAATTAACGGTTTCATTCTCCATCCTAGTGTAGAATTCCACCATATTATGGTCACTCTTCCCCAAGGGGCCTCGCACAACGAGATTGCTAATTAGTCCTCTCTCATTACACAACACCCAGTCTAAGATGGCTTCTCCCCTCGTTGGTTCCTCGACATATTGGTCTCGAAAACCATCCCTTATGCACTCCAGGAAATCCTCCTCCACCGTATTGCTTCCAGTTTGGTGCATATTAAAGTCACCCATTATAACTGCTGCACCCTTATTGCATGCACCCATAATTTCTTGTTTGATGCCCTCCCCAACATCACGACTACTGTTTGGAGGTCTGTACACAACTCCCACTAACGTTTTTTGCCCTTTGGTGTTCTGCAGCTCTACCCATATAGATTCCATATCATTCAAGCTAATGTCATTCCTAACTATTGTATTAATCTCCTCTTTAACCAGCAATGCTACCCCACCTCCTTTTCCTTTTATTCTATCCTTCCTGAATGTTGAATACCCCTGGATGTTGAGTTCCCAGCCCTGATCATCCTGGAGCCACGTCTCCGTAATCCCAATCACGTCATATTTGTTAACATCTATTTGCACAGTTAATTCATCCACCTTATTACGGATACTCCTTGCATTAAGACACAAAGCCTTCAGGCTTGTTTTTTTAACACCCTTTGTCCTTTTAGAATTTTGTTGTACAGTGGCCCTTTTTGTTCTTTGTCTTGCGTTTCTCTGCCCTCCACTTTTTCTCATCTCCTTTCTGTTTTTTGCTTTTGTCTCCTTTTTGTTTCCCTCTGTCTCCCTCCATTGGTTCCCATTCCCCTGCCATATTAGTTTAACTCCTCCCCAACACCACCTAGGACATTGGTTCCAGTCCTGCCCAGGTGTAGACCGTCCAGTTTGTACTGGTTCCACCTCCCACAGAACCGGTTCCAATGCCCCAGGAATTTGAATCCCTCCCTGCTGCACCACTGCTCAAGCCACGTATTCATCTGCGCTATCCTGCGATTCCTACTCTGACTAGCACGTGGTACTGGTAGCAATCCCGAGATTACTACTTTTGAGGTCCTACTTTTTTAATTTAGCTCCTAGCTCCTTAAATTCGTTTCGTAGGACCTCATCCCATTTTTTTACCTATGTCGTTGGTATCAATGTGCACCACTACAACTGGCTGTTCTCCCTCCCTTTTTAGAATGTCCTGCACCCGCTCCGAGACATCCTTGACCTTTGCACCAGGGAGGCAACATACTATCCTGGAGTCTCGGTTGCGGCCACAGAAATGCCTATCTATTCCCCTAACAATTGAATCCCCTATCACTATCGCTCTCCCCCTCTTTTTCCTGCCCTCCTGTGCAACAGAGCCAGCCACGGTGGCATGAACTTGGCTGCTGCTGCCCTCCCCTGATGAGTCATCTCCCTCAACATTACTCAAAGCAGTGTATTTGTTTTGCAGGGGATGACCACAGGGGACCCTTGCACTACCTTCTTTGCACTGCTCTTCCTGCTGGTCTTCCATTCCCTATCTGGCTGTGGACCCTTCTCCTGTGGTATGACCAACTCGCTACACGTGCTACTCACGTCATTCTCAGCATCGTGGATGCTCCAGAGTGAATCCACCCTCAGCTCCAACTCCGCAACGCGGACCGTCAGGAGCTGGAGGTGGATACACTTCCCGCACACATAGTCGTCAGGGACACTGGAGTCGTCCCTGAGTTCCCACATGGTACAGGAGGAGCATAACACGTGACCGAGCTCTTCTGCCATGACTTAACCTTTAGATAGGCAACAATAATGTTAAAGTTTACTCACTGTTAAAGAGAAGAAAGAAAAACTACTCACCAATCACCAGCCAATCACTTACCCCTTTGGCTGTGACGTCACCTTTCTGTTTCTTTTTACTTCTTTTTTGCCTTCTCCCTGTAGCTGCACAAGCTCCGCCTCACCAACCCCGGACTCGCGCTGCTCCAACTGCCGCCGCCTCACTCTCCCGCTGGGCCTTTTATAGGCCTCTCCAACCCCGGACTCGCGCTGCTCCAACTGCCGCCGCCTCACTCTCCCGCTGGGCCTTTTATAGGCCTCACCAACCCCGGACTCGCGCTGCTCCAACTGCCGCCGCCTCACTCTCCCGCTGGGCCTTTTATAGGCCTCTCCAACCCCGGACTCGCGCTGCTCCAACTGCCGCCGCCTCACTCTCCCGCTGGGCCTTTTATAGGCCTCTCCAACCCCGGACTCGCGCTGCTCCAACTGCCGCCGCCTCACTCTCCCGCTGGGCCTTTTATAGGCCTCACCAACCCCGGACTCACGCTTCTCCAACTGCCGCCGCCTCACTCTCCCGCTGGGCCTTTTATAGGCCTCACCAACCCCGGACTCGCGCTGCTCCAACTGCTCCAACTTCAATTTGAGGGAAATGTCTTCACCCAGAGGGTAGTCGGGGTCTGGAACTCACTGCCTGAAAGGCTGGTAGAGGCAGAAACCCTCACCATATTTAAAGGGTACTTGAATATGCACTTGAAGTGCCGTAACCTACAGGAGTACGGACCAAGAGCTGGAAAGTGGGAGTAGGCTGGATAGCTCTTGGCCGGCCAGTGCGGACACAATGGTCCGAAATGGCCTCCTACCGTGCTGTAAATTTCTATGATTCATGTCACCAGAACCATGTCGACGCAGTCCCATCAAACACATCCAGGGCAGGTACAGCACGGGTTAGATACAGAGTAAAGTTCCTCCTCGAGTGTTCCATGAAACACTCCCAGGGCAAGTACAGCCAATGTAAGATACAGAATAAAGCTCCCCCTACACAGTCCCATCAAACACAACCATTGCAGGTACAGCACGAGTTAGATACAGAATAAAGCACAACCCTAAAGTGTCTCATCAAACACTCCCAGGACAGGTACAGCACGTGTTAGATACAGAGTACAGCTCATAAGATAATAAGAACATAAGAAATAGGAACAGGAGTAGACCATACGGCCCCTCAAGCCTGCTCCACCATTTAATACGATCTAAGCTGATCCGATCATGGACTCAGGTCCACATTCCTGCCCACTCCCCTAAACCCTTATTCTCTCTTATCGATAAAGAAACTGTCTATCTCTGTCTTAAATTTATTCAATGTTTCAGCTTCCACAGTTCTCTGAGGCAGCGAATTCCACAGATCCATAACCCATTGAGAAAATATATTTCTCCTCATCTCAATTTTAAATGGGCGGCCCCTTATTCTAAGATCATGCCCTCTAGTTCTCGTCTCCCCTATCAGTGGAAACATCCTCTCTGCATCCATCTTGTCAAGCCCCCTCATAATCTTATACGTTTCGATAAGATCACCTCTCAATCTTCTGAATTCCACTGAGTAGAGGCTCAACCTACTCAACCTTTCCTGATAAGTCAACCCCCTCATCTCTGGAATCAACCTAGTGAACCTTCTCTGAACTGCCTCCAAAGCAAGTATATCCTTGCGTAAATATGGAAACCAAAATTGCACGCAGTATTCCAGGTGTGGCCTCATCAATACCCTGTACAACTGTAGCAAGACTTCCCTGCTTTTATACTCCATCCCCTCTGCAATAAAGGTCAAGATTCCATTGGTCTTCCTGATCACTTGCTGTACCTGCATACTAACCTTTTGTCTTTCATGCACAAGTACCCCCCAGGTCTCGCTGTATTGCAGCACTTTGCAATCTTTCTCCATTTAAATAATAGCCTGCTCTTTGATTTTTTTTCTGTCGATTGCATGACCTCACACTTTCCAACATTATACTCCATCTGCTAAATTTTTGCCCACTTAGCCTGTCTATGTCCTTTTGTAGATTTTTTGTGTCCTCCTCACATATTGCTTTTCCTCCCATCATTGTATCGTCAGCAAACTTGGCTATGTTACACTCGGTCCCTTCCTCCAAGTCGTTAATATAGATTGTAAATAGTTGGGGTCCCACCACTGATCCCTGCGGCACCCCACTAGTTACTGATTGCCAACCTGAGAATGAACCATTTATCCTGACTTTCTGTTTCTGTTCGTTAACCAATCCTCTATCCGTGCTACTAAATTACCCCCAACCCCGTGAACTTTTATCTTGTGCAGTAACCTTTTATGTGGCACCTTGTCAAATGTCTTCTGGAAGTCCAAATCCACCACATCCACTGATTTCCCCTTTATCCACTCTCTTCGTTATATCCTCAAAGAATTCCAGCAAATTTGTCAAACATGACTTCCCCTTCATAAATCTATGCTGACTCTGCCTGACTGAATTATGCTTTTCCAAATGTCCTGCTTTAATAATGGACTCCAACATTTTCCCAACCACAGATGTTAGGCTAACTGGTCTATAGTTTCCTGCTTTTTGTCTGCCTCCTTTTTTAAAGAGGACCATTACATTTGCAGTTTTCCAATCTGCTGGGACCTCCCCAGAGTCCATGGAATTTTGGTAAATTACAACCAATGCATCCACTATCCCTGCTGCTACTTCTCTTAAGACCCTAGGATGCAAGCCATCAGGCCCAGGGGATTTATCTGCCTTTAGTCCCATTATCTTACTGAGTACCACCTCCTTAGTGATTGTGATTGTGTTAAGTTCCTCCCACCCTATAGCCACTTGACTATCCACTGTCGGAATATTGTTAGTGTCCTCTACCGTAAAGACTGATACAAAATACTTGTTCAGAGTTTCTGCCATCTCCATGTTCCTCATGACTAATTCCCCGGTCTCATCCTCTAAGGGACCAACATTTACGTTTGCCACTCTTTTCCTTTTTATATACCTATAGAAACTTTTGCTATCTGTTTTTATATTTTGTGCTAGTTTACTTTCATAGTCTATCTTCCCTTTCTTAATGGCCCAGAAATTCCTCTGAGGGTCTTCCCGCGGGCAATCGGGTTAAAAAATACAAAAGAAATGTGCAGCTGCCATTCTCTCCTGCGCCCTCCGCAGCTTCCGATTCTGTGAAGATTATTCCCGGGCAGCGTATGACGTCACGCCTGTGGCTTCCTTCGGAGACTGCCCCCGCCCACAGGAGCTGTCAAAGGGAGCTCATTTACATAGGCCACGCCCCCGATCTGTTTTGACTTCAGTGCTGCAGCAGCTGTCGAGATCACTACAAGGCTTTGAAAGGTCAGCTATTTCAATGATGTTTTAATCTTTTAGAATAATTTAAAGGTTGTCTCATTTATTTAAAACATTTTAATAGCTTTAAACACTTTAAAAGATAATTAAAGCAATGTAAAGACTTAAAAACCTCTTGAATAATTTGCAATAATTATCATTAAACAGATGAGTGAAATGGATGTATCTAACGTTGTCGTCATGAAAAGGACTCAGAATTTCTCTGACAACACTCGTCAATGAGGTTGAGGCGAAACACCTCTGGCTCACTGGGAACGCAAAGTCAAAACCACCGCGGAAAGGACAAATGGCAGCATGGAATGAAGTTGCGATGGTTGTTAGCACCAACTCCACCGTTCACGGACAGCGGAACAATGCCGCAAGAAATTACATTATTTGATGAGATCTGCTAAGGTTTCTATAGTTATAAGAAATTTCAAATGTTTTTAACCAATTTAAAAGTGCTTTGTTCACTGACTTAATCATCTGGTAAGCTGAGCTCATTGTGAAGTTTTATGGCTGTAGTTCAATGAAAGGGCTTGTGTACATTTACCTTTAAACTGCTTCTAAGTTGTAAAAAGTCAACAATTATGTGTCTCCAAGATTTCACTATTTTGTATTTCGCTATTTTATTTAATATTTGTAGCCTGGAATCACTTGAAATTTTGATTCAACTTTTTTATTAACAACCAACGAAACGTTACAACTGTTTGAAAAGTAGCAAATAAGTTTACATCTTATTGGTGAATCTTTATTACAGTAAGAAACCAAAGAAGTTACTTTAAACTGTTTACATGTTTTAATCAAAGACCTTTGAAAATTTTTTAAAGTAGCAATTATCTAACAAAGATGAAAAACTTTGATGCAATAAAATGTTACTTTTTCACTTTAAAATTCTGTTTCTTCTTTTCTGTGCCTTGCTGGGCTGCAGTGGGGAGGGAGGAGGCGACAGTATCATCACCTCGTAAACGTGTTAGCAACTAGCTGTTCCCTGACAGCTCTGCTTTCGGCAGCAGCTCACTCCTCCCCTTCACGCCTTCCCACTGGGACATTTTCAAGATCTTCCATTTCAGCAGGGAGTTCATCTAAAGGGTTAAGAGTTAGTCCTTGTTTCAGGGCAAAGTTGTGCGAAGTGCAACAGGCCACCACAACCTTGACACTTTTGCAGGACTGTACTGCAATGCCCCCCCTGGTTTGTCCAGGAACCGAAAGCGTGATTTAAAAACCTCAATTGTCCTCTCGACAACTTGACATGTCCCCACATGTGCTGGTTGTATGTCTCCCGTGCCTCATTATTGGTCCTGCGGTATGGTGTCATCAGCCACGTTTTTAGTGGGTAGCCCTTGTTGCCCAATATCCATGCGGATCCTGGAGGCAATTGGTTGAGACAGTCATATAAGTTGGAGTGCTGTCGGACAAAGGAGTCCTGACTACTTCCACAGTGACCTGCGTTCATGCTTAGGATCCTGAGTTTCGCATCACAGCCGATCATTGCATTTAATGAATGATACCCCTTCCTGTTGATGAATCTCACAGCATTACTACTCGGTGCCTTCAATGCAACGTGGGTTCCATCGACGGCCGCAATCACTTTTGGGAAGCCAGCAATTCTATAAAAAGCAAGGGCATGCTCCCTTTGCTGCGGAGCAGACAAGTCAAAAGGTATGAACTCATGGCCCCTACGTAATATGGCACCCGTTATCTGGTGAATGCGGGACCTTGCAGCACACTGGCTGATGTTTGAAAAGTCACCGGTGCCTGTCTGAAATGACCCTGATGCAAAGACGGTCAATGCGGTGGTCACCTTCATGGACAGAGACAAAGCAGTGCGGGTCGTGGGGCATGTTTGAAGGTCGTCCCTCAACTTGTCACACATTCGTCCGATTGCCTCTTTGCTGAAGCGCAGCCTCCTCACACATAACTCCTCCGACATCATTTCAAACGATAGCCTCTCCCTCAACACTCTCTGTGGGGGGTAGTTATTCCTTCTGATGTGGAGGCGTTGAT
Source organism: Pristiophorus japonicus (assembly GCF_044704955.1). Lineage (NCBI taxonomy): Eukaryota > Metazoa > Chordata > Chondrichthyes > Pristiophoridae > Pristiophorus > Pristiophorus japonicus. Next base: position 351,176 of record NW_027253926.1, on the reverse strand, counting down.
AGTTCAGAAATCTTCTTAGTTGTTCCCTGCCACGTATGTTCCTCTGCTCAGAATGTCACACATCTGCATGGTAAGTATATCATACGCAGGCATGTTTCTCCCTTACAGATAGATGTTGTACACATAGGAAGAAAGAAGGAAATACTTGTAGAACTCACGTTTAAAGTCGGTGGGGCCTAACACACACTAACCCCCTCCCTCCGTTCCTCGATCCTCTCTCCCTGTTTGTCAGCTTGCATATTTGTCCATATACTGACCCTGTACCCCAGGCCCCCTGACTCCAGCTCCAGCCACTCATGCTTTGGTGCTTGGTTACCACAATGAATGGCTATCAATGAATTAAAGCACAGGGGTGTCTTTTAATTCGGCTTATTGTCTAAACTGACCATTGCTTTAATTTTGGGGAAAGGCACCAGTAAATGGGGCCAGCTTGCAATGGTGTTTGTGAGTGAAAGAAGGTCAGAATGTTTCCATGGGTTAAAAATGTCACTAAGGAGCTTACCTCGATGGCTGAGTTGGTCGATGCTGGACCACGACCACCACCACGCAGACGAGGAAGATCAGAGAATTATTCCTGGTCGATGTTAAGTATACTACAACCATTACCGAAAGCACCAGCTCTTTTACTATTGAAATGTTTTCATTCAACACACAGCCTTCAAAGCAGCTATAAAGGACAATCTCAAACAATCCTTCTAATAAATATTAACAGCTACAGTGCTGATGTCTAGCTTTAAACAGTAAACTACCCGTGATGTACCCGACTTACCTGCTTCCTCCAGCAGCTCTGTACACAGAATGCAGACTGTACGCCTGTTTTATCTGTCACAGAACCTTCGTGCCCTAATCCTGGGCAGAAGGTTTCTCAAATGCGGAAGTGTGCGCGAGAACTCAGTTCTCTAGCGCATGGGGAGGCCCTGTCCAGCTCCAGCTTGACAGATCGGAAAAGACGGTTATCAGCGCATGCGCATTTTGCGCTGAAAACCATTTTTTCCGATAACTTCCGGGGTCAGTAGAAACTTCGTACGGGCCCAGGACATCGGAATTTTTGGGCCAATCATTTTTTTAGTCATTCTTTGTTGGCTTTTAAAAGCTTCCCAGTGTTCTGTCCTCCCACTAGTTTTGGCCACTTTGTATGCCCTTGTTTTTAATTGGATACCATCCTTTATTGCTTTAGTTAGCCACAGATGGCTATCCTTTCTCTTATACCTTCTCCTCCTCACTGGAATATATTTTTCTTGAGAGTTGTGAAATATCTCCTTAAATGTACACCACTGTTCATCAACCGTCCTACACTTTAATCTATTATCTCAGTCCACTTTAGCCAACTCTGCCCTCATACCTTCATAGTCTCCTTTATTTAAGCTTAGTACGTTGGTTAGAGATCCAACTTTCTCACCCTCCATCTGAATTTGAAATTCAACCATGCTATGATCACTCATTCCGAGGGGATCCTTTACTAGGAGATTGTTTATTAATCCTGTCTCATTACACAGGACCAGATCTAAGATAGCCTGCCCCCTGGTTGGTTCCATACATACTCCTCAAGGAACCCTTTGCACTCTGAATTCTTCCTCAAGGCTACCCTGACCAATTTGATTTGTCCAATCAATATGGAGGTTAAAATCACCCATGATTATTGCTGTACCCTTTTTACAAGCCCCCACTATTTCCTGGTTTATGCTCCGACAAACAGAGTTGCTACTGTTAGGGGGCCTATAGACTACACCCACCAGTGACTTTGTCCCATTATTATTCCTTATCTCTTCCCAAACTGTTTCAACATCCTGATCATTTGAGCCAATATCGTTTCTCACCATTGCAGTGATTCCATCCAATAATCAATAGAGCAACCCCACCTCCTTTTCCTTTCTGTCTGCCCTTCCAGATTGTCAAATACCCCTGAATATTTAATTCCCTGTCCTGGTCACCTTGCAACCATGTCTCTGTAATGGCTATCAGATCATACCCATTTGTCTTAATTTGTGCCGTCAACTCATCTATTTTGTTACAAATGCATTTAGACAAAGTGCCTTTAAATTTGTTTTTTTACCATTTTTTCCTGCTTGTTTCTTCTCTCCTTCAAACTCACTTTCTTTATTTTTGCTTTCTAATTCCAGCTTTACTCCCCTCCCTACTGAATCTATTTTCAGGTTCCCATCCCCCTGTCAAGCTGGTTTAAACCCCCCCAATGGCACTAGCAAACCCCACCGTGAGGATATTGATCCCAGCTCTGTTGAGGTGCAACCCGTCCGGCTTGTACAGGTCCCACCTCTCCCAGAAGTGGTCCCAATGCCTCAGGAAACTAAAGCCCTCCACCTGCACCATCTCTCCAGCCACGTATTCATCTGCTCTATCCTCCTATTTCTATACTCACTGGCTCGTGGCACCGGGGGTAATCCGGAGATTACTACCTTTGAGGTCCTGCTTTTTAATCTCTTTCCTAGCTCCCTAAACTCTGCCTGCAGGACCTCATTTCTCTTCCTACCTCTGTCATTGGTACCGATGTGGACCACGACCTCTGGCTGTTCACACTCCCCCCATAGAATGTACTGCAGCCGCTCAGTGACATCCTTGACCCTGGCACCAGGGAGGCAACATACCATCCTGGAGTCACGTCTGCAGCCGCAGAAACGCCTGTCTGCTCCCGACTATTGAATCCCCTACCACTATAGCTCTTCCATTCTTCTTCCTCCCCCCTCCCCTGTGTAGCTGAGCCACCCGTGATACCATGGACTTAGCTCAGGCTGCACTCCCCAGAGCCACCATTGCCCCCACCGGTACTCAGAACAGAGCAGCGGTTAGAGAGCGAGATGGACTCCGGGACTCTGCATTACCTGCCTAGTCCTCCTCTTCTGTCCAGGGGTCACCCACTCCCTCTCTGCCTGCACAATCTTAAGCCGTGTGGTGACCACCTCTAGAAACGTGCTATCCACGTAGCTCTCAGTCTTGTGGATGCACCGCAGTGACTCAAGCCAACACGGAGATGGCGTTGTTGCAGCTGGAGACACCTCCTGCACACGTGGTTGTCCCGGCTGCACAACGCATCCAGGATTTCCCCCATGCCACAGGATGTGCAATCCATGGGACTGAGCTGTCCTGCCATCCCTCTAGTTACACTCGCAACTATCGAGTAGAACTAAACTCTAAACCTTAGCACAACACACCCAGCCACTACTCAGCAAACAGACAATTTAATTAATTGGTTTTCCTTAGATAATAAAAATAACATGTATTTACTTGCAGTTCTCCGAACTTACAACAAAACCAAAGGTTTCCTAAAGAAAATAAAAATACTCACCAATCCACCAGCCAGTCACTTACCTGCTTAGCTGTGACGTGACACTTCGATTTCGATTCTTTTTACTTATTGTCCCTGCAGCAGCTGGCTCCTCCCGACTGCTGCCCTTTTGTCTGGTCCTCAACGTCCCGCTGCCTTCGGGAACCCAATTCCTCCATTCTCTCTAAATGTGAAGCAAATCTTGGCACACACCGCCACCTCCCAGAAACATTTGGTAATCAGGCGACAGAGGGCAAAGGAAAGAGCTAATCACACGATGAGGAACGAGGAGCGGGACCCTGGGATGTGACAACATACAACCTGTCCCAAAATCCCTGGCTACGTCTAACATCAGTGATATTATTGCTTCTAGTCTTGTCCCCAGAATGCTTATGTATTGCTATCACATTGGTGCCTGGTGAGGAGCCTGCGGCTACCCAGGGCCGATGGAAACGGTGACATTTCTATACTCTGCGGGAGGGAGAAAATAAATTGTAACGCCAGAGGGAGGCAACTTTGTTTGTGCTACCCAGTTGCCAATGAACATACCTTCCCCCTGACTTTCAGTCAGTAAAGGCATGTGAGGGGGGGGGACATGTAAGATGGCTGCTGTCATTATAAAATTGGGAAAATGTGAGATGGCTGCTATACTGAGCTAAGCCTTACAAAAAGTGCTTAGAAAAAGTAAAAGATAAAATCCTTGTAAAAACAAAGTCATAAAACCTCAATGAGACATGAGCATAACTGCCTCTGACAACTGCTGTGGGGGGGCGTGCAGGAGACGTTCTATACAACAAACAAGTAATCTTCTCACTGAGGGGACCCTGATCAAACAGATTCGTGCATTCGGATGCAGCCGCTGGATTTCAGGCTTAAATATGAGGGTTGGAAGAGTTAACACTTACTACAGTCGAGGAGCCCTTAGTTTGGACACTAAGGTGATATTACCCGGGATAAGGTAGGCCTGACCAGTATTTGGGTCTGGTAGCATAAAAAGGAAACCTTTAGTTATTTACTTTGTATATGTTGTGCTGTGCATAATCATTGCCTCTGTGAGAGATTTAGCCTTGGTTATAAAAATAAAAGTCTTCACGGTTAATCCGACATTGTGTGTATGTGTCTATAATTCCCGGAGTCACCAACACTGTTACGTAAGGCAAAGGCACACTGCTTTTTACCTGCACATGAACAGGGAGATCTGGGGGTATGTGTGCACAAATCGTTGATGTTGGCGGGGTAGGTTGAGAAAGCGTGATTGTTGTAGATGGTTTGTGCAATGGTTGCCCTAGTGCTCTGACAAAACGTGGATGTCTGCTCTCTTTCAATGAAAGTACTGAAGGCAGAAGATTGATAACATGGGGGTGATTTCTTTACTATCAAACAGGCGAGCATTTATTCCTAACAAATGAGCATCCATCCTAACACGACTCGCTGTCCTTCCCCTCTGACCCTGCTTTCTATCCCAAATTGATTCTCTGCTTTGTGAGTCTTTCTCCCATCCAATCGTCCAAAGTCTGTTCCTTTCTCAATCGTGATTTTCACTCCCACTCGCCCGAGCCCTCCTTTCTCCTCTAGCTTTTTCCTGTCTGTCCGTCTCTCCCAATACCTCCTTCTGTGGCTCGGTGTCAAAAAATGTTTTTATTGCTACCGCTCATGTTAAGCGCCTTGGGATGTTTTGCGACGTTAAATGCAATATCAAAGGTCGCACATGATACAAACCTTGGCAACACAGTACATAGTGAGCAGGATAGTATCAGATTTCAGGAGCACATAGGCTGGTAAAATGGGCAGACACATGGCAGATGCAAGTTAGTGTGAATAAGTGTGAAGTGATGCACTTTGGGAATGTATGGGCAGATCGCTGCACTGTTTGTAAGGGGACTGCGTCTATAAATAAACTAGCATGGTGAACCAGTGAGGAATTGCATGGAGTGAGGAGCAGGATCTGTGTCTAATGTCAGGTGTGAGTGTGTGAGAGTGTGTGTGAGAGAGAATGCGTGTGAGTGTGAGTGTGTGTGAGAGTGTGTGTGTGTGTGTGTGTGTGTGTGTGTGTGTGTGTGTGTGTGTGTGTGTGAGAGAGTGTCTATGTGTGTGTGTGTGTGAGAGAGACAGTATCGGGAGAGTTCACTCCCAGTCACACAGCAATGGGACCTGCACTGTTTAAAGATCCACACATAGCCATTAATGTAACAAGAAGATATCAATTTATTTAGAAATGAAACATAGAAATTTACAGCGCAGAAGGAGGCCATTTCGGCCCATCGTGTCCACGCCGACGAGGCCCTCGGTCATCAGCACTGAAGGTTATATATAAACTTATGAACAATGAACGATGGCGGACAGGTAAAGAGCATCCAGCCCAACCAGTCTGTCTCTCACAACTGCGATATCCCTTGCACTGAAACATTCTACACTCCACCCCAACTGGTGCCATGTGATCTCCTGGGAGAGGCAAAAACCAGATAAAAACCCAGGCCAATTTAGGGAAAAAAATCTGGGAAAATTCCTCTCCGACCCATCGAGGCGATCGAAACTAGTCCAGGAGATCACTCTGGCCGTATTCCATGCCCTGCAGTGCTTGCCATTATATCTGTGCCGACCAACAAAAGATCATCCAGTCTAATCCCAATTACCAGTCTAGGTCTGTAATCCTGCAGGTTACGCCACTTTAAGTGCCCATCCAACCATCTCTTAAAAGTGGTGAGGGTTTCTGCATCCACCACTCTTCCAGGCAGTGAGTTCCAAATCCCCAAACCCTCTGCCATGTACATGCCATAAAATTACATGCTTAGAAATCAGGTTGAATGGTTGATCATTCTGCTGCTGAGAGGAGGTGGAGAAGGTTGGTGGTCTGAGCATTGGACCTTCTTCAGACTGTTGGTGAATGGCAGCAAGGAGCATCAGCAGGTTGGGGCCTTCATAGGAGCATAGCACTTCTCGGTACAGCGGGTGCTGGAGAGCGATGGCTGTGAACACAGCGACTGGACTGGACGTCACCAAGGTACAGGTCACTGATTGGAGCGTGGGCAGGTACAGCAGGAGCAGCGAGGCCAGGGCGAAGGTGCTGTGAGAGATTGCAGAGCGATGTGGTCGGGGCCCAGGACAGGCGTGAGTTCGGGGCTCAGAAGAGGCGTGGGCACAGGGGGAGGGACCACCTGTGATGATGATGGTGAACGGTAGCAGGTCCTGTGCCACCAGCTGACCTTCCGGGCAAGTCGGACACGTTCCGACTGTTGGTGTAGTAAAAAGGCCAAGTAATTTGCGCTTGCTCGCAGTTGTTCCTGGGGGCCTTGGAAGAATGACTGGCAATCTTGGGCGTACGATGTCATCTGTTTCGGGAGATCTTTAGCCAACTGGTGTGAAATGCTTGTTAAGAATCCCACGTAGTTCCTGGTGGGCGCATCTTCATAATCATTGATCATTGAGGAAGCCTCGACAGATCCAAGGAGTGGGAGCAGTAATCGGAGTGTGGAACAACAAGCCCTGGTCACCTCCTCACTCCCTCCATCCAGGTGCAACAACAAGCGCACCAGGTTAGAATGGGCCTGTCGGCAGAAGGAGGATTTGGAACCTCCTATTCCACACTTGGCCAAGATCCCCAACACGCTGAACGCTTCAGCCCGCACCTTATCCGATTCAGCCTCAAAGAGAGGTTGGATCGTGGCGAGGATTTTCCCTAGAAAGGGTTGGATGATGCTTGCTCCTGACAGGATTAAGTGTTTTGAGAGGCATGACAGTACCTCAAATAATATCACTTCTGCCTGATTCTCCTGGATCCCCAACACAGTAATCATTGTGTGTATCATGCTCTCAGACAAACTTTTAGTATCATGATGCACTCGAACATTATACAGGCCCCTGACACACACCAACTGGATAACTGGGGAACCACAGAGCAAACAGCTTCGCAATCTACTCGCCAGAATGCCGGTCAGCTGCTGCTGTGAAGCCAGTGGGGATTTCAACAGCTCTGAAAAGAAGCAAGCCACGGTGACTGCCCGACAGTCTTGAAGCGTAAGGATTTGGGCCGCCAGCAGTGTCACAATGCCAGTCAGACAGGGGCCTGCAAACCTCCCCATTGCCCTGGCCAACAGGACAACGCCCTTGTGGGACGTGCGGAGATCCATCATCTGGTCCCAGCCTCCACTTTGCTCCATGTTGTTCAGCACTGCTTGGTTCTTTGTCCGTTCTAGCAGGTCCTTCAGCGTCTGCGCACAGTTCACACATAAATCACTGCTCTCCAGTGTTAGAGGCTCACTGGAGATTTCACTCTGCTGGAAATGATCATCAGGAACCAAACCACTGACCAGACAAACATCCGTGCAAGCGTTAAGATAAATGAGCAGGGCACTAAATATTTGCGGGAATAACAATGTCACCGCCGTTGCCGACTCAGGCTCATTTATCATTGCCTGCAGCCCACAGATGGCAGCCAGGGATTCTTGGCTCCAATGTTTGGTTGTCTGGCCAGGATCGGTTCTGCCTACTGGAAATGGCAGCTGATTATTCAGGATGTCCAGCAGCTCTCCCATTGTACTCATGACACAGTCAGTGTTCTCTGCCAGTGCTTGCCACATGGCACTGACGTACTTGTCCAAAGGTACAGGGTAGGTGAGGAGACAGGACACAACTGTTGAACTGTTGTGGGAGGACAAAATGGCGATGCTCCTTAAAACCAAACGTTTCACCTCCTGATGAGCAACTGACTCCAACTGAGCCCTCAACATGTGAATTATCTCTGCCACCCGATCCTGAAGTTCACTGCCACATCTCTCGATGATGGCTTTCACGAGGGCAGCGGCTGCACTGGAACAGCTGAGGTGTTGGTCGGACAATTCCTTGAAGGACATGAAGAGTAAGTTGGTCAGCTGGTCATGGGGCAAACACTTGGCAGTGACCTCCGCGATCTGGTAGCAAGTTTGAAAGAGGACTGAAGCATCATGGTTAACTAATTGTTCCCTGACTGCTTTCAGAATCTCCAACTGCTCCTTTTGCTGATCCCGATCGGTGCCTTCATACGATATCTGAATGGCCAGAATGGTGTATAAAGTGTCCAGAGCCATCCATCGAATGGGAAGCGAAGGGTCTGCACAACGCGGCATCAGTCGTCCAATCAGAGTCCCCAGGTTATTTGCAGGCGCCACATGATGAACATTGAGCTGCTGTCTGTAAAATGTCAGCAGCTGTAAGTTCATGTTCATGGCGCTCTCTCGCTCGTGAGCTTCTCCTGAAATAATCCAAACTTCCACCTGGTTCAAAATGACCTGAAGTCCTTCAGGGGTCAGGTCCTGAAGCAATAATTGCTTCAGAAGCTCTTCCAGGGAACTCATGGTCTGGGTATAAAGTGTTGCCACCACTTTTGTATCCCCATTCATGTCCTTGGCATTGTCCAGTTGTGGTGGTAACACGCTGAAAGTGCTGGTCAGGCAGGCTTGGATCAGCTGGCAGGTGTCCGCTCTGGTTGTTCTAATGTTTAATTTGATCAGCTGTATGCAGGCGTCCATGGCTAGCTGTCGGACAGGGCTCTGCAGCAGCTCTGGTGGCTCGGCCTTGATAACATCCAGCATGAACGTCAGCAGCTTCTTGTTTCTGATCAGGTTGAGGGGAACGCTCTGGCGATTTGCATGTAGGGAGCTGGCTATCTGTGTAATGGCCTTTATCAGGCTGAGCTTTAGTGTAGCATCCCCGGATTCCGACTTTTTCTCCTGCCCAGTTGTGGTGTATAGGTTGAACACAGCTGGCAAGATGTGGGTCTCAACCGTGGACAGCACTAGTTCCACAGGTGCATAGAAGGCCATGTTCCCATAACTCAGGACCAGAGTGCTCTTGGCCAAATTCCCATCTGGCTTGGCCCCAAGAATGTTCAAGGAACCTTTCGCTTTCAAGTGGTTGGACTTCGCAAACTCCTTCAGGCTACTGAGGGTTTCAACAAAGTGCGTCATGGCACAGAAACCAATGGCGAGGGCTGCACCCTCTCTCTCCGCACTCTCACTGTGCTGCACACTCACTAGCATTTTGGAAAGCTGCCCCTTTATTTGCTTAGCGTGGGTGTGACGGAGCACTGTCCCCAGGGATTTATAGAGAAAGCCCTTCTCTTGTGGGGAGAGATTGCCGATGCCGATCTCGCTGTGTATTTGATTGGCGAGCTGACATGTCCATTCCTCATCGTCAATGGCATTGAGGGATGTGGACAAGACCAGCAATAATTTATCCTCCCATTCCCTTTGGACCAGAGACTCCTTTGAATTTGTCAGCAGTTCCTCGACCAATGACGGAAGCTCCTCTTCCCACCCCCTCGCTGTTGCTGGGTGGATATTGACGCTCAGAACTCGCATTAGCCTCAGTGCCGCAGCTCCTCGGCCTCCTCCCTGATATGGGCAACTAGACACGACGAGGAGCCGGGTCAGCAATGCCTGGGCTCGGGGGAGATTTACATCTTCACTGCTGGTGAGGAAATACCTTTCACTGCCGACTTGCAGCTTCTTCTTCCCAAGATATGCAGCACAGTTATATATGGTTGTCGAAGCAGTGGTGTATTGGGGCGTAGTAACGAACTGCAGTAAGAATGGCCAAAGGATATCCTCCATCTTAACTGCAGTTGTGATTACGTACATTACTGTTTCACATACAGTCACTACTTCCTCATCAGTAACCTGGTCTGGCCGATTATTGGACGGTACAGAGGTCCTTGAGTCAATGGGTGCAGCACACTCTTGGATAAGAAATTCCACCATTGCCTTGCCTCCCTCTGGCTCAAGGTAACCTTGCTGGGCCATGACACAGATTACCTTGGCAACGAGTTTCTTCTCCAGGTTGCTGCTCTTGTTTTGGAGAAGTGGTTTCAAGGCGGCCACAACCTGAGCCTTCCTCTCAGATTGTGGGGAGACCGATATAACGAGCTGTTTCAATACATTGAGTGTTGCTACTCTCGTGTTTTGTTCAGTCTTCTTTAACTGTGAGAGGATAAGTTTCTGTATTGAATCTCCATAAGCTGGGGCCAGAACTTCAAAACAGCTAAGGATCTTCTTCTCAGCAAAATGGTCATCATATCCGGCCAACACACACATCTGCTGGTGGAGACTTTGAAGCAGATTGTCCACCTGTGCTTTCAGCCCCTTCATCTTAATCTCCATGGCAACCTCCAGTACGCGGCACAGACACTCTGTAATGGAACAATGCCCGGGGTGCTTCTTGTAGAGAGAGAGGATGCTACGAAATAACCTAGGCAGCTCCTCCTCCAGTGTGTCCTTCGGCAGCAGGGCGATGATATAGCCGAGAGCTTCCACGATCGGGATCGTCAATGCAGAGGCTTCCTTCTCAAGCCACACCTTGAGTACAAGACTATAGACAGAGTGGAACACGGAGGAGAAAGAATCTTTCGTCATGTTAAATTCTGCGGCTTCCTCCACATTTCCCAGATAAATTAGGATGCTCTTGGCAAAGCTCCCCACCGCTGAAACAAATGCGGACTTGAGCTCAGCCTGGTCAACACCAACAAATACTGGAATCATGGTCCCTAAGATGGATTTCAGTAAGGGCACCATGCCGTGCACATTTTCCACAGCCAGTTTTGTGAATGTCTTGACCACGTACACATGTGGAAGGATCCCTTGTTTTAAACTCTTTTTCATCAACTCCACAACTTCCTTCCTGAATCTGAAGCTCATGGTAACCAGGAGATTGCTGGCAGCTTCCTGGCTCTCAGCTTGTGCTCCTGCTGACATTGTCATCCAAATTTCAGCCAAAGCGATAACTTTCTGGGCGAGTGCGTGGCTGAGTTGATCAAGGTTGTCCTTGATAATCATCACCATGCTCTCCAATATTACCACACTGTGTGGAGCTGTCTGCATGGTGCGATGGCACAGATAATCATGGCAACTGGTTATTATTATCTCTGGGTGCTGACGCCCCAGTGTCAGGATGATCTTTGATATTTTCTCCCGACAACTTTCACCTTCCTCGGCTGTCATCTTCAAGAGGGCAACTGAGAAAGTTTTGACATTGACGGACATTTTCGTTGTCAAATTCTACAATTTTTCAAGCTAAGTTTTAAGCAAATAATTTCTGTGAGTATGGATTGGCTATGATTACTCACTCAGTCAGTTTGTATTCAGATGACTTCTCTTCTTTCAATTCGATGATGAACACACTGTTTTCAATTTGTTCTTTATGATTATCCAGGATTTGGATAGTTTTGATTAAAGCACTTGCCTTGAAGCTCTCACCTCTTTGCTTCCTCACGCACAAATGCACAGTTTCAACCACTTTGCTGTATTTTGTCGCCCCTGTGGTTTCTGGGTTGTCATAGTGTTCATTGTGAGGCCAGGTTACATACCCCTCAGTTGTGATGTGGCCCTGGGTCATGTGCCCATATAAGTCCTGCCAGCTGTGTCAGTTTAAGGTGGGTGGTGGGGTGAAGGCCCAGGCCTGAGATACAGACCAAACGGTCAATGCAACATTCGCAACCCTTGGCAGCCATATTGGATTGAGCAGGTGTTTGTTCCTAATAAAGAACCCACTGCACCACAGACTCTTAAAGTACACGTGACAAAAGATGTCGAAATGGGAGTGTAGGACATACATTTCTAGCAGAATTGCCCCAAATTGGGATATGAAATCAATTTTAAATACATTATAAATAAAAGATCTGACGTCATGAGATGATTCCAGTGTTGGAATGGGAAAGCATCATTTCCAGCCCAGAACAATAAGGCTCCTTCACTCCAGTAGGATAGTCTCAAATAACATGGAATAGGTCTAGAAAAGATGAGTAAACACAGTTGTATGTTTGTACGTTCATCACTGTCTAAACAAATGATCCCACTGACTTTCTCTGCTCCTCTAATTCTGGCCTCTTGAGCATCCCCGATGTTAATCGCTCCACCATTGGTGGCCGTGCCTTCAGCTGCCAATGCCTTAAGCTCTGGAATGCCCTCCCTAACCTCTCGACTTCTTTGTATCTCTTTCCTCATTTAAGACACTCCTTAAAACCTACCTCTTTGACCATCTGCCCTAATATCTCCTTATGTGGTTCAAGTAGACCATAGGGCCCCTCAAGCCTGCTCTGCCATTTAATACGATCATGGCTGAGTGAATCATGAACTCAGGTCCACTTCCCTGCCCGCTCCCCATAACCCCTTAATCCCTTATTGTTTAAGAAACTGTCTATTTCTGTCTTAAATTTATTCAATGTCCCAGCTTCCACAGCTCTCCTTATTAGTCAGCAAATTGTGTTAGGGAATTTGATGGGATTGAAGGCCGATAAATGCCCAAGGCCTGATAGTCTGCATCCCAAAGTACTTAAGGAAGTGGCCCTAGAAATAGTAGATGCATTGGTGATTATTTTTCCAACAATCTATTGACTTTGGATCCGTTCCTATGGATTGGAGGGTTGCTAATGTAACACCACTTTTTAAAAAGGGAGGGAGAGAGAAAACGGGGAATTATAGACCGGTTAGCCTGACATCAGTAGTGGGGAAAATGGTGGAATCAATTATTAAAGATGGAATAGCAGCGCATTTGGAAGCAGTGACAGGATCGGTCCAATCAAGCATGGATTTATGAAAGGGAAATCATGCTTGACAAATCTTCTAGAATTTTTTGAGGATGTAACTAGTAGAGTGGACAAGGGAGAACCAGTGGATGTGTGTATTTGGACTTTAAAAAGGCTTTTGACAAGGTCCCACACAAGAGATTAGTGTGCAAAATTAAAGCACATGGTATTGGGGGTAATGTATTGACGTGGATAGAGAACTGGTTCACAGACAGGAAGCAGAGAGTCGGGATAAACGGGTCCTTCTCAGAATGGCAGGCAGTGACTAGTGGGATGCCGCAGGGCTCAGTGCTGCGACCCCAGCTCTTTACAATGATTTAGATGAAGGAATTGAATGTAATATCTCCAAGTTTGCAGATACACTAAGCTGGGTGGCAGTGTGAGCTGTGAGGAGGATGCTGAGAGGCTGCAGGTTGACTTGGACAGATTAGGTGAGTGGGCAAATGCATGGCAGATGTAGTATAATGTGGATAAATGTGAGGTTATCCACTTTGGTGGCAAAAACATGAAGGAAGAAGGGGTAAACCATTTAGGACTGAGGTGAGGAGAAACTTCTTCACTCAGAGAGTTGTTAACCTGTGGAATTCCCTGCCGCAAATAGTTGTTGATGCCAGTTCATTGGATATATTCAAGAGGGAGTTAGATATGGCCCTTACGGCTCAAGGGATCAAGGGGTATGGAGAGAAAGCAGGAAAGGGGTACTGAGGTGAATGATCAGCCATGAAGGGCCGAATGGCCTACTCCTGCACCTATTTTCTATGTTTCTATGTTTTTATGTTTCTATCTGGATGGCAGCAGATTAGGAAAAGGGAAGGTGCAACGAGACCTGGGTGTCGTGGTACATCAGTCACTGAAAGTTGGCATGCAAGGTACGGCAGGCGGTGAAGAAGACAAATGGTATGTTGGCCTTCATAGCTAGGGGTTTTGAGTATAGGAGCAGGGATGTCTTACTGCAGTTGTACAAGGCCTTGGTGAGTCCTCACCTGGAATATTATGTTCAATTTTGGTTTCCTAATCTGAGGAAGGACGTTCTTGCTATTGAGGGAGTGCAGCGAAGGTTCACCAGACTGATTCCCGGGATGGCAGGACTGGCATATGAGAAGAGACTGGATCGACTGAGCCTATATTCAGTGGAGTTTAGAAGGATGAGAGGGGATCTCATAGAAACATCTAAAATTCTGACGGGACTGGACAGGTTAGATGCAGGAAGAATGTTCCCGATGTTGGGGAAGTCCAGAACCAGTGGTCACAAGGATAAGGGGTAAGCCATTTAGAACCGAGATGAGGAGAAACTTCTTCACTCAGAGAGTTGTTAACCTCTGGAATTCTCTACCACAGAGAGTTGTTGATGCCAGTTCATTAGATATATTCAACAGGGAGTTAGATATAGCCCTGACGGCTAAAGGGATCAAAGGGTATGGAGAGAAAGCAGGAAAGGGGTACTGAGGTGAATGATCAGCCATGATCTTATTGAATGGTGGTGCAGGCTCGAAGGTCCGACTGGCCTACTCCTGCACCTATTTTCTATGTTTCTATAGGCTAGACTTTCCACTAGGTGGCTAAGGCCCCAAAAAACGGACCATGTTCCTGCGATGTGGGACATCGCGGCCTTGCTGAATGCCGGCACAAGGCACTTTTTTTTGGTGATTTTCCACTCGGCCTTACCCCGGCAATGTCAAATGGGCGATATGATTTTATGGCGATCTCATGATCGCCCACCGAAAACAGAAGTCAAAGAAGAAAAAGAAGCTTCCCTAGCAACGCTATTCTGCGCATGTGTGGGATTTCTTTTTGTGGTTGAGTTTCTTTGCCGCATTTTGAAAGGTCAGGGATCATCGCACATGCTCAGAAGCACAGGGAGGGTCACAGAGAGAGAGAGAGAGAGAAAGGAAGGGAGCAGGAGCTGTTTGAGTGTGGTTGGATTGAAAAGCGAAATCTTGTTGAAAATTATTCATTCGTTTTGTCTTTTAAGTAATTTTTTTTGACCAATATTTGAACTTAGATAATATACAATATATTATCCAATATATTGAAAAATATATTTAAATATATATTACTATGGAGGGGGAAACTGAACGTAAAAGGGCTAAACAATTTAGCGAGGAGGCCAACGAGGCACTGGTGAATATAATGAGCAGCAGATGTAACACAGGGTGGGCATGGGAAACCTTCACCCCGTGCATATAGGAGACTCTGGGCCGAGATTGCCGATGTCGTAACCTCGGCCTCGAACGAAGTACTTACACCTGACCAGTGCAGGAAAAGGTGGAACAGCTTGCTGGCAGCAGCCAGAGTAAGTTGCATTTTATATTTTAAATTTTACATATGTCATGTTTAAATAATGCATGCAAATTTGAATTTGAATCTTGAATGTCATTTCGTTATAGTATTAATTAATTAAATTATGAATTAATTTAGGCATCCTAACACTAAGTTGATTTTTATATTATGAAATATTATTAATATGCAATGCAATGTTAATTTCTAATCGAACATTTAAATCTGTCAGTCTTAAATGTTTATCACCAAGTCCATCAGCTTATGCCATGCAATGTTACCTTATCATTTCCGGAAGAAGATATCGATCAATCGCGTCGAGCAGAGGAGGACAGGCAGCGGCTCTGCTCACGTGCAGATTTTACCCGAATACGAGGAGCTTGCGGTCGCCTTAGTGGGGCCTGACAGCCGTTTGGTCACGACCCGTGGTGTGGCCGAACCTAAGATAAAAATATCTTAGTTATGCATGTAATGTTCTGTAATTATAATGCAATCTGATATATATCTTTGATGTACTCTTGATTTACGAATGAGGTCATGGCAGCCCTGGTCAGCCCTTGTGCATATGGGGTATTGAAAAGTATTCTTATATTATGGGTTATTGAGAAATTGACATGTATTGATGTATGTTTACGAATAATGAGCACCGTTAATGTCCTAATAAGTTGATAGGAAATGTCATTCGTCTTTTTAAGGTCAAGTGTCGTTAGTCAGTGGACTCATCCACTACTGCTGCACCGTCAAATACCTTGCAGGAGGAAGAGGAGGGACTGCTGCCAACTGTGGAGCAAGAGCAGGAGGAGGAGGAGGAGGACGATATTCTTTATCCAGAGTTTTGCGGGTTTCTCCGCAAATTGGAGCCAGTTCTCCGCGAACTGGAGCCAGTTTCCAGCAACCTGGAGCGAGTTCAGCACGAACTTCTCCAACTGGTCTTCTGTGCAAGCACAGACAGCACGGGAGACATTGGAGGCTGTTCGGCAGCAGACTGCCGCAACCAATTCCCGATGGCATGCTGGCTGCACACGGCGCTGCACCCCAAGGTGTTGTGTCAGCTCGCAGCGAGACCCCAAGCATGCAAGCGAGTACGGTGGACACAGTTCCTCCTGACTCAGAAGTGGAGCCTCAGGCTTCTGCTTCCACTCCATCACCTCCACCACGGCAGGAAGTCTTACCATCCCACACTGCACAATGCACTCATGTCGGTCTGCGTAGACCCAAAACGGGCGGGTAGGGTAAGAACACGGGGTGGGACTGGACCTGGAGGGAAACATGGCCGCAGGTAGGGAGGGGGGAGTGTTTTTCATTGTTGAATTGTTTTTTATTTTTTTTTTTAATTGTTAACATTTTGTTGAAGGTTCATTGGGATTTGAGAGAAGGGTGGGTTGGGGGTTGGGGGTTGGGGGTGGGGGGGGGAGCAGGTGTGGGTGGAGGGAGCATGTTGTTAAATAGTTTTTAAAAAATTTGTTTGTTGGCTTTGTTAATAAAAAAAATCTTGAATTCAACAAATTTTGTGCCTTCTCTCTGAATTACATTAGTTAACAAATTTACAGTTGTTCATCCTTATTTGTTTATTCTTTTATTATAGCAGTACTTTACTTAAACTTTACTTCAAGTAAGCATTATTTCCGATGATAGGCCAGTGGAGGAAAGACAACAAGGAAACCCCACGCAAATGAAAGTTTTGATTAACCCTAACTGTAATTGAACATTTGAATATCCACAATGATAGTTCATGCAAAGCGTTCATTAATGAGCTGCTGACACAACAGCTTAGTGGCCGTGTAACTGCCCCTGGCGACTGGTCTTCGGGAGGGGTGTGGTGGTACCAGTGCTAGATCGCCAGGCTGATTGAGCTCCCCTATGTCCTCGCCCCCGTCCTCTTCATCCTCTTCATCCTCGCCGGCTGGTTCTTCTGTCTCCCCTCCTTCTGGAGGTGGACCTGCAGCCCGATCTGGCATTACTTGTCCTCTCCTTATAGCTAGGTTATGCAGCATGCAACACACCACAATAAACTCTGCAATCTGGTCAGGGTGCTACTGTAGGCTGCCTCCAGAATGATCCAGGCATCTGAAGCGCTGCTTTAGGACTCCAACTGTCTTTTCAACGATGTTGCGAGTCGTTATGTGACTTTCATTCTAACATTTCTGTGCTTCAGTGACGGGATTACGCAGAGGGATCATCAGCCAACTTGCAAGGCCATACCCTTTATCCCCCAGCATCCAACCGTGACCTTCTGGCTGATTGGCAAACAGGTCAGGGATAGCACTTTCACGCAAGTGGTGCACATCATGGATGCTGCCAGGAAGTGTAGCATTCACTGTCATAATTGTTTAATTGTGGTCAACAACAAGCTGCACATTTAGTGAGTGAAACCCCTTTCTGTTACGAAACACCTCCGCGTTCTTTAAGGGTGCTTTCAGGGCAATGTGCGTGCAGTCTACTGCTCCCTGTACCTTGGGGAACTGTGATATCCTGTAGAAACCCAAAGCCCTCTCGGTCTGTGCCTCCTGGTCATTGGGAAGCTTAGGAAGTCCATCCTGCGAGCATAAAGAGCTTCAGTCACCTGTCGAATGCAGCAGTGTGTAGTGTGCTGAGAGATATGGCAGATGTCGCCTGAAAAGATCCCGATGCGTGGAAGGCTAGGGCAGCAGTAACTTTCACCTCAACGGGCAGTGCGGTTCTGATGGTGCTGGAAGGCTGCAGATCACCCTTGACGAGTTGACATATCTCATCGATGACCTCCTTCCGGAATCGCAACCTCCTAAGACAAGCATTTTCAGACAAGTTCAGGTAAGATTGCTTTTCCAAGTACCTTCGTTGGCTGTACGGTCTCCTCCTCTGTCTTCGTCTCCATCTATACATTACTGTGCCACCTCTTCGATTGATCCTTTCAGTAACCAGTGTGTGAGCAGTTGCAATTAAAAGCAGGGCAAGCATAGGCCCCATATCACTATCGATAATTACTTTCACCAATTTTAATAATCTCTCTACTCTATACTCTCTAATCACTGCACTCTGCACTCTCCGTACTCTCTACGTTATATACCAGTCAGTTTGATAGGCCCCAATAATATCAGTAAATAACTTCACTATGTAAAAGCTATTTACAAAAACATTTCAATATACAAAACCTATTTACCAAAAATAGCTTGATAATACCTCTTTATATTCCCTGTCCCAATATTCTGAGTACAATTATCTTTAAATAAATTTTCTAAATAACTCACAACTAAGCCTCCACTTCCTCCGAAGTTCAAAATGGCGTCCGTAGTGCCCATTTCCTTCTCTTAGGCCCAGTAACAGCAACTATTTCCCAGCACTCTTTTGGGCCTTGCATCAGCCCAGCGAAGTGCATGCTAGGTGCCAAAACTTGGGATGGACCTTTTGTGGGCGATCATTTGGGCGGTCATCTCGGCGATCAAAGTGGAAATTAAGGAACCTGTTTTTCCGGCGATGTTTTGGGCCTAGTTTCCACTTTTTGCTCAAAAGGGGCGATAGATGGGCCATGGATGGGCGATGTGAAGTGGAAAGTCTCGCCCTATGTTTCTATGTTACTCATCTAGGCCTATATCAATTTAATAGGCTACCATTTGGAGTGTCTTCCACCCCTGCCATATTCCAAGGGGTGATGAACCAGATTTTGCAAGGTATTGAAGGGGTAGTATGTTATTTAGTTGACATACTAATTTCAGCACCAAATAGGCAAATTCATAATAACATATTGAATGAAGTTCTCAAAACGGCTAGAGAAGCACAGATTGTCTGCTCGCAAGTGTGAGTTATTTCAAAAGTCCGTGGAGTACTTAGGGTACAGAGTAGACAAAGATGGTTTACATCCAACCAAGGAAAGCAGGATGTAATCAGAAATGCACCCATTCCCAAGAATGTCACTGAACTTCACTCATTTTTGGGTCTTTTGAACTATTATGTGAAGTTCCTACCAAATTTGGCTGCAGTATTACATCCACTGAATGAACTATTGAAAAAAACAGGTCCATTGGAAGTGGTCAGAAGAATGCGATACAGCATTCAAGGAGTGTAAAAGCAAATTGGTAAAGAACATCATGTTAGTTCACTATGACGTATCTAAGGAGATCAAGCTAGCATGTGATGCCTCTCCGTATGGAATTGGGGCAGTAATCTCTCATGTACTACATAATGGAGAGGAGAGACCAATTGCTTTTGCTTCACGCACTCTCAGTGTCAGTGAGCATAATTCTGCACAAATCAAAAGGGAAGCTTTGGCATTAATTTTTGGGGTCAAGAAGTTCCACAAATACTTGTATGGTCGTAAGTTTACCATCATTACGGACCATAAGCCCCTGACAGCAATCCTCCATCCAAAGTCCCCAGTTCCAACATTAGCTGCAGCCCGAATGCAGAGATGGGCTTTGATTTTGTCAGCATATACATATGATATTGAATACAGATGATCAGCTGATCTCAGTAATGCTCATGCAATGTCTAGATTGCCTTCCCCACCACAAGTTACACCTGATAGGGAAGAAGTGTTCTATTTTTCATACATTGATGAACTGCCAGTCACAGCTGAAGAGATTGGTAGAGCAACCAAACGTGACCCAGTTATGTCAAGGGTGTATGATTATATTGCAAATGGATGGCCAAACCAGGTAACAGACAAAGATACACATCCATTCTTCATTCGTAGGAATGAATTATCAGTCGATAAAGATTGTATCATGTGGAGTACAAGAGTGGTTATACCAAATAAATTCAGGTTCAAATTATTAGGAGACCTCCATGACCAGCGCCTGGAAATGTGCTTGACCAAGAGTTTTGCACGCAGTTACTTATGGTGGCCAGATCTAGATAAAGATATAGAGTACATCGTCAGTCAGTGTATGACGGTAAGCAAGCAAACACCATCAGTACCATTACAGCCATGGAAATGGCCTCCCAGGATGTGGCAAAGGCTACATATCGATTTTGCTGAGCTAGAAGGACAACAATTGTTCATTGTGATTGATAGCCATTCGAAGTGGTTCGAGGTGTTTCCAATGTGGAAAATAACAACAAGTAAAACATTAGACATTTTACGAAGATTATTTTCTTCATTTGGCCTCCCAGAAGAAATTGTTTCTGATAATAGACCACAATTTCATTCAGAAGAATTTGCACAGTTCACGAGCAAAAATGGTGTGAAACATACCAAGGTTCCATCGTACCACCCTGCTTCAAATGGTGCAGCAGAGCGCATAATACAAATTGTAAAACGTGTCCTCATCAAACAGATGTTGGATCCAAATCCAAAGAAACAACATTTATCATTGGACCATAAATTGGCTAATTTTCTAATGATGTATCGTAATACTCCTCATACAACTACTGGTAGAACACCAGCAGAGTTGTTTCTCAAAGGACAGCCACAAACCAGATTCTCGTTGTTAAAACCAAACTTGGTACAGTCCGTAGAAGAGAAACAATTAAGGCAGAAATAGAATCATGGTAGAGTGGAGTAAAAGAGAGAAGTGTGAAATTAAATTAGAAGGTGAGAGTGAAGAACCATCACCATAAATGGTTTAAAGTGGTTACCAGGAAGAGTGGTGAAGATATGTGCTCCTTGCACATATTTGGTCGAGATGTTTGATCATGGACAGGTTAGGTTTGATCACATTGATCATATTTTACCTACAGACGTGAAAGGAGTTGAAGGTGGGAATGATTCAATTATTTTGGACTCATCAGATAGTTTTGATACAAGTAAAGTACCAGTAGCATATCCTACATCCAATGTACTGAAACAAGTCCGAGAGAAGTCAGAATTTAAGTCCGAGTCCGAGTCAGGCAGACAAACGGTTTGAAGTTAGAGAGAGTTCAAATGGAAATCAAGGACATCCCTTGGAGGAAAACTTTCCTCAGGATCAGCCTCGAATGAGTTTAAATTTGACACCATGTTTGGAAGGTTCTGTTCGAGAGCGAAGGTATCCTCTTCGAAACAGAAAACAAGTGGTTAAGCTTGATTTGTAAATATGACAAAATAAGTCCATATCTTTTGTAAGGTATAACCATGCAAGTTTGTATGATGATTATTTTGTTATAATTATTTCCTCATTCAGGAGGGAGAAGTGTAATATATATAGCTCCACCTGTGGACTACTGTGGCACTGTAGCCAGTGATGTGTACAAATAAAGAGGGAACAGGTCATCTGACTAGAGTTCCGAAGTATTCTGCCATCATAAGGCTTGTGTGTGTGTTTGTGAGTTGTACTGAAGATATAACACAGAGTAAAGCTCCCTTTACACTGTCCCATCAATCACTTACAGGGGAGGTACAGCATGGGTTAGATACAGAGGAAAGCTCCCTTTACACTATTGCATCAAAAACTCCCAGGGCAGGAACCGCAGCGGTTAGATACAGAGTAAAGCTCCATCTACACTGTCCCATCAATCACTTACAGGGGAGGTACAGCATGGGTTAGATACAGAGTAAGGCTCCCTCTACACTGTCCCATCAAACACTCCCAGGGCAGGTACAGGAGGTTAGATACAGAGTAAAGCTCCCTCTACACTGTCCAATCAAACCCTCCCAGGGCAGGTACAGGACGGGTTAGATTGTGAGTAAAGCTCCATCTGCAATGTTCCATTAAACTCTTCCAGGGCGCGTACAGCATGGGTTTGAGACAGAGTAATGCTCCCTCTACACTGTTCAATCAAACACACCCAGGGCAGGTACAGGACGGGTTAGATACAGAGTAAAGCTCCCTCTATATTGTCCCATCAAAGACTCCCAAGGCAGGTACAGTGCAGGTGAGATGCGGTGTATAAATCCCTCTACACTGTCCATTAAACACTCCCAGGCCAGGTACAGCATGCGCTAGATACAGAGTAAAGCTTCCGCTATGCTGTACCATCAAACACTCCCTTGAATGGTACACCACGGCTAGGATACAAAGCAAAGCTCCCTCTACACTTTCCATTCAACACTCCCAGGGCTGGTCCAGCAGGCGTCAAATACAGAATAATTCTCCCTCAACATTGTCTCATAAAACACTTCCAGGGCAGGTACAGCATGGGTTCGATGCAGAGTAAAGCTCCGTCTACACTGTCTCATCATGCACTTGCATGACGGAAACTGCACTGGTTAGATACCGAATAAAGCACCTTCGACACTGTCCCTTCAAACACTCCCAGGGCAGGTCCAGCAGTGGTCAGATACAGAATAATTCTCCCTCTACACTGTCCCATCAAATTTCCAGGGCAAGTAGAGCACGGTTTAGATACAGAGTAAAGTTGCCTCTACATTGTCCATTAAACACTCCTAGGACAAGTACAATACGGTTCAGATACAGAGTAAACTCCCTCTACACTGTCCTATCAAACACTCTCAGGGCAGGTACAGCACGGGGTTCGATACAGAGTAAAGCTCTCTCTACACTGTCCCATCAAACACTTCCAGGGCAGGTACAGGACGGATTAGATACAGAGTAAAGCTCCTTTTAGATTGTCCAATCAAACACTCCCAGGGCAGGTACAGGACACGTTAGATACAGAGTAAAGATCCCCCTACATTGTTCCATCAATTCCTCCCAGGGCAGGTACAGGACACGTTAGATACAGAGTAAAGCTCCCCCTACATTGTCCCATCAAACTCTCCCAGGGCAGGTACAGCATGGGTTAGATACAGAGTAAAGCACCCGCTACACTGTCCCATCAAACTCTCCCAGGGCAGGTACAGCATGGGTTAGATACAGAGTAAAGCTGCCTCTATACTGTCCCATTAGACACTTGTATGCCAGGAACAGCACTGGTTAGATACAGAGTAAAGCTCTCCCTACACTGTCCAACATACACTCTCAGGGCAGGTACAGCACGGATTAAATAGAGAGTAATGCTCCCCATACACTGTCCCATCAAACAACCCCAGGGCAGGTACAGTACAGGTTCGATACAGAGTAAAGCTCCCTCTACACTGACGCATCAAACAATCCTAGGGCAGGTACAGCCCAAGGTATGATACAGAGTAAAGCTCCCCCTACACTATGCCATCAAACACTCCCAGGGCATGTACAGCATGGGTTAGATGCAGAGTAACGCTCCCCATGCACTGCCTCATCAAACACTCACAGGACACGTACTACACGGGGTTAGATAAAGAGTAAAACTCCCTCTACACTGTCCCATCAAACACCCCCAGGGCAGGAACAGCATAGGTTAGATACAGAGTAAAGCTCCCTCTACACTGTCTGTTGTGGACTTTTAAAAATATAACACTCAACACAAGGTCCGTATATAGAGAAAAGAATTGTTTATTAAAACCTGATTAATCAAGGGAGAACCGGTTGCATCAGTACCCCTACTGAATGCTCCTAATCGGCAGTCTAATGGGACAGGCTGCGCAGTTACATTTTATACAGTCGAAATACAGTCAAAATGGTGAAACTACGCGGGGAAGTGTTCCATTGGTTATTTGCCACCAGTACCCGCCCACCTGCTACTAATACATTGGTTCATACATTACAGCAATATCATTGGTTACTACAGTTACATTAATTTCATTGGTTACAGTAATTTCTAATGATTTCATTGGTATATTCGGTTATGGCCACTGTTGCTAGGGAAAAGTCCCGTATAGGTTATGTGTCACATTTCTGTGAATGTGTTCCCAGGCTAGCTAGCTCTCAGATCCATCTGGCTATTCTAATTCAAATATCTCGTGTGACTGGAACATGATGGCCTCAAGCTCATTATTTCTGTGAGCTGTCTACATAAATTTTGTGGGTGCTCATAGAAGTGTTATCTCGTCAGAGAATTTCTCTGACCTAAGCCCTAGCCCTTGAGACCTGTTGCTCTGTGTATCAGCCTAATTGCTGGAATGTGGGATTCAGCTATTCTAACATGAACACATTAAACCTTTCTTTCAGCCTTTCTTGCTTTATGTTTTAATTTTACCAAATTACTTTTCTCCTGATTAAGGTTTTCGCTCCTACAATCCCCCATTTGATCAGATGGTAACCCCAAATACCCATCATGAATAACAATTTTCCTTTCCCTGCCTTGATTTGTGTGTCTCCCGCCCCGGTTTTGTTGATCAGGCGATAGGATTGGGTCACTCACGACTCATATCAGGTACTTGTGCCGTCTTTGTGTTTGATTTCCCCTTTTTGGATCCAGCAAAGGCTTTCTGCGTTCTTGGTAAAGGGCCTTGGCCATGCCTTCACTCTGCGTCTCTTGTATCTGCCTGCACATTCTCCCAAGTATCAGCACCACTATCAGCTGCACTAGGACTAACACATGGGATATCATTCTGATCCAAGGGTGTATGTTTAGATTCAGTCCGAAATGGTAAATTCTCAAATACCATGGCGGGTCAGTCAGTTCTTTCTCAGTGCCCTTTTGTAGTTTGTCAATTTGTTCCTTGAAGACAACGTATTTCCTTCGTTGGTCAAACACACTCCTTTCCAGTGCCGTCTGCTCTTCCCTCAGCTTAGGGATCGATTGTCCTCGTGGTTCTGCAAAATCTTTATACCCCGCTTTTATCGTATCTTCTATTGTACCGTCAATGGTCTCTTCCTGCAACTCCGGGTATACTGTATATCCTTCTATGTTGATCTTGTGTTTAGGCTTCATACAGAAGTCAGGGCGTTTGATGGGGCATGTTATCACCCCTCCCACAGTCAGGTTAGTGACTGTTGTGCTGATGCACCACCGTCCGTCTCCTTGTGATGCCGTTATAGTCACATAGTCCAATGCCCATGGGGTGATGCTTAGGACGTATCCCTCTTTTTGGTCGTATCCACAGTCATCTTTTCCCTTCAGAAATGACTCTCCACATAACATAACTTGTTTATTCTTATAACAATCTGTTATAGATACGCCCTTGGTCTGATTCCCATTTTTAATAACATACTGATGCAGCTTGTGATACCTCACTCGTGTTTGATTTCTTACTTCCTCTATGTTTGTAACTTTGTATCGACTTTGTCCTTCAGTAAGTTTATACTGGGGAATGCTTACTACGAACCCTATTATATTCTGGTGGCCAGTGACGCATCTATTCTCCGGGACCCATGCGTGGCTATTCCTCCGAATCTGACAGGCTTGAACAGGATTTTTATCCAGCGTCCAAGTTTTAAAAACGTTGTTGGTTATCCAGTCCGGGACCTCCCCGTTCTGTAACTGTTCCAAATTATGTTCCACTGAGGCCAGCATCCATGCTCCATACCTCGCACACACCAGCCACACTTGCCTTAGCGGTTCGCTCGTTCAGCAGGTTAATGGTCCTTGCATGGTCTTTTCAAGTGTGGGCTACTTGCAGTATTTCTCGTTCAGTCCCATCCTCTAATTGGGCCTGTAGCTGGTTGTTATCATCTCCTCTTTCTGACAGCCCCTTTAAGATACAGGTTGAAGTACTGACTTGCTCATTTATGGCCTGAAGGTCTGCCGTGTTAACTGTCACGACCCCGGCCGCATAGCCCACGCCTGCCATTTCTAATATGCCCCTTTTCCTCCTTGTCTTTCGGGTCACCACAAATTTCATGGTGTTAGACTCTAGCCCCTCCAAGGCTCGTAGTATCAGATGCTTACATAATGCAACTTTCTGGGCTCGCAGAAACTGGGGATAGTCATATCCGTCAGGTTTAAAAATACTGTAATCACCCGCTGTCGCACCCCAAAGTAGATTCTTGTCCGTTTTATTACTAGCCCTCCTGGAGCTCCCCTGGTCATATTTGGGCACTGCAGGGGTGCCGATGGCGGGGGGGGGGGGGGGGGGGGAACACAGTAGTAACAAGGGCTGTGGTAGTTGGTGGTGGGTCGACCTAGGGGAACAACCTCCCAGCACCACTCATCACTGGTCCCATGTGTGCATTTAGAGGGCGGCACAACCTTTGCTTGTCCTCTCCTGGCTGAGATACTCCTGACAATTCAATGTCCCGTGGCGTGCACCTTATCTGCACCCCTTCCTTCTGGGAGCATTTTTCCCTCTCCCACCCCAGCTCGTCTACCTGACACACCCGCGGTTTCACTTACCCAAATTGTTCATTCCGTACTGCCCCATTTCCACAGGTTTTTCAAGCCCTTTGTCGATTGTTTTAGGTACAGCATTCCAACGCTGCACTTTAAGTCTATTGTTGTTTCAACCGCCACCGTTAGTTTTCCAGTCTCACACCCGTCACCCGAATCCATGTAATACACGCCTTGCTGTTCCTCAGTCGGTTGTCCCCGTGTTAAGGCGCCTGTCAGAATCTTTGCAAAGAGCCACATTCTTTTTCTGTTGAGAGATTACAGCCTGGCATCCCAGGGGTTAAATTTTTTATCATTTCTGTTTCAACCAGATTGTTTGCACCGTTTCTCCGATTGTTTGCACCATTTTTCCGGGCATGTGCCCTTTTCCAGATCCATTTTATTATAGCCAGTACCCCTAATATTACAAAGATACATCCTACTCCTCTAAAAAGTCCATCTGTCAGTTCGTCCTTCCACTCCTTATACTCTAAAGCGTAACTTAAGGAGTATTTTACTGGGATTAGCCCAGGTTCCGCCATCTGTCGTACCTTTATATTCTTTCAGCTGGGACCAGTGCTTCCACCGGCCCCTACCTTTCATATTCACGCAAGTGGACGTATCGCTACTAATTAATACCTCATATGGGCTGCTCCACCTAGGTGCGAACCCTGGTTCCTCTGCCACTTCCTTCGTCCCCACCTCGGGGATTATAGCCGAGGCGGTTGTCTCACTGTCTTCATCTTCCTCCTTCTGCCTTTCTCGGACCTCCTGTCACATACCTATCAACTGCTCACTCAATTCCCTCACATACTTTCTGATTCTGTGTCGTAGGGGCCTAAATCGGCTGTCACTATTCCTTCTGGTAACCTCATTGCGCGTCCGGTCATTAATTCAAACGGGGTTAATCTCGTGGTTCTGTTTGGTGTGGCACGCAGCCTCATTAATATTGTCGGTAGGAGTTCAGTCCATTCCTGCCCTGTTTCCTGTATTGCCTTGCTCAAGGCGGTTTTAAGGGTCCGATTCATTCTCTCTACCCTGAACTCTGGGGGTGATATGGGATGTGAAACTTCTGCTTAGTACTGAATATTCGACAAGTTTCTTTCATTATTTGACCCGTGAAATGAGTTCCTTAATCCGAGTCAATCATGTGGTGATAGGACTGCCTCCCATTTTGCCTGGCGGATGTTGGAGACGGCCCGGTGCTTCTCTGTATTTAGCATTTCCACCTGTGTGTGTTTTGTGTGCAGTATTATTTCTACACTCCAGAACAGAAAACCATTGAGATAGGGAAAAAGATTCTTGAGATCACAATTCCGCCTTGGTGGGACCTTTTCAGAAATCTAGAAGTCCCAGTCTGGATCCGAATTGCTTCCCACACTTTAGTTATCTGTCAACTCGCGATTATTCTTTACTTATGGTGTCTCACTTGCCGAGTGAAACGCAGAGGCCGTCAGGTCAGGCACCAAAGGGTGCTGAACGCTCCTTGGCCGAACTTGGGAATCGCGCAGGGAGGGGTGACACCATACTACCATGTTTAATTTGTGTTTGATTATACCTGTGTAAACCGCAACATCGCGAGTATTGTAAGCGTGTTACTTAAATGCTTTGACTATGTACCTTTATTTTACTGAACTTAAAACGTGTTTGACTATGGACCTTTTATGTGATTTGAGAATGTGTTTTGACTACGTGCTTTGTTTTACTTTATTTGAAGTTGTGTATGACTGTATACCGTTATTTTACTGTGGAAACCGAGTAAAAGAGGGACATCATACCCTCTTTATGCTATAACCGAATTGTAATGACTGTATTCGCCTGTAAATTGCATTACATTTCAACGGGGGATGCAGGGTAATGTTTAGCTAGTATAAATGCAGGGAAGGTTGAGCAGGAATTTTGCTTACCTTGTTTGACACTCAAGGAGTGTAGAGTGGCAACAGTGGGGACTGAAGAGAGCAAAATTCACCAGAACCCCCCGTGTTTGGGCTCATTTGAAAGGAAAGCTCATTTGGGACTATCGACCGAAAAATTTGGAACTCTAAAGTGCTTATGGAAGAAACTACGAACTTTAATAGAGTTATGAACTTTTACAAGACAAATTCAAGCCTGTGGGCGGACCGAGGGAACAAAAGAAGCCCACTTGATTATTGGAACTGTCTGGGTGTGAGAACTGAGTTAACCTGTCTGGAAGAATGAGTATTTGAAAATCCTTCGCCACGAGAGACATGAACATCACAGTATCACCCAGAGATAGCTCCCCATCAACATGGGTCTGGACAAACTATTTCAGCATATACATCACAAAGAGGCCCAATCCAGCCTGTATGCGAAAGACTAAGCACAAAAGGACATTGCAATTACCAAACTAATATTTCCATCAGGAAACAGTTTTTCGAACATCAACCCACCCAAGACATATCAACTTTAACGAGCCCGACAAAATATTACAAAGAAGAACCAAGCCCGCCAAAATTATACAAAGGATTGTGAACAGATTGGGCAGCAAGATTAGAACACTGAAATCGTATAACTGGCCACTGTTTTCAACAGAGATTAGATGGAGAGGAGAGAGAGAGAGAGAGAGTGGGGGAGAGAGGTGGTCGCTACTACCTCATCAAGACAAGGAGAGAAACCAATGTGACAGTGGTAAACTGACTCTCCAGCCTCGAAGTCTTGAAGTCCTGAAGGAAGGAAGAACATCACCATCTACCGTTAACTATCAAAAGGATTGGTCAGCATAAGTCCCTGCCTGCCCTGGAGTCTAACCTAGTTAGAATTAGGTATTGGGAGGTGGGAGGTATAATTTTACTGCAACCCCCTTTCAATGTTTAGTGTATGGTACTTTATTAGAGTGATTATAAGTTTGACCTTGTACCTTTCCTTGTATTGTTCTTTATTAGTGATTGGAAGTTTGGCCGTGTATTTTTCTTACTAGAGTAATAAGCCTGTATTACTTTGACTGCAATAAAAACAAAGTTCTTTGCATCAAACCAGCGTCCTCTGCACTTTTATCACCCCCCCTCCAAAATAAATCCACAGTACAGAACCCAAGAGAGGGGGAGCAATTCGAAACCACTCAAGTTGGTCAGAAGGGAACCTGACCCCCTCATAGAGACCACAAACACACCATCACCCCACCCCCCCTTATATAGGGCAGGTCCACCACGGGGCTAGTTACAGAGGAAATCTCCCTCTACATTGTCCCATCAAAACCTCCCAGGGCACGTAAAGCATGGGGTTAGATACAGAGTAAAGCTCACTCTGCAATATCCCATCAACACTCCCAGGGCAGGTACAGCACGGGTTAGATATAGAGTAAAGCTCCCTCAAAACTGTCCCATCAAACTCTCTAAGGGCAGGTACAGCATGATTTGGGTTGACTTAGCCGAGGTGGTCTCGTTGGGCAACCAGTGCCGCAAGCGCTGGAACGACCTTGTCGGATCCGCCAGAGTAAGTATTACATTTATTTACATGTGAATTGTAAGTTCAATCAGTGATTAAAATCAGATGTGATGTCTTGCACTTATACCGGGAATGTTTTACTCAAAGCCTGCGTTGACGATGCATGTCTTTAGGTAAAAAATGATCATTTTTGGAATAATAATGATTAAATCTGCAGATCATGTGTTGTATCAGTCTCTGTGACATTACCTAGCAATGATCTCACGCAGTGATCTCATGCCATGTCGTGCTGGTGTTACCTTTTACAGAAGAAGCTTATGAAGAATAGGGCCGAGCAGAGGCAAACGGCTGGCGGGCCACCAGTCATCATCGAGTTCACTGACATCGAGGAGCGGGTGCTGGCACTAGTGGGGACCCACCCCCCGTTGGCCATGCAGGCAGCAACAGAGCCTGATGTGATGCCACGTGAGTAAAGTATACACCATTGCATGATGTAAAGTCAATAGATGCCACACCCACTCATATCCGAATAATAACAAGTGATAGATGATTGATAAAAGTGTCCTCTAAATAATGATGGCCTCATGAGAATCATTGCAATGCAGAATTTGGTGATGGTCATGAAATGTGATGCCTGTGATGATTTTGATAGCGGTGTTGCTTTTGTCGTGCATATGCTGTGTTTAACGTTGGAATCACTTTGTGACCCTAGCACCCCCTTCTCCTCTAATAACCTCATTTATGTTTTGTAGCTCAGCCAACAGCGCGGCCCCATGCAACAGCACTGAGCCAAGAAGTTGGGGGTGCGGGGCCGGACTCGCCGGACGATCGTCCGTCTGGTGCTGAGGAGCCCCGATTCTCGCCCATGGAGCTGCAGGGTGCCTTCTCCACGGATGACAGTGCGGACTTCGAGGAGCGTGCATCGCCAAGCTCCATAATGCATTCGACACCGATTACATCTAGTGCTCCTGTGGCCATGCCCTCTTCCACCGTGGAGGTACCGGGCCCAAGCACCTTGCTGCAGGGCACCCGAGGTGTCTCCATGACGGCGCCGACTACGTGGAGGTAGGCGCGACGCAGCAGGGCTGCTCCACAAGTGGCAGATCTGAGCGGGGACATGGTACACTTATCTGGGAGGAGTGTTGAGATAGGTCAGCAAATCCTCCAGACAATGGGGGGCATATCCCAACAGCTGGCCACCATGACCGAGTAGGTGCTGTGGATGGCCGAGGCCCTGGAGGTGATAGCCAGGAACGCTGGTGGCAGAGGGCTGCCAGTAGTCCCAGAGCATGGCACTGCACCCCAAGGTGCCACACCCCCATTGTCAATGACAGGAGAGCCAGGAGGAAGATCTTGCTTCTGTCTCGGAGGATGTTCCCACATCTGGACCATTCTCTCACGTATCTGGCCAACCAGCGGTTCTGCCGTCATCCCCCCCAATGAAAGAGTGCCCGAGGAGCTCCTCAGCCAGGCGGCTTGGGGTCAGGAGGGGAAGGGGTAGAGGTGGGGAGGAGAAGTGGGGTCGGGCGGGGGGGGTGGGGGGAAAGGAAAGTGAGGTGCATGGCCACAGGAGTTGTATTGGTCACAGTATTTTTATGTTGTGGTTTCTATTTTGTTGGGAGGTTGGGGGAAGGGGGGAGGGGGGTACCTTGTTTTTTTGCATTTCTGTTCTTTGATTATGAAGTTTTGTTTGAAATGTGAACACTTTTATCAATGATATTAAAATCATCAATTTGTTGTGGGGTGGGGTGGGGTGTTTTTTACAGCTATAATTATGATTTTATGCAAATGTTCTCATGTTCTCATGTTCTTATTAAATGATTTTTATAATATAAGAATTAGGAACAGGAGTAGGCCATCTAGCCCCTCGAGCCTGCTCCGCCATCCAACAAAATCATGGCTGATCTGGCCGTGGACTCAGCTCCACTTACCCGCCTGCTCTCCATAACCCTTAATTCCCTTATTGGTTAAAAATCTATCTATCTGCGACTTGAATACATTCAATGAGCTAGCCTCAACTGCTTCCTTTGGCAGAGAATTCCACAGATTCACAACCCACTGGGAGAAGAAATTCCTTCTCAACTCGGTTTTAAATTGGCTCCCCCGTATTTTGAGGCTGTGCCCCCTAGTTCTAGTCTCCCCGGCCAGTGGAAACAACCTCTCTGCCTCTATTTTGTCTATCCCTTTCATTATTTTAATGTTTCGATAAGATCACCCCTCATCCTTCTGAACTCCAACGAGTAAAGACCCAGTCTACTCAATCTATCATCATAAGGTAACCCCCTCATCTCCGGAATCAGCCTAGTGAATCGTCTCTGTACCCCCTCCAAAGCTAGTATATCCTTCCTTAAGTGAGGTGACCAAAACTGCATGCAGTACTCCAGGTGCGGCCTCACCAATACCCTATACAATTGCAGAAGGACCTCCCTGCTTTTGTACTCCATCCCTCTCGCAATGAAGGCCAACATTCCATTCGCCTTCCTGATACCTGCTGCACCTGCAAACTAACTTTTTGGGATTCATGCACAAGGACCCCCAGGTCCCTCTGCACCGCAGCATGTTGTAATTTCTCCCCATTCAAATAATATTCCCTTTTACTGCTTTTTTACCAAGGTGGATGACCTCACACTTCCCGACATTGTATTCCATCAGCCAAACCTTTGCCCATTCGCTTAACCTATCTAAATCTCTTTGCAGCCTCTCTGTGTCCTCTACACAACCCGCTTTCCCACTAATCTTAGTGTCATCTGCAAATTTTGTAGCACTACACTCTGTCCCCTCTTCTAGGTCATCTATGTATATTGTAAAAAGTAGTGGTCCCAGCACTGATCCCTGTGGCACACCACTAACCACTGATTTCCAACCGGAAAAGGACTCATTTATCCCGACTCTCTGCTTTCTGTTCACCAGCCAATTCTCTATCCATGCTAATACATTTCCTTTGACTCCGCGTACCTTTATCTTCTGTAGTAACCTTTTGTGTGACACCTTATCGAATGCCTTTTGGAAATCTAAATACACCACATCCATCGGTATACCTCTATCCACCATGCTCGTTATATCCTCAAAGAATTCCAGTAAGTTAGTTAAACATGATTTCCCTTTCATGAATCCATGCTGCGTCTGCTTGATTGCACTATTCCTATCCAGATGTCCCGCTATTTCTTCCTTAATGATAGTTTCAAGCATTTTCCCCACTACAGATGTTAAACTAACCGGCCTATAGTTACTTGTCTTTTGCCTGCCCCCTTTTTTAAACAGAGGCGTTACATTAGCTGCTTTCCAATCCGCTGGTACCTCCCCAGAGTCCAGAGAATTTTGTTAGATTATAACGAATGCATCTGCTATAACTTCCGCCATCTCTTTTAATACCCTGGGATGCATTTCATCAGGACCAGGGGACTTGTCTACCTTGAGTCCCATTAGCCTGTCCAGCAATACCTCCCTAGTGATAGTGATTGTCTCAAGGTCCTCCCTTCCCACATTCCTGTGACCAGCAATTTCTGGCATGGTTTTTGTGTCTTCCACTGTGAAGACCAAAGCAAAATAATTGTTTAAAGTCTCAGCCATTTCCACATTTACCATTATTAAATCCCCCTTCTCATGTTCTATAAGGGACCAACATTTACTTTAGTCACTCTTTACCGTTTTATATATCTGTAAAAACTTTTACTATCTGTTTTTATGTTTTGCGCAAGTTTACCTTTCACATGACCTTGTTGCGCATTGTCTCAGAGAAGTCCACTTCTCCCTGTAAATGCATGGGGTGTAAGTTCTCGTCCTCCTCCTCAGTCTGCCACCTCTTTGATTGGGCGCATAATGCTCTTCAATATACCTTTTCCCATCTCTAGTCTGCAGCATGTGCGTAGTCATCAATACTGCCTGAGAAATTACAGGCCCCATTACAATCACAATCAGTATTATACCTATTGTTCACAAACAATAAATTTACTGAAACACCTCAAATAAATTCAAATCGTCCACAGTATGATAAGATGTTTGTTTAGATGTTCAAATGATGCACAGTACATCAAAACTCCCCAGAACTTGAAGCAGCCTTTTATATGAACCGACCTCCGATTTACAACATGGCGTCCATATCGCTGGGTTTAGATCAGGTGAGAGCAACTTTGCTCAGCGGGTTTTTCGCCGAGCGATATTTTTGGCGCTATGTGGCCGAGGTGCTGAAAGTAACGCTTGCCGATATTATGGGTGTTAGTTTTGCCCATTCTGATCTTTACGGCAAAAAAAAGTGGGCGGGCGGTATTATTAATTCTTGGCGTTAACTATATGCCGAAAGTAACGCTGGGCGATAAGTGAGTGATACATGGGCGTTAGTTTCCATTTTGTTGCTAAATGGG
This sequence comes from Pristiophorus japonicus, assembly GCF_044704955.1. NCBI lineage: Eukaryota > Metazoa > Chordata > Chondrichthyes > Pristiophoridae > Pristiophorus > Pristiophorus japonicus. The sequence continues at coordinate 317,338 of NW_027253926.1, read as the reverse complement.
CGATATCTGGGCACTATACCTCATCTTGACGTTAAGTGGGCGGTATCGATGCAAAAAAAGTGGAAAGTCCAGGCCTTACTTTATATTGCCTCGCCTCATTCTTCCGACCAAAACTAATCACTTCACACTTCTCTGTGTTAAATGTCATCTGCCGTGTGACTGCTATTTCAACACTTTGTCTGTGTCGTCCTGAAGTCTGCTACTATCCTCCTCACTGTTTACTACCTTTCCGAGTTTCGTGTCATAAGAAATAGGAACAGGAGTAGGCCAATCGGCCCCTCGAGCCTGCTCCACCATTTAATAAGATCATGACTGATCTGGTCATGGACTCAGCTCCACTTCCCGCCCACTCCCCATAACCCCTTATCTCCTTATCGTTTAAGAAACTGTCTATATCTGTCTTAAATTTATTCAATGTCCCAGCTTCCACAGCTCTCTGAGGCAGTGAATTCCACAGATTTACAACCCTCTGAGAAGAAATTTCTCCTCATCTCTGTTTTAAATGGGCAGCCCCTTATTCTAAGATCATGCCCTCTCGTTCTCGTCTCCCCCATCAGTGGAAACATCCTCTCTGCATCCACCTTGTCAAGCCCCCTCATAATCTTATATGTTTCGATAAGATCACCTCTCATTCTTCTGAACTCCAATGAGTCTAGGCCCAACCTACTCAACCTTTCCTCATAAGTCAACCCCCTCATCCCCGGAATCAACCTAGTGAACCGTTTCTGAACTGCCTCCAAAGCAAGTATAGCCTTTCGTAAATATTTTGTCATCGCCATACTTTTAAATTCTGCCTTTTATACCCAAGTTCAGGTCATTACTATATATCAAAAAGAGCAGTGCTTCCAATACGGATCCCTGGGGACACTACTGCACACGCCTCTCTAGTCTGAAAAACAACAGTTCACCACTACACTGCTCTCTGTCCCTTAGCCAATTTTGTATCCATGCAGCCCTTTAATTCCATGGTCTTTCAGTTTGCTGACAAGTCTGTTACGTGGTATTTTATCACATGCCTTTTGAAAGTCCATATACACAACATCCACTGCACTACCCTGATCCCCCCTCTCCATTACTTCATCAAAGAACTCGATCAAATTAGTCAAACGCGATTTGCCTTTCACACATCCGTGTTGACTTTCAATTATTAGTTCATACTTTTCTAAATGCCAATGAGTTTTGCCCTGGATTATTGGTTCTAAACGTTTCTCCACCAACATTAGGCTGACCAGCCTGCAGTGGGTGGGTTTAACGCTCTTCCTTTTTTAGAATAGTGAAAGATTATTTCTACTGGTTCACTCCACATGCAACAGGGAAGTGCCCAGTGCACAGCAAATCTCCCAGGTAAGGTGCAGAAGGCCCAGGCACCAGAGCTTGACGCTCCTCGGGCCAAACTGCTCCAGTGCAGCCAGGACAGTGGCATCTACCTGTTAATGTGCAGTGTCACCGAGAAAAGGAAGGTACTTCCAATATGGCCATGTATGGCCTGTCCTGTCCACCTTCTCCCAATCAACAGTTCAGGCAGCATCTGTGGAGAGGGAAGCACAATTCATGGTTTTGTTCAATGACCTTTCATCACAAGGTGGAGTTTTAACTCGGTTTCTCTCTCCGTAAATGTTACCTGATTTGCTGAATGATTCCAGTATTTTACATGTGATTTCCAGCAACTGCAGTTTGTTGTTTTTTAATCGACAGAGTGATAGTCGGAATCAGACTCCATGGGGCAAACTTTCGGCTTCATTGGCGGCGATTTTCTCGGCGTTACAGCTGGTTTTTGCCCGGCTAGAGTTTGCACACAAGTTTTTTTTCCATGGTATCGGCCACATCAGAAGTCGCCCACCGGAACCAGACCGCCCATGTGCAATGGCGGGAATAACCGCCAGGGCGTAATTTTGGGCTCAGCCGCCGGCGTCCAGATCGTCGAGAGGCCCATCCTGTAAAAGCTGCTTAAACAGGGCGGTAAGGGGGAACCCTGCCAAGAAAGGTCAGTGAAAGGTTAATTAATTATGTATTTAAAATGTTACCACGGCGATTAGGCTTAAAACTTTCTCGGGAATGCTATGTATGTGTTTTTTTGCTCATGATCATTTCTGTCTTCAGGTACTCCCCCCTCCATAGGCCCAACCGCAGCCTGGGCCTAAATTTTTGAACTTACTGTCCATTCCGGTAACGACTGCCCATTTGGCTAACTTTGCACTTACCCGCCAAGCGACCGCTGAGAATGAGTGTGCAATGCCGACTTTTTTCGCTGGCTGATCAGTTCCACAAACCTTTACCCTCAAAATGGAAATTCTTGCCCGCTTTTTTCGCCGAGCGTCAGCGATCCTTCTCAGCGGGCAATCGAGCGTTGAGGGCCTTTATGGAAAGTCTGGCCCCATAACTCAAATGCATCTTTTAACTCCGGCCTTACTTGGCTACGAGTGAGAAATGGCACCACACCCGTGCCGACTTCTGCATATTTCTGTCACTTTTTTAACTTCTTCGATATATTTCTGGATTCCATCTTACTGCAATCATACTAGGAGGCAACGTCCTGACTTTATAAATATAATCCAGCGTGTAATCTCTTATGTCTCCAAGTATGAGACCTGACTGACTCTGCTCAAATTACTTAGCTGCCAGCCGTATGGAATCAAACTGTGAATTGTTGTCTTAAAACCTCAAGACTGCATGTTGGAGCACAAATTTTGTAGGATTATTATAAATTTGTCCCCATGTCACTGGACTGATTCCTGGGATGGGGGGGATTGTCCTATGAGGGGCAATTGAGTAGACGAGGCCTATACATGCTCATTTAGATATTTTACATATTGGAACGGCTCAGTTTCCCAGCATGCTTTCCCAACAGGCCAAGGAGTCCTTGGTTAGATCTGGCAGTTATCGAAGCCCTTGATTAGAAACTTAAGAACATAAGAATTAGAAGCAGGCATTCAGCCCCTCGAGCCTGCTCCGCCATTCAATGAGATCATGACTGATCTTCTACCTCAACTCTACTTTCCTGCACTATACACATATCCCTTGATTCCCTTAATATCCAAAAAAGCCTATTGATCTCCGTCTTGAATATACTCAACGACTGAGCCTCCATAGCCCCCTTGGGTAGAAAATTCTAAAGAATCACCACCCTCTGAGTGAAGAAATTTCTCCTCATCTCAGTCCTAAATGGCCGACCCCATATTCTGAGACTGTGACCCCTGGTTCTAGACTCCCCACAGCCCGGGGAAACATCCTCCCTGCATCTACCCTGTCAAGCCCTGTAAGAATTTTGTATGTTTCAATGAGATCACCTCTCATTCTTCTAAACTCGAGAGAATATAGGCCTCGTCTACTCAATTGCCCCTCATAGGACAATCCCCCCCATCCCAGGAATCAGTCCAGTGACCCTTCATTGCACTCCCTCTAAGGTAGGTATGTCTTTCCTTAGGTGTAAGGAGACCAGACTGTACATAGTACTCCAGGTGTGGCCTCACCAATGCCCTGTATAATTGTAGTAAGATTTATTTACTCTTATACTTATTTATTTATTTATTCCCTCGTAACATCGCCCGCCTCCGCCTCAGCTCATCCGCTGCTGAAACCCTCATCCATGCCTTTGTTACCTCTAGACTTGACTACTCCAACGCACTCCTGACCGGCCTCCCACATTCCACACCACGTAAACTTGAAGTCATCCTAAACACAGCAGCCCGTGTCCTAACTCGCACCATGTCACGATCACTCATCACCCCTGTGCTCGCTGACCTACATTGGCTCCCGGTTAAACAACACCTGATTTCAAAATTCTCATCCTTGTTTACAAATAACTCCATGGCCTCGCCCCTCCCTGTAATCTCCTCCAGCCTCACAACCCCACAAGATGTCTGCACTCCTCAAATTCTGCCCTCTTGAACATCCCTCATTATAACTGCTCAACCATCGGTGGCCGTGTCTTCAGCTGCTTGGGCCCCAAGCTCTGGAACTCCCTCCCTAAACCTCTCTAACTCTCTTTCCTCCTTTAACATACCTCTTTAAACAAGTTTTTGGTCATCTGCCTTAATTTCTTCTTGTGTTGCTCGGTGTTAAATTTATCAGTTTGTCTGTAACACTGCTGTGAAGCACATCGGGACAATAAGAACATGAAATGTTTTACTACGTTAAAGGCGCTATATAAATACAAGTTATTATACTCTAATCCCTTTGTAACAAAAGCTAACATACCATTTGCTTTCCTAATTGCTTGCTGTACCTGTATGTTAACTTTCTGTGATTGGTGTACATGGTCACCCAGGTCCCTCTGAACACCAACATTTCCCAATCTCTCAACATTCAAAATATATTATTTTTTGTTTTTCCTACCAAAGTGGATAACTTCTCACTTTCCCACATTGTATTCCATTTGCCATGTTCTTGCCCACTCAGTCAACCTGTTTATATCTCTCTGCAGCCTCCTTGTGACCTCCTCACAGCTTACTTTCCCACCCAACTTTGTATCATCAGCAATCTTTGATATGTTACAAGCAGTCCATTCATCTAAGTCATTGATATAGATAGTAAATAGCTGAGGCCCAAGCACTGATCCTTGCGGTACCCCATTAGTTACAGCCTGCCAACACGAAAATGACCCATTTATTCCTATTGTGTTTCTGTCCATAAACCAATCCTCAATCCATGCTAGTATATTACCCCCATCCACATGAGTCCTAATTTTGTGTAATAACCTCTTGCGTGGCACCTAATCGAATGCTTTTTGTCAAACACGCTTTCCCTTTCATAAAACCATGTTGACACTGGCTAATAGGGGTATACCGATGGATGTAGTGTATTTAGATTTTCAAAAGGCATTCGATAAGGTGCCACACAAAAGGTTGCTGCAGAAGATAAAGGTGCGCGGAGTCAGAGGAAACGTATTAGCATGGATAGAGAATTGGCTGGCTAACAGAAAGCAGAGAGTCGGGATAAATGGGTCCTTTTCAGGTTGGAAATTGGTGGTTAGTGGTGTGCCACAGGGATCGGTGCTGGGACCACAACTGTTTACAATATACATAGATGACTGGAAGAGGGGACAGAGTGTAGTGTAACAAAATTTGCAGATGACACAAAGATTCGTGGGAAAGCAGGTTGTGTAGAGGACACAGAGAAGCTGCAAAGAGATTTAGATAGGTTAAGCGAATGGGCTAAGGTTTGGCAGATGGAATACAATGTCAGAAAGTGTGAGATCATCCACCTTGGGAAAAAAAACAGTAAAAGGGAATATTATTTGAATGGGGAGAAATTACAACATGCTGCGGTGCAGAGGGACCTGGGGGTCCTTGTGCATGAATCCCAAAAAGTTAGTTTGCAGGTGCAGCAGGTAATCAGGAAGGCGAATGGAATGTTGGCCTTCATTGCGAGAGGGATGGAGTACAAAAGCAGGGAGGTCCTGCTGCAACAGTATAGGGTATTGGTGAGGCCGCACCTGGAGTACTGCATGCAGTTTTGGTCACCTCACTTAAGGAAGGATATACTAGCCTTGGAGGGGGTACAGAGATGATTCACTCGGCTGATTCTGGAGATGAGGGGGTTACCTTATGATGATAGATTGAGTAGACTGGGTCTTTACTCGTTGGAGTTCAGAAGGATGAGGGGTGATCTTATAGAAATATTTAAAATAATGAAAGGGATAGACAAGGTAGAGGCAGAGAGGTTGTTTCCACTGGTCGGGGAGACTAGAACTAGGGGGCACAGCCTCAAAATACGGGGGAGCCAATTTAAAACCGAGTTGAGAAGGAATTTCTTCTCCCAGAGGGTTATTAATCTGTGGAATTCTCTGCTCAGGGAAGCAGTTGAGGCTAGCTCATTGAATGTATTCAAATCACAGATAGATAGATTTTTAACCAATCAGGGAATTAAGGGTTACGGGGAGCGGGCGGGTAAGTGGAGCTGAGTCCGCGGCCAGATCAGCCATGATCTTGTTGAATGGTAGAGCAGGCTCGAGGGGCTCGATGGCCTACTCCTGTTCCTAATTCTTATATAATCATATCATCGAAGTGCCTGTCACCATGTTCCTAATAACAGATTCGATCATTTTGCCTTCGACTGCTGTCTGGCTAACTGGCCTATAGTTCCCTGCTTTTTTTACAAGTGCATCCACTGTCTCGGCAGCTACTTCTTTTAAAACCCTCAGATGCAGGTCGTCAGGTCCAGGGGATTTGTCGCCACTTCGTCCCATCAATTTCTCCAGTACTATATCATTACTGATACAAAATATTCATCTAATGTCTCTGCCATTTGCTTATTGCCCATTATAATTTCTCCTGTCTCTGCCTCTAATGGGCCCACGTTTACTTTCACTAATCTCTTCCTGTTTACATACCTATAGAAACATTTACAATCTATTTTTATGTCTCTTGCTAATTTACTCCCATACTCTTTTTTCTCTTTCCTTATCAATTTCTTGGTCCTCCTTTGCTGAATTCTAAAATCCTCAGGTTTACTCTTCCTTTTTGGGAACATTAAAAGAACCCCTGGAACATCCCAAGAGTATTTGCAGTGCTTCTAACTTGGGATTGGGGGAGACGGGAGGAGGAGGGGGAGGACCAACCATGACAGACCCCAGATTGAGGGGGTAACAGGGGAGGAGGGAGACCAGCTGTGACAGACCCCAGATTGAGGGGGTAACAGGGGAGGAGGGGGAGGACCAGCTGTGACAGACCCCAGATTGAGGGGGTAACGGGGGAGGAGGGGGACCAGCTGTGACAGACCCCAGATTGAGGGGGTAACGGGGGAGGAGGGGGAGGACCAGCTGTGACAGACCCAAGATTGAGGGGGTAACGGGGGAGGACCAGCTGTGACAGACCCCAGATTGAGGGGGTAACGGGGGAGAAGGGGGACCAGCTGTGACAGACCCCAGATTGAGGGGGTAACGGGGGAGGAGGGCGAAGACCAGCTGTGACAGACCCCAGATTGAGGGGGTAACGGGGGAGGAGGGGGACCAGCTGTGACAGACCCCAGATTGAGGGGGTAACGGGGGAGGAGGGGGACCAGCTGTGACAGACCCCAGATTGAGGGGGTAACGGGGGAGGAGGGGGACCAGCTGTGACAGACCCCAGATTGAGGGGGTTATGGGGGAGGAGGGGGAGGACCAGCTGTGATAGACCCCAGATTGAGGGGGTAATGGGGGAGGAGGGAGACCAGCTGTGACAGACCCCAGATTGAGGGGGTAACGGGGGAGGAGGGGGAGGACCAGCTGTGACAGACCCCAGATTGAGGGGGTAATGGGGGAGGAGGGGGAGGACCAGCTGTGACAGACCCCAGATTGAGGGGGTAACGGGGGAGGAGGGCGAAGACCAGCTGTGACAGACCCCAGATTGAGGGGGTAACGGGGGAGGAGGGAGACCAGCTGTGACAGACCCCAGATTGAGGGGGTAACGGGGGAGGAGGGGGACCAGCTGTGACAGACCCCAGATTGAGGGGGTAACGGGGGAGGAGGGGGACCAGCTGTGACAGACCCCAGATTGAGGGGGTAACAGGGGAGGAGGGCGAAGACCAGCTGTGACAGACCCCAGATTGAGGGGGTAACGGGGGAGGAGGGGGGACCAGCTGTGACAGACCCCAGATTGAGGGGGTAACGGGGGAGGAGGGGGAGGACCAGCTGTGACAGACCCCAGATTGAGGGGGTAACGTGGGAGGAGGGGGACCAGCTGTGACAGACCCCAGATTGAGGGGGTAACGGGGGAGGAGGGGGACCAGCTGTGACAGACCCCAGATTGAGGGGGTAACGGGGGAGGAGGGCAAAGACCAGCTGTGACAGACCCCAGATTGAGGGGGTAACGGGGGAGGAGGGGGAGGACCAGCTGTGACAGACCCCAGATTGAGGGGGTAACGGGGGAGGGGGAGGACCAGCTGTGACAGACCCCAGATTGAGGGGGTAACAGGGGAGGAGGGGGACCAGCTGTGACAGACCCCAGATTGAGGGGGTAACAGGGGAGGAGGGGGAGGACCAGCTGTGACAGACCCCAGATTGAGGGGGTAACGGGGGAGGAGGGGGACCAGCTGTGACAGACCCCAGATTGAGGGGGTAACGGGGGAGGAGGGGGACCAGCTGTGACAGACCCCAGATTGAGGGGGTAACGGGGGAGGAGGGAGACCAGCTGTGACAGACCCCAGATTGAGGGGGTAACGGGGGAGGGGGAGGACCAGCTGTGACAGACCCCAGATTGAGGGGGTAACGGGGGAGGAGGGGGAGGACCAGCTGTGACAGACCCCAGATTGAGGGGGTAACGGGGGAGGAGGGAGACCAGCTGTGACAGACCCCAGATTGAGGGGGTAACGGGGGAGGAGGGCGAAGACCAGCTGTGACAGACCCCAGATTGAGGGGGTAACGGGGGAGGGGGAGGACCAGCTGTGACAGACCCCAGATTGAGGGGGTAACGGGGGAGGAGGGGGACCAGCTGTGACAGACCCCAGATTGAGGGGGTAACGGGGGAGGAGGGCGAGACCCCAGATTTAATCCTTGCTCCACTATCTCCCATTATATATGGAGGGTGCAGATCCCCAACAGCAGCGACAAAGTGAACATGGGACATGACTGTGGGGGGTGGGAGAGGTGGGGTGGGACTATGGGGCTGTGGTGGTCGGGGCCGGACTTGTTGATTTGGAAAGTTGCCCTTTTATCTCGGATCTGGGTTTGAATCCAGAGAGACTGGATTTCCTAGTGTGAATTTTACAGTAAGCGCATTTACTTGCCCCTTGATATAAACGCCTGCATTTTAAACAGCAATAGGTTTCGGGTTTCCCGTAAGTTTAATATTTCCAATTTGTTTGGTATTTTGCGATTTTTGAGAGGTTTGAGAGTTTGGTTTCTTTCAACCTCGCGTGGACGGCTCCTGGTGAGAGCACCGTCTTCCGTCTCCTCTCTAGCATCAGAAAGAAAGCCCGACAATTTCATTGACCAATTTTCCCCATTCGGCTAACCTTCTTGGACTTTCATGTGCGAGGCTGGGGTCTTCTTCGTCTTAGGCAGTCCCTAAGGGACTGCCGAGGATGACTTGCTTCCACACAAAAAGGGACGAGTTCACAGGTGTTTCAATGAAGGACCTAATATTCCAGGACCCGAGCTACATCCTGAAGGGTGGAAGATGCCTGTGAATGGATTTTTTTAACGTGGGGTGACCGTTGCACATCAGCCACCACACGGGCTTGAGAGAGCTAGGTCTTGGTCCAGTGGCAAGGATTACCCATGACTGGAGACCAGCTCTACTGCACAGATCGAGTGCTCACACATATCGCAGTGTGGGCTGGCCCGTGCTGCCCCTGGGCCCTCGCCTCTTCTAACCCTGAAGCTGGGGTACTGTGCAGCCTGGTAACTGGGCTTGGTCCTTTCCTCACTGGCCATCCAGACATGTGATCTTCCCAGCAGGAATGGCAGGGTAACCATCAGGAGAGGGGAGCCCCTGCCCGGGTTGGGTTTATTTAAACCCCTTAGCCCAGCAGTGCTGAAGCTAATTGTTCCTCAACCACTCTGTGTATAAGTTGTAAACAGCAAGCTCAGCACAGATCAGCAATTGAAGCTGTAACTTTGCTGACTTGTTGCTAAACTGGGCAATGTCTGTGCTCACTAGGCCGATTAACATGGTTTGCAAAGAAAGGTGGTTTTAAAATCTTCCCGCTTGGTAAGTGAAGTTGCACCATTGCTGGAACATTGCCAGCTTTCACTCAGACAAGGAGCTTACTTCCCTTCTGACTTTCACTTCGATTTGAATTTCTTTGTAATGAAAAAACATGGTGGAATTTGCAGGGGGATAAGATCATGAAATAAGACAACATCTTGACAATGAGTGATTGTGCAATCTGGAGCCCCAGTGTGATTCCGGTAGCACTGTGAGCACGGCTTTTTTAGGTGTTCGGAAAGGCTCTCCTGCCTGTGGATGGATTCAGATCACACGTGATCCTCAATAAACCGGTAAACAAGAATTTCATTTGGCGGGAGGGTGGGGTGAGGAGCGGTTTGTGGACTGAGGGTAATTTTAAACTACATTTTTATTATAAACTTTCCTTTCCCCTTCGTTGTCTCATCGTTTATTGGTTGATTTCCACCCTGTTCCTCCTCAGAAATCATTAACCCAAAGCCCAATTACAGCCCAACAAGCAGTGGTTGTCTGTAGTACCTTCCCCTCACAAGGAGCTTTGACATGTCAGCTTGGACTGCGAGGACTGCCAGGATATTGGACCATACAGAGCATCATACCTGAACCCAATCTCTCTCTCTCTCTTCCATCTGCTCTCTCTCATCTTTCGAATGAGACAATACACTGAGTCTGCCCTCTCAGGTGGATGGAACAGATCTCATGGATCGACACTATTCGAAGTAGAGCAGGGAGTTCCCCCAGCTGTCCGAGACAAAATATATCCCTCAACCGACATCACTAAAACAGATTGCGTCCACCTGAGAACAGATGGTTTAACGTCTCGTCCGAAAGATGGAACTCCCGCAGCACTACACGGAGTGTCAGCCTCGATTGTTGTGCTCAGGTCTCTGGAATGGGACTTGAACCCACAACCGTCTGACTCGAAGGTGAGAGTGTTACCCACTGAGCCTCAGGGCTCAAGTTTCGGCCTGAGTTGCTCCTATTTTTTTGGAGCAACTAGTTTAGAATGGAGCATCTTAGAAACTGCAATTCTCGGCATTTAGTTTGCTCCAATTCTAGTGAGTTAGAACAGTTTCATTTTAGGACAGATTTTTTTTTCCAAAAGGGGGCGTGTCCGGCCACTTACGCCTGTTTTGCAAGTTTGGGCAGCGAAAACTTACTCCAAACTAACTTAGAACGGAGTAAGTGTAGATTTTTGTACGCTCAGAAAAATCTTGCCTACACTTAGAAAGTCAGGCGTAGGGAATGAGAGATGGGGGGGTGGAAAGGTGGGTTTACAAACATGAAACACATCACTTTTACAAATAAAGAGCCATCATCAATAATAAATGATAAATAAATCAATAAATCAATCAATAAAATCAAAAAAAAAATTTAAAAATTAAAAATAAAAAAAATAATACAAAATCAATCAATCAATAAAAAATTACATTTCTACTCACCGGGAGCTCTCCAACAGCGTGCTGGGATGCCCCCACCCCACCCCTCCCAGTATCTCTCTCTCTCTCTCTGTCAGCAAGGGGGAGGGAGGGGGGGAGAAGAGGGAGGGGGAGACAGAGGGAGGCGGAGGAGGGGGAGGGAGAGGAGGAGGGGGTAGAAGAGGAGGGGGAAGGAGGGAGAGAAGGGGGGAGTGAGGGAGAGGGGGGAGTGAGGGAGAGAGGGGGGAGGGAGGAGGCAGAGGAGGAGGAGGAGGGAGGGAAAGGGAGGAAGAGGAGGGGAGGGAGGGGTGAGAGGGAGAGGGGAGGGGGAGGGGAAGAGGAAGTGGGAGGGGGAGGGAGGGGGCAGAGGAGGAGGAGGGAGGGTGGGGAGGAGAGGGGGGGAGGGGGGGAAGAGGAGAGCGGGGGTGGGGGGAGAGGGAGGCTGAACGGGCCGTGCCAAAGACTTTGGGCGGGGCTGGTGGGCCCCGACGATGACGCGGATGCCGGGCCGGGCCGCCGATGACTTCGGGCGGGGCGGGCCTCCAGCAAGATGCCGGGCAGGCGGGCAGGCCCCGCCGCCGCCGACGTGGAGCGGGAGGGAGCGGGAGCTAAACGGGAAGGAGGGAGGGAGGGAAGGAGGCCAGAGTCCGATCTTCGCCCTGGCAGCCCATTCGCCCAGGGCTAGGGGCGGCGTGCTTCAGACCCTTCCCACACAGCCTCGGGGGCCGAGAGCTACTGCACATGCTCGCACACTCTAGCGCGCATGTGCAGAGGTCCCGGCACTGTTTTCAGCGCAGGGACCTGGCTCCGCCCCCCACACGTTCTGCTGCGCTGCACCAAGGGCCTGGATCGACCTGACGGAGGGGAGAATACCAAGGTAAATAATAGGCGCCGTTTCTGTTCTAAAAAGTCAGCGCGTTCTAACCCCGGGGGCAAACTTGGGCCCTCAATGTGTAAACTCTGAGTAGAACCAAAGCGGTCAACCTTTCCAGGCTGGGAAACTGCATGCCAGGCCTGCCCAGTGGAGGGAAAGGGCCCCCTCCCCCACACTGAGCAAATGAGGACTCTTGGTGCCAGTTGCAGGAAGATGCATCCCGCATCCCGCTCTGGTTAACCCTCCCACAACCAACATGGGGACATGTGCCCATCAGAACGAGTGACGTTCCCCTTGGCCTGGGGAACTGGGGCAGTAACAGGCTACCTTGGGGCCTGTTCTTGAAGAGTCTCTCAGCACAAACTGGACTCAAAGAAGCCACCTTGGCCCATCAATCTGCTCTGCTCCCAGTGTAGGGAGCCGGGTGTAGCAATACATTCCTCCCACAGGCACCGTGCAGTCTGGATGCACAGTGTCTCCGTGAAATATCTACGGACTCCCACTGAATGTGAAGATTCATCTCCGGAATATGGAATAATCTCTTAAGACTATCAGAGTGTGCATTATTTGAATTGCACAATTACTTAATTCAATGTTTTGCCATTGTACTGCTAGAAATTAAGATTGAGAGACTGTAGGTGAAACCATTTTACATAAAATAATGACTTATATTCTACACTATATTCCATTATTTCTGCAGTTGAAAAAATATTGCAAGACTGTGCAAAATGGTGAGTATCTGTACAAAAGGTTACATCGAATTTTACAGCACAGAATCCATGCCGCTGTTTATTCTCCAGAGCCTCCTCCCACCTCACCACCTCACCCTATCAGCATACCTTTCTATTCCTTTCTCCCTCACGTGCTCATCCAGATTCCCCTTAAATGCATCGATGATATTCGCCTCACTCCCTCCATGTGATCACGAGTTCCACATTCTCACCACTCTCTGATTAAAGATCCTCCTGAATTCCTTCCAAGATTTATTAGTGATTATCTTATATTCATGACCTCGAGGTTTGATCTTCACTACAAGTAGAAACATTTCTCTACATCAACCCTATCGGACCCCTTTGTAATTTTAACGAGCTCTATCAGGGCACCTCGCCGTCTTCTCTTTTCATAGGGATAAGAGCCCGAGCTACAGCATTCTCTAAGGCCAGCTAGCACATGTTTACATTTAGATTCACTTTATCACCCACCACCCTCCCCCAGCAGGAGACTCAGTTCTCTTGTTCAGCTTTTCCAACCCAAACATTGGAACTTGCTGAGCACCTTTGAGGACATAATATTTAACAGGCCTGGGGGCATCTTGACAGGGAACTGGTACAGAAAGTGGATAAATGGTCATGGAATGCAGATGCCTGTGGAACAGTGCAGTTAGAAACAGTATACACAGGTAAAATCACAACCAAATGCAGGGAGATGAAGTGGGGAGGTATCTGGAGAGCTGTGCTCACCTGACTGTAATGTGTGTTTTTTGTGGTGAAACATCCTTTGTAATCCTGGTTGGCCGCGACGATGTAACTGTCAACCTTTAATAAATGGCAAATATTAGACTCCGTGTCCAAGAATTCATCCTTGGCATCTAGGCGCAGGACTGCAGCCTTTGTCTATACTATTACAACATTCACATTCCCAACAGTACCGCTATCTGCATAATAGCTTCAAAAAAATGTTATAGAATTTACAGCACAGAAACAGGCCAACATTTCTCTGCCGGTGTTTCTGCTCCACATGAGCCTCCTCCCACTTCACGTCATCTCATCCTCGCAACACATCCTTCTATTCCTTTCTTCCTCATGTATTTATCCAGCTTCCCCTTCAATACATCGTACTATTCACCTTAAACACTCCCTATGGTAGCGAGTTCCACATTCACACCACTCTCTGCGTAAATAAGTTTCTCCTGAATTCCTTATTGGATTTATTAGTGACTACCTTATATTCTGACCTCCATTTTTGACCTCCACTACAAGTTGTAAGAGTACTGCATTTCTTTGGTTTCATTTTCTGCTAATAACTGTGCTTGCAAACTGCTCCAAGATGGCTGAAACTGGCTTGACCAATTTTTAGTGACCCAAAAGGCTTCGCGAATTCAAAAGACTTTCTCATGAGTTTTAACATCTCACAGCTGCAAAGGAACAGTTCTCACACTGTAGCAAGGAGATAAGAGAATGAAAGCCCTATTCATTGTGAAAGACTATCCCTTTGTTTTACATCTAGAAAATTATGTACACGGTGGGCAACAATCCAGAAAAACAGTACATAATGGCAGTAACACGTGAGGTCAGGGCTGCAGTCACAGTGAGTGGTGACCTGGTTAGTTGCCAATCAGTGGGTTAATTTCCGTTCGCTGACCACAGCTGGAGTTAACTCTCATGAGTATCATTGCTTTTTTAATCACTTAGGGAATAGGCAATTCTTAACTGTTAAGAAATACTTTAATGGGATAGATTGGTGTGGGCTAATAATTAGAAATTATTGTGCATTTAATGCTATCATAATTTCTTGTATTTCTTCTATTATTATTCTAAGTAAATATAATCCCTGAATAGGGGTCAGAAAAGAATCATCCTGTGTCTGTCTTGTTCTGTCTCACAAGTCCGAACTCCGAAGTGTCCAGAAAAGACATAAATCTTATCTTCATTAAACAGATTTAGCCTATAAGTCTTACAAAGTGGAAACATTTCTCTACATCAGCTCTATTGAGCCCCTTCATAATTTTAAAGTGCTCCATCATGTCCACATATCCACGGCATAACGAAGATCGCCTATTTCCACCTCCGTAATATCGCCCGTCTCTGCCCTTGCCTCAGCTCATCTGCTGCTGAAACCCTCATCCATGCCTTTGTTACCTCTAAACTTGACTTGACTACTCCAACGCACTCCTGGCTGGTCTCCCACATTCTACCCGACGTAAACTTGAGGTCATCCAAAACTCGGCTGCCCGAGTCCTAACTCACACCAAGTCATGATCACCCATCACTCGCTGACCTACATTGGTCCCCGGTTAAGCAACGCCTCGATTTCAAAATTCTCATGGTTTACAAATCCCTCCAGGGTCTCGCCGCCCCCCCCGCATCTCTGTAATCTCCTTCAGCCTCACAACCCCCCGAGATGTCTGTGCTCCTCTAATTCTGCCCTCTTGAGCATCCCTGATTCTAACATCTCAACCATTGGTGGCCGTGCCTTCAGCTGCCTGGGCCCCAAGCTCTGGAACTCCCTCTCTAAACCTCTCCGCCTCTCTTTCCTCCTTTAAGACGCTTCTTAAAACCTACTGCTTTAAACAAGCTTTTGGTCAACTGCCGTAATGTCTTCTTACGTGGCTCAGTGTCAAAATGTATTTGTTTTGTCTTCCAACACTGCTGTGAAGCGCCTCAGGACAATAAGAACATAAGAAATAGGAGCAGGAGTAGGCCGTTTGGCCCCTCGGGTCCCACTTCTCCACCCGCTGCCGATAACCCTCGACTCCCTTATCATTCAAAAATCTGTCTATCTCCATCTTAAATATATTCAATGACCCAGCCTCCACAGCTCCCTGGGGCAGAGAATTCCAAAGATTCACGACCCTCTGAGAGAAGAAATTCCTCCTCATTTCTGTCTTAAATGGGCAACCCCTTGTTCTGAAATTCTGCCCTCTAGTTCTAGATTCCCCCACAAGGGGAAACATTCTCTCTGCATCTACCCTGTCCATCCCCCTCAGAATCTTATATGTTTCAATAAAATCGCCTCTCATTTTTCTAAACTCCAATGGGACGTTTTACGAGGTTAAAGGCGCAACAAGTTGTTGTTTCGGTACTGTGGCAGGGATTCAAATATGGAATTACGGGAAAGATGGGCACGGATTTGGGAGGCGACAACACGTTCAAGGACTCTGGAGAGGAAAGGGAGGTTGGAGATGGGGCAGTAGTTTGCAAGGACTGAGAGGTCGAGGGTTGTTTTTTTGAGAGGGGTAATGTCGGCAGATTTAAGGGGGAGGGGGACAGTACCCGAGGAGAGAGAACCGTTAACAATGTCAGCTAACGTGGGAGCCAGAAAAGGACAGGGGTCGAGCGCTGGTCATAGTTCGGTATCCATGTGTCCTTCCGGGAGCTGCCTGCCTTCAACCGAGATCTAATCAGGATGTGGAACATGGCTGCCTCCAACCAGAGTTCTTCCCCGTCAGAAGCTGCAGCCTTACTTCTGACAGGGAGTGGGACTGATTGGATCGCTCTGTCACAGAGCCGGCACAGGCACGATGGGTCGAATGGCCTCCTTCTGTGCTGCATCATTCTATGGCTCTCCATTATACTCTCTATATATACCTGCAATTAGAGTTCGAGTTGCACACGGACTCCAGGTTTGGGGGCAGCAACCAGATCGCAGATGCTCCAAGCCAACTTTAACACCATGTCGCGTGCCATCTGCTTGGCATCTAACTCCAAACTGTTGGCTCTTCTTGTTGGTCTTTGAGGATTGGCTGCCAGTTGATGAGTTCCCTATCTCGGCTGAGAATGGGTTTGAAGTAGCGAAGGAGGCAGGGGGTAAGCGGGCAACCTATCTGATCGTAGCCCGAGCATCTCTATCCCTCAGGAGCACCCCAAAGATCTATCCTGGGAGCCCTTTCCAATTGTGCGAGTAGCTCCGTGGTGATGCCACCCACAGAAGTAGGGTCTCCTTCCATATTTATTGCTGATGTCACACACTCTGCACCCACCTCTCTCTAAACCTCCACAGCCTCTGGCATCGCCCCCATTTACAATTGTTTCCAACATCTCTCCCCTCCCTATCTCTGTCACCCCCTCCAGCCCTGTGACCACCACCCCCCCGCTCCATCCCCGAGATCCCTGCGCTCCTTCAATTCTGGCCCCTTGCTATTCTCCTATTCCCATGGCACTATTTCAAAGAAGAGCAGGGGAGTTATCCCCGGTGTCCTGGGGCCAATATTTATCCCTCAATCAACATAACAGAAAAAGAGATTAGCTGGACATTATCACATTGTTGTTTGTGGGAGCTTGCTGTGCCCAAATTGACTGCCGCATTTCCCACATTACAGCAGTGACTACACTTCAAAAGTACTTCATTGGCTGTAAAGCACTTTGAAACGTCTGGTGGTCGTGAAAGGCGCTATATAAATCCAAGCCTTTCTTTTCTTTCTTGCTACCGGAGCCGCTGCTCAGAAGCTCCTCCATGTGGTCAGCTTCAGCGAAACGTGCCTGGCAGAGAGGTGGGCCTCGGCTGTGAACATAACCAGAGTCAGCGACATACTGGATGGGACAGTGGAGGGCCTCGGCTGTGAACATAACCAGAGTCAGGGATGCACTGGATGGGACAGTGGAGGGCCTCGGCTGTGAACATAACCAGAGTCAGCGACGTACTGGATGGGACAGTGGAGGGCCTCGGCTGTGAACATAACCAGAGTCAGCGACATACTGGATGGGACAGTGGTGGGCCTTGGATGTGAACATAACCAGAGTCAGTGATGCACTGGATGGGACAGTGGAGGGCCTCGGCTGTGAACATAACCAGAGTCAGTGATGCACTGGATGGGACAGTGGAGGGCCTCGGCTGTGAACATAACCAGAGTCAGTGATGCACTGGATGGGACAGTGGTGGGCCTTGGATGTGAACATAACCAGAGTCAGGGATGTACTGGATGGGACAGTGGTGGGCCTTGGATGTGAACATAACCAGAGTCAGCGACATACTGGATGGGACAGTGGAGGGCCTCGGCTCTGACGATAACCAGAGTCAGGGATGCACTGGATGGGACAGTGGAGGGCCTTGGATGTGAACATAACCAGAGTCAGGGATGCACTGGATGGGACAGTGGAGGGCCTTGGATGTGAACATAACCAGAGTCAGGGATGCACTGGATGGGACAGTGGAGGGCCTTGGCTGTGAACATAACCAGAGTCAGGGATGCACTGGATGGGACAGTGGAGGGCCTCGGCTCTGACGATAACCAGAGTCAGGGACGTATTGGATGGGGGAAAGAGTGGGCTGGATGTTAACAGAAACATTGCCACACAGGAGGTTCTGGCATTACGTCCACACCAAGGCCGAAGCCATCAAGGTGCTAAAAGCCATGCTCAGCCCCTACTCCACCAGGTGTGTTGAGGCTCTGGCTGCCTGCCTCTCTTCCTCAGTCTTGTCGGTACCTGGATGGCCCTGGAGAAGGAGCATATGGTGTCCACCGGTGCATGCAAGGCTGTACCCCACCGGTGGGCACCGCAACGACTGGGGCGGGTGGGGGGAGACGGGGATGGGATGGACGGACACATACACAGTGACACAGGATATAATATTCTTCATTCATTTGATCAGTTTCCTTTGGTTTATTTATAATTTGGGTGTTTATCGTTTGTGCCCATTTAAAAGGGGGCACTTCCTTAATGTGGTTTTGATTGGACGATTTGGATGACACTGGTGCAGGGACGGGCAATGGTTTGGGCTGGGGGCGGGGGTGACCATTTAACACCTTTTACTGAGCAGTTAACAGCCACACACCAATGTTCTCACTACGCTGTGCGGCCGTGCACTAATCGCGAGGTCCCACACAGGCCACTCACCAGCTCCTGCCACTGGAAGAGATACCGTACAGCAAGTCTATAGAGACCGCACATTAGAGGGAACATTGGTGCACACATAGAATGAATTGTGTTAAGAACAGCTACCATTACAATTGAAAAGAGTGAGTGTAATGTCTAATGTTGTTATGCCTCCACTATGCAAATTAAATGGGAAAATATTAAAATGACTGAATAATTGTGCAAGAATTAATAATCCCACTGACAGTCATTGGTGAGAGCATTGTGTTAAATTGGTAAATTGGAACTGGCCAACTCAGTGTTGATCATCACTCCCACTTCTACCCTCCCAATCATTTATAAACATCAATTTAGATAATAGTCCGATACCATCTTAAATGAACAAAATGTAGTGTAAAACAGTAAAGTAAATGAATGAAATGATTGATCGGTCGATTAGATGTTGTACTGAAGGTCTACGTGGCTGTTTGACAGAGCAGTTCGGGTTTGCGGGCTCGCCGATACGAGAGCTGTTCTCGGTTTAGTGTGCTGAGTACGGGAGCCCGAGGCTTCGCAAGGCCTGAACTACAATCGCGAGCCATTGCCTGGAGTCCTTGTGCTCCAGGATCCACTCTCGGGTCGAAGACCATGAATAGAATCCCCCTGTCTTTGTACTCTGGGTTTCGGGTAAAAGAGTCATTGAGATCAGCAGCCACGACTCGACTCTGACTAATGTGCAGCTTAACCTCTATTCCTTAAGATTCCAACCCAAAAATCATCCCACATTCCAAACTCTGGTGGCACCTCACTGAACGTTTAGGCCCTCTTTTGTCTTCGAGGGGCTCGAAGCGATTTAAATGCATTTCTGTATCTGACAGTGTCAAACGCAAATTGTGATGTTTGAAGAATATCAATAAGTTTCTCTAAACTCTCATCTAGTTTAGAGTTTGATAATGGCCATGGCAGAATAACTTACTGTAACGCAGCAATGTTAAAAGTCAGAGAAATACAGGTCACCGTCCGAAAATCTCTGTCCTACCAGATATGCCAATACTTTCGCGCCTTCATCTGAGGTGCCAACTGTTGGGAATAGATGCTCTTACTGATAAATTTATAAGTTATTCCACAAAATAATAGGGTTCAAAGGCATTTTTTGGCTTTCATAGGAACTATACATAAAATGATAATTACTATCAATAATCACACAGGTACAATGATAACTGTTATTAATAATAATCACAGATACAATTATAACTATTATTAATAATAGTTCCCATATGCTTGAGACGCTTATGGTACAGATGCTTATAGGGCAGAGAAACTTAAGGCAAAAAGCAAAAAGGACCCATATTACAGCAAAATTCTAAAGGGGCAAAGTGTATGAGAAAGACAAGCCTGAAGGCTCTGTGCCTCAATGTGAGGAGTATTCGGAATAAGGTGGACGAATTAACTGCGCGGATAGCAGTTAACGGGTATGATGTAATTGGCAGCACGGAGACATGGCTCCAGGGTGACCAAGGCTGGGAACTCAACATCCAGGGGTATTCAACATTTAGGAAGGATAGACAGAAAGGAAAAGGAGGCGGGGTGGCATTGCTGGTTAAAGAGGAAATTAATGCAATAATAAGAAAGAACATTAGCTTGGATGATGTGGAATCGGTATGGGTGGAGCTGCGGAATACCAAGGGGCAGAAAACACCAGTGGGAGTTGTGTAGAGACCACCAAACACTAGTAGTAAGGTTGGGGACAGCATCAAACAAGAAATTAGGGATGCATGCAATAAAGGTACAGCAGTTATCATGGATGACTTTAATCTACATATTGATTGGGCGAACCAAACTGGTAGCAAAGCGGTGGAGGAGGATTTCCTGGAATGTATTAAGGATGGTTTTCGAGACCAGTATGTCGTCGAACCAACAAGGCAACTGGCCATCCTAGACTGGGTGATGTGTAATGAGAAAGGACTAATTAGCAATCTTGTTGTGCGAAACCCCTTGGGTAGAATTCTTTATTAGATGGAGAATGACACAGTTAATTCAGAAACTAGGGTCCTGAACTTAAGGAAAGGTAACTTCGATGGTTTGAGGCGTGAATTGGCGAGACGAGACTGGCAAATGATACTTAAAGGGTTGACGGTGGATAGGCAATGGCAAACATTTAAAGATCATATGGATGAACTTCAGCAATTGTACATCCCTGTCTGGAGTAAAAATAAAACAGGGAAGATGGCTCACAAGAGAAATTAAGGATAGTGTTGAATCCAAGGAAGAGGCATATAAATTGGCCAGAAAAAGCAGCAAACCTGAGGACTGGGAGAAATTTAGAATCCAGCAGAGGAGGACAAAGGGTTTAATTAAGAGGGGGAAAATAGAGTACGAGAAGAAGCTTGCTGGGAACATAAAAACTGACTGCAAACGCTTCTATAAATATGTGAAGAGAAAAAGATTAGTGAAGACAAACGTAGGTCCCTTGCAGTCGGATTCAGGTGAATTTATAATGCGGAACAAAGAAATAGCAGACCAATTGAACAAATACTTTGGTTCTGTCTTCACGAAGGAAGACACAAATAACCTTCTGGAAGTACTAGGGGACCGAGGGTCTAGTGAGAAGGAGGAACTGAAGGATATCCTTATTAAGCGGGAAATTGTGTTAGGGAAATTGATGGGATTGAAGGCCAATAAATCCCCGGGGCCTGATAGTCTGCATCCCAGAGTACTTAAGGAAGTGGCCCTAGAAATAGTGGATGCATTGATGATCATTTTCCAACAGTCTATCGACTCGGGATCAGTTCCTATGGACTGGAGGGTAGCTAATGTAACACCACTTTTTAAAAAGGGAAGGAGAGAGAAAGCGGGTAATTATAAACCTGTTAGCCTGACATCAGTGGTGGGGAAAATGTTGGAATCAATTATTAAGGATGAAGTAGCAGCGCATTTGGAAAGCAGTGACAGGATCGGTCCAAGTCAGCATGGATTTATGAAGGAGAAATCACGTTTGACAAATCTTCTGCAATTTTTTAAGGATGTAACTAGTAGAGTGGACAAGAGAGAACAAGAGTGGTGTATTTGGACTTTCAAAAGCTTTTGACAAGGTCCCACACAAGAGATTGGTGTGCAAAATCAAAGCACATGATATTGGGGGTAATATACTGACGTGGATAGAGAACTGGTTGGCAGACAGGAAGCAGAGAGTTGGGATAAATGGGTCCTTTTCAGAATGGCAGGCAGTGACGAGTGGAGTGCCGCAGGCTCAGTGCTGGGACCCCAGCTCTTTACAATATATATTAATGATTCAGATGAAGGAATTGAGTGTAATATCTCCACGTTTGCAGATGACACTAAACTGGGTGGCAGAGGAGGATGCTAAGAGGCTGCAGGGTGACTTGGACAGGTTAGGTGAGTGGGCAAATGCACAGCAGATGCAGTATAATGTGGATAAATGTGAGATTATCCACTTTGGGGGCAGAAACGCAAAGACAGAATATTATCTGAATGGTGGCAGATTAGAAAAGGGGGAGGTGCAACGAGACCTGGGTGTCATGGTTCATCAGTCATTGAAAGTTGGCATACAGGTATAGCAGGCGGTAAAGAAGGAAAATAGTATGTTGGCCTTCATAGCTAGGGGATTTGAGCATAGGAGCAGGGAGGTCTTACTGCAGTTGTACAGGGCCTTGGTGAGGCCTCACCTAGAATATTGTGTTCAGTTTTGATCTCCTAATCTGAGGAAGGACGTTCTTGCTATTAAGGGAGTGCAGCGAAGGTTCACCAGACTGATTCCCGGGATGGCTGGACTGACATATGAGGAGAGACTGGATCAACTGGGCCTTTATACACTGGAGTTTAGAAGGATGAGAGGGGATCTCATAGAAACTTCCAAGATTCTGACGGGACGGAACAGGTTAGATGCGGGTAGATTGTTCCTGATGTTGGGGAAGTCTAGAACCAGGGGACACAGTCTTAGGATAAGGAGTAGATCATTTAGGACTGAGTTGAGGAGAAACTTCTTCACTCAGAGAGTTGTTAACCTGTGGAATTCTCTACCGCAGAGAGTTGTTGATGCCAGTTCATTGGATATATTCAAGAGGGAGTTAGATATGGCCCTTATGGCTAAAGGGATCAAGGAGTATGGAGAGAAAGCAGGAAAGGGGTACTGAGGTGAATAATCAGCCATCATCTTATCGAATGGTGGTGCAGGCTCGAAGGGCCGAATGGCCTACTCCTGCACATATTTTCTATGTTTCTACAAGACTGGAGACTGTACTGGATCACAGGTTTCGAGCTCGAAGGGTCAGTTGGCCAAGCCTTGTCGAATTCTGAAGTAACTATGCTAACAGCCCTCTTTTTATCCCTTTCCTTCACTCTCGCTACGTGAGGATCCGCATGTTTCAAAGTATTACCTCATCCAATCAGCTGCAATAACTTCAGTTTTAACAAGAATAACTCCCCAATTTTCCAGATCTATTGCAGGTGCCATTTCAAGGCTGGAGCTAACAGAGACAGTTTTGTGGTCTCTCTGTGCGAAAAGCCTGACTTACTCGGATCCCTTTTACTAACTGAACACTGCTAACAGAAACTTACTGAAAACCTCAAGTTAATGTGAAAAATGTACCTGTGAGTAATGCAGTCATGCCTGTCACTAGTACGATTCACTACTGAGATTAAAGCAGTTGTGCAAATCACCTCTATGATTCACTCTCTCTCTCTCTCTCTCTCTCTCTGGCAGTCCCTCGGAGTCGAGGATGACTTACTTCCACACTAATGGGTTCTCAGGTGACCGATGAGTCCAATGTGGGACCTACAGTCTCTGTCACAATGGGGAGGTGGTGGTTGAAGGGACGGGTGGGTGGGGTGCTTGGGTTGTCGTGCGCTCCTTCCGCTGTTGACACTTGGCTTCAGTTTGCTCACGGCGATGAGAATCAAGGGTTTCGGAGCCTTCCCGGATGCTTCTCGTCCACTTTGAGCGGTCTTGGGCCGGGGATTCCCAGGTGTCGGTGGGGATGTTGCACTTTTTCAAGGCGGCTTTGAGGGTGTCCTTGAAACATTTCCTCTGCCCACCTGGGATTCGCTTGCCGTGTCGGAGCTCCGAGTAGAGCACTTGTTTTGGGGAGTCTCCCTCTTGAATATATCCAATGAACTGGCATCAACAACTCCCTGCAGCAGGGAAAATGTTGGAATCAATTATTAAAGATGAAATAGCAGCGCATTTGGAAAGCAGTGACAAGATCGGTCCAAGTCAGCATGGATTTATGAAAGGGAAATCATGCTTGATAAATCTTCTGGAATTTTTTGAGGATGTAACTAGTAGAGTGGACAAGGGAGAACCAGTGGATGTGGTGTATTTGGACTTTCAAAAGGCTTTTGACAAGGTCCCACACAAGAGGTTGGTGTGCAAAATCAAAGCACATGGTATTGGGGGTAATGTACTGACGTGGATAGAGAACTGGTTGGCAGACAGGAAGCAGAGAGTCGGGATAAACGGGTCCTTCTCAGAATGGCAGGCAGTGACTAGTGGAGTGCCTCAGGGCTCAGTGCTGGGACCCCAGCTCTTTACAATATACATTAATGATTTAGATGAAGGAATTGAGTGTAATATTTCCAAGTTTGCAGATGACACTAAACTGGGTGGCGATGTGAGCTGTGAGGAGGATGCTCAAAGGCTGCAGGGTGACTTGGACAGATTAGGTGAGTGGGCAAATGCAGTATAATGTGGATAAATGTGAGGTTATCCACTTTGGGGGCAAAAACACGAAGGCAGAATATTATCTGAATGGCAGCAGATTAGGAAAGGTGGAGGCGCAATGAGATCTGGGAGTCATGGTTCATCAGTCATTGAAAGTTGGCATGCAGGTACAGCAGGCGGTGAAGAAGGCAAATGGTATGTTGGCCTTCATAGCTAGGGGATTTGAGTATAGGAGCAGGGAGGTCTTACTGCAGTTGTACAGGGTCTTGGTGAGGCCTCACCTGGAATATTGTGTTCAGTTTTGGTCTCCTAATCTGAGGAAGGACCTTCGTGCTATTGAGGGAGTGCAGCGAAGGTGCACCAGACTGATTCCCGGGATGGTGGGATTTATATATGAGGAGAGACTGGATCAACTGGGCCTTTATAAACTGGAGTTTAGAAGGATGAGAGGGGATCTCATAGAAACTTCCAAGATTCTGACGGGACTGGACAGGTTAGACGCAGGAAGAATGTTGCCGATGATGGGGATGTCCAGAACCAGGGGATATAGTCTTAGGATAAGGGGTAGGCCATTTAGGACTGAGATGAGGAGAAACTTCTTTACTCAGAGAGTTGTTAACCTGTGGAATTCCCTACCGCAGAGTTGTTGATGCCAGTTCATTGGATATATTCAAGAGGGAGTTAGACATGGCCCTTACGGCTAAAGGGATCAAGCGGTATGGAGAGAAAGCAGGAAAGGGGTACTGAAGGAATGATCAGCCATGATCTCATTGAATGGTGGTGCAGGCTCGAAGGGCCGAATGGCCTACTCCTGCACCTATTTTCTATGTTTCTATCAGTACTGCCATCCCACCTCCCTTTTTTCCTTCCCTAAATTTTCTGAAATCTTTGTATCCTTGAATACTAAGCGCCCATTTCTCTGCATTTTTAAGCCATGTAAAGAGGGAGAAAATAGATTAGGAGTGTAAACTAGCAAGAAATATAAAAACAGACAGTAAGAGCTTCTACAAGTATGTAAAAAGGAAAAGAGTAGCTAAAGTAAATGTTGGTCCCTTAGAGGATGAGACTGGGGAATGAACAATGGGAAACAAGGAAATAGCAGAGACTTTGTACAAATATTTTGTAGAGACATAGAAACAGAGAAACATGGAAAATAGGTGGAGTAGGCCATTCGGCCCTTCGAGCATGCACCGCCATTCAATGAGTTCATGGCTGAACATGCAACTTCAGTACCCCATTCCTGCTTTCTCGCCATACCCATTGATCCCTCTAGTAGTAAGGACTACATCTACTTCCTTTTTGAATATATTTAGTGAATTGGCCTCAACAACTTTCTGTGACAGAGAATTCCACAGGTTCATCACTCTCTGGGTGAAGAAGTTTCTCCTCATCTCGGTCCTAAATGGCTTACCCTTATCCTTAGACTGTGACCCCTGGTTCTGGACTTCCCAAACATTGGGAACATTCTTCCTGCATCTAACCTGTCTAAACCCGTCAGAATTTTAAACGTTTCTATGAGGTCCCCTCTCATTCTTCTGAACTCCAGTGAATACAAGCCCAGTTGATCCAGTCTTTCTTGATATGTCAGTCCCGCCATCCCGGGAATCAGTCTGGTGAACCTTCGCTGCACTTCCCCTCAATAGCAAGAATGTCCTTCCTCAAGTTAGGATACCAAAACTGTACACAATACTCCAGGTGTGGCCTCACCAAGGACCTGTACAACTGTAGCAACACCTCCATGCCCCTGTACTCAAATCCCCTCGCTATGAAGGCCAACATGCCATTTGCTTTCTTAACCGTCTGCTGTACCTGCATGCCAACCTTCAATGACTGATGTATCATGACACCCAGGTCTTGTTGCATCTCCCCTTTTCCTAATCTGTCACCATTCAGATAATAGTCTATCTCTCTGTTTTTACCACCAAAGTGGATAACCTCACATTTATCCACATTATACTTCACCTGCCATGCATTTGCCCACTCACCTAACCTATCCAAGTCACTCTGCAGCCTCATAGCATCCTCCTCGCAGCTCACACTGCCACCCAACTTAGTGTCATCCGCAAATTTGGAGATACTACATTTAATCCCCTCGTCTAAATTATTAATGTACAATGTAAACAGCTGGGGCTCCAGCACAGAACCTTGCGGTACCCCACTAGTCACTGCCTGCCATTCTGAAAAGTCCCAATTTACTTCTACTCTTTGCTTCCTGTCTGCCAACCAGTTCTCAGTCCACGTCAGCACACTACCCCCAATCCCATGTGCTTTAACTTTGCACATTAATCTCTTGTGTGGGACCTTGTCGAAAGCCTTCTGAAAGTCCAAATACACCACATCCACTGGTTCTCCCTTGTCCACTCTACTGGAAACATCCTCAAAAAATTCCAGAAGATTTGTCAAGCATGATTTCCCTTTCACAAATCCATGCTAACTTGGATCTATCATGTCACCTCTTTCTAAATGCGCTGCTGTGACATCCTTAATAATTGATTCCATTTTTTTACCCACTATCGATGTCAGGCTGACCGGTCTATAATTCCCTGTTTTCTCTCTCCCTCCTTTTTTAAAAAGTGGGGTTACATTGGCTACCCTCCACTCCATAGGAACTGATCCAGAGTCGATGGAATGTTGGAAAATGACTGTCAATGCATCCGCTATTTCCAAGGCCACCTCCTTAAGTACTCTGGGATGCAGTCCATCAGGCCCTGGGGATTTATCGGCCTTCAATCCCATCAATTTCCCCAACACAATTTCCCGACGAATAAGGATTTCCCTCAGTTCCTCCTTCTTACTAGACCCTCTGACCCCTTTTACATCCGTGAATACCGAACCAAAGTACTTGTTCAATTGGTCTGCCATTTCTTTATTCCCCGTTATGACTTCCCCCGATTCTGATTGCAGGGGACCTACATTTGTCTTTACTAACTTTTTTCTCTTTACATATCTATAGAAGCTTTTGCAGTCCGTCTTAATGTTCGCTGCAAGCTTCCTCTCGTACTCTATTTTCCCTGCCCTAATCAAACCCTTTGTCCTCCTCTGCTGAGTTCTAAATTTCTTCCAGTCCCCGGGTTCGCTGCTATTTCTGGCCAATTTGTATGCCACTTCCTTGGCTTTAATACTATCCCTGATTTCCCTTGATAGCCACGGTTGAGCCACCTTCCCTTTTTTATTTTTACGCCAGACAGGGATGTACAATTGTTGTAGTTCATCCATGCGGTCTCTAAATGTCTGCCATTGCCCATCCACTGTCAACCCCTTAAGTATCATTCGCCAATCTATCCTCGCCAATTCACGCCCCATACCTTCAAAGTTACCCTTCTTTAAGTTCTGGACCATGCTCTCTGAATTAACTGTTTCATTCTCCATCCTAGTGTAGAATTCCACCATATTATGGTCACTCTTCCCCAAGGGGCCTCGCACAACGAGATTGCTAATTAATCCTCTCTCATTACACAACACCCAGTCTAAAATGGCCTCCCCCCGAGTTGGTTCCTCGACATATTGGTCGAGAAAACCATCCCTTATACACTCCAGGAAATCCTCCTCCACTGTATTGCTTCCAGTTTGGTTAGCCCAATCTATATGCATATTAAAGTCACCCATGATAACTGCTGCACCTTTATTGCATGCACCCCTAATTTCCTGTTTGATGCCCTCCCCAACATCACTACTACTGTTTAGAGGTCTGTACACAACTCCCACTAATGTTTTTTGCCCTTTGGTGTTCTGCAGCTCTACCCATATAGATTCCACATCATCCAAGCTAATGTCCTGCCTAACTATTGCATTAATCTCCTCTTTAACCAGCAATGCTACCCCACCTCCTTTTCATTTTATTCTATCCTTCCTGAATGTTGAATACCCTTGGATGTTGAGTTCCCAGCCCTGATCATCCTGGAGCCACGTCTCTGTAATCCCAATCACATCATATCTATTAACATCAATTTGCACAGTTAATTCATCCACCTTATTACAGATACTCCTTGCATTAAGACACAAAGCCTTCAGGCTTGTTTTTTTAACACCCTTTGACCTTTTAGAATTATGATGTAGTGTGGCCCTTTTTATTTCTTGCCTTTGTTTACTCGGCCTTCCACTATTGCTTTTTACCTTTCTACCATCTGTTTCTGACTCCATATTACTTCGCCCTGTCTCGCTGCATAGGTTCCCATGAGGCAGATAGGCTGCAGAGTATCTGTCTCCACGGGAGACTAAAAGTGTCCCAATAATAGTAGAAAATCAGGGGGCAAAAGGGAGGGAGGAATGTAAAACAATTATCTCGAGAGAAAAAGTACTAGGCAAACTAATGGGACTATATTAAGGTGGTTAAGATGGCATATGGAATACTTGTATTCTACACTAATAAAGGCAAGAGCAGGGAGGTTATGCTCGAACTGTATAAAACACTAGTTAGCCCACAGCTGGAGTACTGCATGCAGTTCTGGTCACCGCATTACAGGAAAGATGTGATTGCACTAGAGAGGGTACAGAGGAGATTTACGAGGATTTTAGCTATGAGGTAAGATTAGATAGGCTGGGGTTGTTTTCTTTGTAACAGAGGAGGCTGAGAGGAGACCTTATTGAGGTGTATAAAATTATGAGGGGCCTAAATAGAGTGGATAGGAAGGACCTGTTTCCCTTAGCAGAGGGGTCAACCACCAAGGGGCATAGGTTTAAAGTAATTGGTTGAAGGTTTAGAGGGGATTTGAGGATGGTGGGGGTCTGGAACTCACTGCCTGAAAGGGTGGTAGAGGCAGAAACCCTCACCACATTTAAAGGGTACTTGGATGTGCATCTGAAGTGCCGTAACCTACAGGGCGACGGACCAAGACCTGGAAAGTGGAATTAGGCTGAATAGCTCTTTGTCGGCCGGCGCGGACACGATGGGCCGAAATGGCCTCCTTCCGTGCTGTAAATTTCTATGATTCCATGACTAAAGGCTGACAAATCCCCTGGACCTGATGGGCTGCATCCTATGGTCTTAACAGAAGTGGCTGCAGAGATAGTGGATGCTTTGGTTGTAATCTTCCAAAATTTCCTCGATTCTGGCAAGGTCCCAGCGGATTGGAAAACAATATCATCATAATTCAGTCAGGCAGAGTCAGCATGGTTTTATGAAAGGGAAATCATGTTCGACAAATTTGCTGGAGTTCTTTGAGGATGTAACGAGCAGGGTGGATAAAGGGGAAGAAGTAGATGTCGTACATTTGGATTTCCAGAAGGCATTCGATAAGGTACCACATGAAAGGTTACTGCACAAGATAAAAGCTCATGCACGATGTTGGGGGTAATATATTAGCATGGATAGAGGATTGGCTAACTAACAGAAAACAGAGAGTCGGGATATTTTCTGGTTAGCAAATAGTGACTAGTGAGGTGCCGCAGGGATGGGTGCTGGGTCCTCAACTATTTACAATCTATATTAATGACTTGGCGGAAGGGACCGAGTGTAATGTAGCCAAATTTGTTGATGATACAAAGATGGGTGGGAAAGCAAGTTGTGAGGAGGATGCAAAGAGTCTTCAAAGGGACTTAGACAGGATAAGTGAGTGGGGAAAATACTGGCAGATGTGGAAAAATGGGAGGTTATAGAAACATAGAAACATAGAAAATAGGTGCAGGAGCAGGCCATTCAGCCCTTCTAGCCTGCACCGCCATTCAACGAGTTCATGGCTGAACATGAAACTTCAGTACCCACTTCCTGCTTTCACGCCATACCCCTTGATCCCCCGAGTACTAAGGACTTCATCTAACTCCCTTTTGAATATATTTAGTGAATTGGCCTCAACTACTTCCTGTGGTAGAGAATTCCACAGGTTCACCACTCTCTGGGTGAAGAAGTTTCTCCTTATCTCGGTCCTAAATGGCTTACCCCTTATCCTTAGACTGTGACCCCTGGTTCTGGACTTCCCCAACATTGGGAACATTCTTCCTGCATCCAACCTGTCCAAACCCGTCAGAATTTTAAACGTTTCTATGAGGTCCCCTCTCACTCTTCTGAACTCCAGTGAATACAAGCCCAGTTGATTCAGTCTTTCTTGATAGGTCAGTCCCACCATCCCGGGAATCAGTCTGGTGAATCTTCGCTGCACTCCCTCAACAGCAAGTATGTCCTTCCTCAAGTTAGGAGACCAAAACTGTACACAATACTCCAGGTGTGGCCTCACCAAGGCCCTGTACAACTGTAGCAACACCTCCCTGCCCCTGTACTCAAATCCCCTCGCTATGAAGGCCAACATGCCATTTGCTTTCTTAACCGCCTGCTGTACCTGCATGCCAACCTTCAATGACTGATGTACCATGACACCCAGGTCTCGTTGCACCTTCCCTTTTCCTAATCTGTCACCATTCAGATAATAGTCTGTCTCTCTGTTTTTACCACCAAAGTGGATAACCTCACATTTATCCACATTATACTTCATCTGCCACGCATTTGCCCACTCACCTAACCTATCCAAGTCACTCTGTAGCCTCATAGCATCCTCCTCACAGCTCACACTGCCACCCAACTTAGTGTCATCCGCAAATTTGGAGATACTACATTTAATCCCTTCGTCTAAATCATTAATGTATAATGTAAACAGCTCCCTGCCCCAGCACAGAACCCTGCGGTACCCCACTAGTCACTGCCTGCCATTCCGAAAAGTACCCATTTACTCCTACTCTTTGCTTCCTGTCTGACAACCAGTTCTCAATCCACGTCAGCACACTACCCCCAATCCCATGTGCTTTAACTTTGCACATTAATCTCCTGTGTGGGACCTTGTCGAAAGCCTTCTGAAAGTCCAAATATACCACATCAACTGGTACTCCTTTGTCCACTTTATTGGAAACATCCTCAAAAAATTCCAGAAGATTTGTCAAGCATGATCTCCCTTTTACAAATCCATGCTGACTTGGACCTATCATGTCACCATTTTCCAAATGCGCTGCTATGACATCCTTAATAATTGATTCCATCATTTTACCCACTACTGAGGTCAGGCTGACCGGTCTATAATTCCCTGCTTTCTCTCTCCCTCCTTTTTTAAAAAGTGGGGTTACATTGGCTACCCTCCACTCGATAGGAACTGATCCAGAGTCAATGGAATGTTGGAAAATGACTGTCAATGCATCCGCTATTTCCAAGGCCACCTCCTTAAGTACTCTGGGATGCAGTCCATCAGGCCCTGGGGATTTATCGGCCTTCAATCCCATCAATTTCCCCAACACAATTTCCCGACTAATAAAGATTTCCCTCAGTTCCTCCTCTTTAATAGACCCTCTGACCACTTTTATATCCGGAAGGTTGTTTGTGTCCTCCTTAGTGAATACTGAACCAAAGTACTTGTTCAATTGGTCTGCCATTTCTTTGTTCCCCGTTATGACTTCCCCTGATTCTGACTGCAGGGGACCTACGTTTGTTTTTACTAACCTCTTTCTCTTTACATACCTATAGAAACTTTTGCAATCCGTCTTAATGTTCCCTGCAAGCTTCTTCTCGTACTCCATTTTCCCTGCCCTAATCAAACCCTTTGTCCTCCTCTGCTGAGTTCTAAATTTCTCCCAGTCCTCAGGTTCGCTGCTATTTCTGGCCAATTTGTATGCCACTTCCTTGGCTTTAATACTATCCCTGATTTCCCTAGATAGCCACGGTTGAGCCACCTTCCCTTTTTTATTTTTACGCCAGACAGGAATGTACAATTGTTGTAATTCATCCATGCGTTCTCTAAATGTCTGCCATTGCCCATCCACAGTCAACCCCTTAAGTATCATTAGCCAATCTATCTTAGCCAATTCATGCCTCATACCTTCAAAGTTACCCTTCTTTAAGTTCTGGACCATGGTCTCTGAATTAACTGTTTCATTCTCCATCCTAATGCAGAATTCCACCATATTATGGTCACTCTTCCCCAAGGGGCCTCGCACAATGAGATTGCTAATTAATCCTCTCTCATTACACAACACCCAGTCTAAGATGGCCTCCCCCCTAGTTGGTTCCTCGACATATTGGTCTAGAAAACCATCCCTTATGCATTCCAGGAAATCCTCCTCCACCGTATTGCTTCCAGTTTGGCTAGCCCAATCTATGTGCATATTAAAGTCACCCATTATAACTGCTGCACCTTTATTGCATGCACTCCTAATTTCCTGTTTGATGCCCTCCCCAACATCACTACTACTGTTTGGAGGTCTGTACACAACTCCCACTAACGATTTTTGCCCTTTAGTGTTCTGCAGCTCCACCCATATAGATTCCACATCATCCAAGCTAATGTCTTTCCTAACTATTGCATTAATCTCCTCTTTAACCAGTAATGCTACCCCACCTCCTTTTCCTTTTATTCTATCCTTCCTGAATGTTGAATACCCCTGGATGTTGAGTTCCCAGCCCTGATCATCCTGGAGCCACGTCTCCGTAATCCCAATCACATCATATTTGTTAACATCTATTTGCACAATTAATTCATCCACCTTATTGCGGATACTCCTTGCATTAAGACACAAAGCCTTCAGGCTTGTTTTTTTAACACCCTTTGTCCTTTTAGAATTTTGCTGTACAGTGGCCCTTTTTGTTCTTTGCCTTGGGTTTCTCTGCCCTCCACTTTTCCTCATCTCCTTTCTGTCTTTTGCTTTTGCTTCCTTTTTGTCTCCCTCTGTCTCCCTGTATAGGTTCCCATCCCCCTGCAATATTAGTTTAACTCCTCCCCAACAGCACTAGCAAACACTCCCCCTAGGACATTGGTTCCGGACCTGCCCAGGTGCAGACCGTCCGGTTTGTACTGGTCCCACCTCCCCCAGAACCGGTTCCAATGCCCCAAGAATTTGAATCCCTCCCTGCTGCACCACTGCTCAAGCCATGTATTCATCTGCGCTATCCTGCGATTCCTACTCTGACTAGCACGTGGCACTGGTAGCAATCCCGAGATTACTACTTTTGAGGTCCTACTTTTTAATTTAGCTCCCAACTCCTTAAATTCTTTTCGTAGGACCTCATCCCTTTTTTTACCTATGTCGTTGGTACCAATGTGCACCACGACAACTGGCTGTTCTCCCTCCCATTTCAGAATGTCCTGCACCCGCTCCGAGACATCCTTGACCCTTGCACCAGGGAGGCAACATACCATCCTGGAGTCTCGGTTGCGTCCGCAGAAACGCCTATCTATTCCCCTCACCATCGAATCCCCTATCACTATCGCGCTCCCACTCTTTTTCCTGCCCTCCTTTGCAGCAGAGCCACCTACGGTGCCATGAACTTGGCTGCTGCTGCCCTCCCCTGATGAGTCATCCTCCCCAACAGTACTCAAAGCAGTGTATCTGTTTTGCAGGGGGATGACCACAGGGGACTCCTGCACTATCTTTCTTGCACTGCTCTTCCTGTTGGTCTTCCATTCCATATCTGGCTGTGGACCCTTCTCCTGCGGTAAGACCAACTCACTACACGTGATACTCACGTCATTCTCAGCATCGTGGATGCTCCAGAGTGAATCCACCTTCAGCTCCAATTCTGCAACGCGGACCGTCAAGAGCTCGAGGCGGATACACTTCCCACACACGTAGTCGTCAGGGACACCGGAAGTGTCCCCGAGTTCCCACATGGTACAGGAGGAGCATATCACATGACTGAGCTCTCCTGCCATGTCTTAACCTTAGATACCCTTAAATTGGTAATAACAATGTTATAGTTCACTTACTGATATAAAAAATAAAAGAAAAGCTACTCACCCAACACCAGCCAATCACTTACCCCATTGGCTGTGACGTCACTTTTTGATTACTTTCTACTTCTATTTTGCTTTCTCTCCCGCTGTAGCTGCACCGGTACGCTGGCTCTCGATCTCCCGCTGGGCTTTTGACAGGTCGCTCCCCTCTCACCAACTGCCGCTGGCTCTCGATCTCCCGCTGGGCTTTTGATAGGTCGCTCCCCTCTCACCAACTGCCGCTGGCTCTCGATCTCCCGCTGGGCTTTTGACAGGTCGCTCCCCTCTCACCAACTGCCGCTGGCTCTCGATCTCCCGCTGGGCTTTTGACAGGTCGCTCCCCTCTCACCAACTGTCTCTGGCTCTCGATCTCCCGCTGGGCTTTTGACAGGTCGCTCCCCTCTCACCAACTGCCGCTGGCTCGATCTCCCGTTGGGCTTTTGACAGGTCGCTCCCCTCTCACCAACTGCCGCTGGCTCTCGATCTCCCGCTGGGCTTTTGACAGGTCGCTCCCCTCTCACCAACTGCCGCTGGCTCTCGATCTCCCGCTGGGCTTTTGACAGGTCGCTCCCCTCTCACCAACTTATCCACTTAAGCAGGAAGAATAGAAAAGCAAAATATTATTTAAATGGAGAAGACTAGAGAATGCTGCAGTATAGACGGATCTGGGTGTCCTCATACATGAAACACAAAATGTTAGCATGCAGGTACAGCAAGTAATTAGGGAGGCAAATGGAATGTTGGCCTTTATTGAGAGAGTATAAAAGTAGGGAAATTTTGCTACAATTATACAGGACGTTGGTGAGGCCACACCTGGAACACTGCAGACACTTTTGGTCTCCTAATTTAAGGAGGGATATACTTGCATTGGAGGCAGTTCACAGAAGGTTCATGAAGTTGATTCCTGGGATGAAGAGGTTGTCTTATGAGGAAAAGTTGAGCAGCTTGGGCCTACACTCATTGGAGTTTAGAAGACTGAGAGGTGATCTTATTGAAACATACAAGATTCTGACGGGGCTTGACAGGGTAGATGCTGAGAGGATATTTTCCCTCATGGGGGAATCTAGGACTAGGGGGCAGAGCTTCAGAATAAGGGACCACCCATTTAAGACTCAGAGGGTCGTGAGCCTTTGGAATTCTCTACCGCAGAGAGCAGTGGAGGCTGGGTCATGGAATATATTCAATGCTGAGATGGACAGATTCTTGAACAATTATGGCGTCGAGGGTTATGGAGAACAGGCAGGAAAGTGGAGTTGAGGCCAAGATCAGATCAGCCATGATCGTATTGAATGGTGGAGCAGGCTCAAGGGCCATGTGGCTTACTCCTGTTCCTATTGCTTATGTTCTTCTTTTGTTCTTCCTACCAGCATTCACGACTGAGATTAATGCAGTCGTGTCTATCACTACTACCATTCACTGCTGAGATTAATGCACTCATGTCTGTCACGACTACCATTCACTGCTGAGATTAATGCACTCGTGCCTGTCACTACTACAATTCACAACTGAGATTAATGCACTCGTGCCTGTCACTACTACAATTCACTGCTGAGATTAATGCATTCGTGTCTGTCACGACTACCATTCACTGCTGAGATTAATGCACTCGTGCCTGTCACTACTACAATTCACAACTGAGATTAATGAAGCCATGCCCGTCACTACTACGATTTATGACTGAGATTAATGCACTCGTGCCCGACACTACGACCATTCACTTCTGAGATGAATGCAGCCGTACCCGTCCCCACTACCATTCACTACTGAGATTAATGCAGTCGTGCCCATCACTACTACGATTCACGACTGAGATTAATGCACACGTGCCCAACACTACTATCATTCACTACTGAGATGAATGCAGCCGTGCCCGTCACTACTACGATTTACGACTGAGATTAATGCACTCGTGCCCAACACTACTACCATTCACTACTGAGATGAATGCAGCCGTGCCCGTCCCTACTACCATTCACGACTGAGATTAATGCAGTCGTGCACGTCACTACTACCATTCACGACTGAGATTAACGCACTACTACCATTCACTACTACCATTCACTACTGAGATTAATGCACCCGTGCCCGTCGGTACTACCATTCACGACTGAGATTAATGCAGTCGTGCCTGTCACTATTACCATTCACGACTGAGATTAATGTACTCGTGCCCGTCACTACTATGATTCACGACTGAGATTAATGCACTCGTGCCTGTCACTACTACCATTCACTACTGAGATGAATGCAGCCGTGCCCGTCCCTATTACCATTCACTACTGAGATTAATGCAGTCGTGCCCGTCACTACTACCATTCACGACTGAGATTAATGCAGTCTTGCCCGTCACTACTATGATTCACTACTGAGATAAATGCAGTCATGCCGGTCACTACTACCATTCACTACTGAGATTAACACACTACTACCATTCACGACTACCATTCACGACTGAGATGAATGCACTCGTGCCTGTCACTGCTACCATTCATGACTGAGATTAATGCAGTCATGCCTGTCACTACTATCATTCACTACTTGGAATAATGCAGTCATGCCTGTCACTACTACAATTCACGACTGAGATTAATGCAGTCGTGCCCGTCACTACTACTATTCACTCCTGAGATTAATGCACTCGTGCCCGTCACTACTACCATTCACTACTCAGATTAATGCACTCATGCCTGTCACTACTACCATTCACAACTGTGATTATTGCAGTCATGCCTGTCACTACTATCATTCACTACTTAGAATAATGCAGTCATGCTTGTCACTACTGCCATTCACTGCTGAGATTAATGCCCTCGTGCCTGTCACTACGACCATTCACTACTGAGATTAATGCACTCGTGCCTGTCACTACTACCATTCATGACTGAGATTAATGCAGTCGTTCATGTCACGACTGTAATTCTCTGCTGAGATTAATGCATTCATGCCCGTCACTATTATCATTCACAACTCAGATTAATGAACTCGTTCCTGTCACTACTACCATTCACTACTGAGATTAACGCACTACTACCATTCACGACTACCATTCACTACTGAGATTAATGCACACGTGCCCGTCAGTACTACCATTCACTACTGAGATTAATGCACTCGTGCCTGTCACTACTACCATTCACTGCTGAGATTAATGCAGTCGTGCCCGTCACTACTACCATTCACAACTGAGATTAATGCAGTCGTGCCCGTCACTACTATGATCCACTACTGCAATTAATGCACTCGTGCCTATCATTACTATGATTCACTACTGAGATTAATGCACTCGCACCCATCACTGCTATGATTAATGCAGTCATGCCCGTCACTACTGCCATTCACGACTGAGATTATTGCAGTCGTGCCCGTCACGACTATGATCCACTACTGCGATTTGTGCACTCGTGCCTGTCATTACTACGATTCACTGCTGAGATTAATGCACTCGCACCCATCACGACTATGATTATTGCAGTCGTGCCCGTCACTACTACGATTCACTGCTGAGATTAATGCAGTGGTGCCTGTCAGTTCTACGATTCACGACTGAGATTAATGCACTCGTGCCTGTCACTACTATCATTCACGACTGAGATTAATGCAGTCGTGCCCGTCACTACTACCATTCACGACTGAGATTATTGCAGTCTTGCCAGTTACTACTACCCTTCACGACTGAGATTAATGCACTCGTGCCTGTCACGACTACAATTCACGACTGAGATTAATGCACTCGTGCCCGTCACGACTACCATTCACTACTGAGATTAATGCTATCGTGCCCGTTACTACTATTATTCACAACTGAGATTAATGCACTTGTGCCCATCACTACTGCCATTCACTCCTGAGATTAATGCCGTCGTGCCCGTCACTACTACCATTCACTACTGCGATTAATGCACTTGTGCCTGTCACTACTGCCATTCACAACTGAGATTAATGCAGTCATGCCTGTCACTACTTCCATTCACTACTGAGATTAATGCACTCGTGTCCGTCACTACTACCATTCACGACTGAGATTAATGCACTTGTGCCCATCACTACTGAGATTAATGCACTCGTGCCTGTCACGACTACCATTCACTACTGAGATTAATGCAGTTGGTGCTGTCACTACTGAGATTAATGCAGTCGTGCCCATCACTACTATGATCCACGACTGCGATTAATGCACTCGTGCCTGTCACGACTACCATTCACTACTGAGATTAGTGCAGTCGTGCCGATCACTACGACCATTCACGACTGAGATTAACGCACTTGTACCTGTCACGACAACCATTCACTACTGTGATTAATGCAGTCGTGCCTGTCACTACTGCCATTCACTACTGAGATTAATGCAGTCGTGCCCGTCACTACTACGATTCACTGCTGAGATTAATGCAGTCGTGCCTGTCAGTACTACAATTCACGACTGAGATTAATGCACTCGTGCCTGTCACTACTATCATTCACTACTTAGAATAATGCAGTCATGCCCGTCACTACTAAAATTCACGACTGAGATTAATGCACTCGTGCCCGTCACTACTCCCATTCACCACTGAGATTAATGCACTCGTGCCTGTCACGCCTACCATTCACTACTGAGATTAATGCACTTGTGCCTGTCACTACAACCATTCACTACTGTGATTAATGCAGTCGTGCCTGTCACAATTACCATTCACTACTGAGATTAATGCAGTCGTGCCCGTCACTACTATGATCCATTACTGCGATTAATGCACTCGTGCCTGTCATTACTACGATTCACTACTGAGATTAATGCACTCGTGCCCGTTACTAATATTATTCACAACTGAGATTAATGCACTTGTGCCCATCACTACTGCAATTCACGACTGAGATTAATGCCGTCGTGCCCGTCACTACTACCATTCACTACTGAGATTAATGCACTCGTGCCCGTCACTACTAC
Source organism: Pristiophorus japonicus (assembly GCF_044704955.1). Taxonomy (NCBI): domain Eukaryota; kingdom Metazoa; phylum Chordata; class Chondrichthyes; family Pristiophoridae; genus Pristiophorus; species Pristiophorus japonicus. The sequence goes on along the minus strand of NW_027253926.1, from coordinate 278,639 downwards.
CATTCACTACTGAGATTAATGCAGTTGGTGCTGTCACTACTGAGATTAATGCAGTCGTGCCCATTACTACTATGATCCACTCCTGCGATTAATGCACTCGTGCCTGTCACTACTACCATTCACTACTGAGATTAATGCAGTCGTGCCCGTCACGACTATGATCCACTACTGCGATTAATGCACTCGTGCCTGTCATTACTACGATTCACGACTGAGATTAATGCACTTGTGTCCATCACTACTGCCATTCACGACTGAGATTAATGCCGTCGTGCCCGTCACGACTACCATTCACTACTGAGATTAATGCACTTGTGTCCATCACTACTGCCATTCACGACTGAGATTAATGCCGTCATGCCCGTCACTGCTACCGTTCACTACTGAGATTAATGCACTCGTGCCCGTCACTACTACCATTCATGACTGAGATTAATGCACTTGTGCCCATCACGACTGAGATTAATGCATTCGTGCCTTTCACGACTACCTTTCACTACTGAGATTAATGCAGTTGGTGCTGTCACTACTGAGATTAATGCAGTCGTGCCCATCACTACTATGATTCACTGCTGCGATTAATGCACTCGTGCCTGTCACTACTACGATTCTCTACTGAGATTAATGCGCTCGCACCCATCACTACTATGATTAACGCAGTCGTGCCCGTCACTACTGCCTTTCACAACTGAGATGAGTGCAGTCGTGCCCTTCACTACTACGATCCACGATTGAGATTAGTGCAATCGTGCCCTTCACGACTACGATTCACGACTGAGATTAATGCAGTCGTGCCCTTCACTACTACGATTCACTGCTGAGATTAATGCAGTCGTGCCCGTCACTACTATGATCCACTACTGCGATTAATGCACTCGTGCCTGTCATTACTACGATTCACCACTGAGATTAATGCACTCGTGCCCGTCACTAATACCATTCACGACTGAGATTAATGCACTTGTGCCCATCACTACTGAGATTAATGCACTCGTGCCTGTCACGACTACCATTCACTACTGAGATTAATGCAGTCGTGCCGGTCATTGCTACCATTCACGACTGAGATTAACGCACTACTACCATTCACTACTGAGATTAATGCACCCGTGCCCGTCAGTACTACCATTCACGACTGAGATTAATGCACTCGTGGCAGTCACTACTACCATTCACTACTGAGATTAATGCACTCGTGCCCGTCACTACGACAATTCACGACTGAGATTAATGCAGTCGTGCCGGTCACTACGACCATTCACGACTGAGATTAACGCACTTGTGCCTGTCACGACAACCATTCACTACTGTGATTAATGCAGTCGTGCCCGTCACTACTACCATTCACTACTGAGATTAATGCACTCGTGCCTGTCACGCCTACCATTCACTACTGAGATTAATGCACTTGTGCCTGTCACTACAACCATTCACTGCTGTGATTAATGCAGTCGTGCCTGTCACTACTGCCATTCACTACCGAGATTAATGCAGCTGTGCCTGTCACAATTACCATTCACTGCTGAGATTAATGCAGTCGTGCCTGTCACTACTATCATTCACTACTTAGAATAATGCAGTCATGCCCGTCACTACTAAAATTCACGACTGAGATTAATGCAGTCGTGCCCGTCACTACTACCATTCACTACTGAGATTAATGCACTCGTGCCCGTCACTACTCCCATTCACTACTGAGATTAATGCACTCGTGCCTGTCACGCCTACCATTCACTACTGAGATTAATGCACTTGTGCCTGTCACTACAACCATTCACTACTGTGATTAATGCAGTCGTGCCTGTCACTACTGCCATTCACTACTGAGATTAATGCAGCTGTGCCTGTCACAATTACCATTCACGACTGAGATTAATGCAGTCGTGCCCGTCACTACTATGATCCATTACTGCGATTAATGCACTCGTGCCTGTCATTACTACGATTCACTACTGAGATTAATGCACTCGTGCCCGTTACTAATATTATTCACAACTGAGATTAATGCACTTGTGCCCATCACTACTGCAATTCACGACTGAGATTAATGCCGTCGTGCCCGTCACTACTACCATTCACTACTGAGATTAATGCACTCGTGCCCGTCACTACTACCATTCACTACTGAGATTAATGCAGTTGGTGCTGTCACTACTGAGATTAATGCAGTCGTGCCCATTACTACTATGATCCACTACTGCGATTAATGCACTCGTGCCTGTCACTACTACGATTCACGACTGAGATTAATGCACTCGCACCCATCACTACTATGATTAACGCAGTCGTGCCCGTCACTACTACCATTCACAACTGAGATGAGTGCACTCGTGCCCTTCACTACTACGATCCACGATTGAGATTAGTGCAATCGTGCCCTTCACGACTACGATTCACGACTGAGATTAATGCAGTCGTGCCCTTCACTACTACGATTCACTACTGAGATTAATGCAGTCGTGCTGGTCATTACTACCATTCACTACTGAGATTAACGCACGACTACCATTCACTACTGAGATTAATGCACCCGTGCCCGTCAGTACTACCATTCACGACTGAGATTAATGCACTCGTGGCAGTCACTACTACCATTCACGACTGAGATTAATGCACTTGTGCCCATCACGACTGAGATTAATGCACTCGTGCCTGTCACGACTACCATTCACTACTGAGATTAATGCAGTTGGTGCTGTCACTACTGAGATTAATGCAGTCGTGCCCATCACTACTATGATCCACGACTGCGATTAATGCACTCGTGCCTGTCACTACTACCATTCACTACTGAGATTAGTGCAGTCGTGCCGGTCACTATGACCATTCACGACTGAGATTAACGCACTTGTGCCCATCACGACTGAGATTAATGCACTCGTGCCTGTCACGACTACCATTCACTACTGAGATTAATGCAGTTGGTGCTGTCACTACTGAGATTAATGCAGTCGTGCCCATCACTACTATGATCCACGACTGCGATCAATGCACTCGTGCCTGTCACTACTACCATTCACAACTGAGATTAGTGCAGTCGTGCCGGTCACTATGACCATTCACGACTGAGATTAACGCACTTGTGCCTGTCACGACAACCATTCACTGCTGTGATTAATGCAGTCGTGCCTGTCACTACTGCCATTCACTACTGAGATTAATGCAGTCGTGACCGTCACTACTATGATCCACGACTGCGATTAATGCAGTCGTGCCTGTCACTACTGCCATTCACTACTGAGATTAATGCAGTCGTGCCTGTCACTACTACGATTCACGACTGAGATTAATGCACTCGTGCCTGTCACTACTATCATTCAATACTTAGAATACTACAGTCATGCCCGTCACTACTAAAATTCACGACTGAGATTAATGCAGTCGTGCCCGTCACTACTACCATTCACTACTGAGATTAATGCACTCGTGCCCGTCACTATGACCATTCACTACTGAGATTAACGCACTTGTGCCTGTCACGACAACCATTCACTACTGTGATTAATGCAGTCGTGCCCGTCACTACTACCATTCACTACTGAGATTAATGCACTCGTGCCTGTCACGCCTACCATTCACTACTGAGATTAATGCACTTGTGCCTGTCACTACAACCATTCACTGCTGTGATTAATGCAGTCGTGCCTGTCACTACTGCCATTCACTACCGAGATTAATGCAGCTGTGCCTGTCACAATTACCATTCACTGCTGAGATTAATGCAGTCGTGCCTGTCACTACTATCATTCACTACTTAGAATAATGCAGTCATGCCCGTCACTACTAAAATTCACGACTGAGATTAATGCAGTCGTGCCCGTCACTACTACCATTCACTACTGAGATTAATGCACTCGTGCCCGTCACTACTCCCATTCACTACTGAGATTAATGCACTCGTGCCTGTCACGCCTACCATTCACTACTGAGATTAATGCACTTGTGCCTGTCACTACAACCATTCACTACTGTGATTAATGCAGTCGTGCCTGTCACTACTGCCATTCACTACTGAGATTAATGCAGCTGTGCCTGTCACAATTACCATTCACGACTGAGATTAATGCAGTCGTGCCCGTCACTACTATGATCCATTACTGCGATTAATGCACTCGTGCCTGTCATTACTACGATTCACTACTGAGATTAATGCACTCGTGCCCGTTACTAATATTATTCACAACTGAGATTAATGCACTTGTGCCCATCACTACTGCAATTCACGACTGAGATTAATGCCGTCGTGCCCGTCACTACTACCATTCACTACTGAGATTAATGCACTCGTGCCCGTCACTACTACCATTCACTACTGAGATTAATGCAGTTGGTGCTGTCACTACTGAGATTAATGCAGTCGTGCCCATTACTACTATGATCCACTACTGCGATTAATGCACTCGTGCCTGTCACTACTACGATTCACGACTGAGATTAATGCACTCGCACCCATCACTACTATGATTAACGCAGTCGTGCCCGTCACTACTACCATTCACAACTGAGATGAGTGCACTCGTGCCCTTCACTACTACGATCCACGATTGAGATTAGTGCAATCGTGCCCTTCACGACTACGATTCACGACTGAGATTAATGCACTCGTGCCCTTCACTACTACGATTCACTACTGAGATTAATGCAGTCGTGCTGGTCATTACTACCATTCACTACTGAGATTAACGCACTACTACCATTCACTACTGAGATTAATGCACCCGTGCCCGTCAGTACTACCATTCACGACTGAGATTAATGCACTCGTGGCAGTCACTACTACCATTCACGACTGAGATTAATGCACTTGTGCCCATCACGACTGAGATTAATGCACTCGTGCCTGTCACGACTACCATTCACTACTGAGATTAATGCAGTTGGTGCTGTCACTACTGAGATTAATGCAGTCGTGCCCATCACTACTATGATCCACGACTGCGATTAATGCACTCGTGCCTGTCACTACTACCATTCACTACTGAGATTAGTGCAGTCGTGCCGGTCACTATGACCATTCACGACTGAGATTAACGCACTTGTGCCCATCACGACTGAGATTAATGCACTCGTGCCTGTCACGACTACCATTCACTACTGAGATTAATGCAGTTGGTGCTGTCACTACTGAGATTAATGCAGTCGTGCCCATCACTACTATGATCCACGACTGCGATCAATGCACTCGTGCCTGTCACTACTACCATTCACAACTGAGATTAGTGCAGTCGTGCCGGTCACTATGACCATTCACGACTGAGATTAACGCACTTGTGCCTGTCACGACAACCATTCACTGCTGTGATTAATGCAGTCGTGCCTGTCACTACTGCCATTCACTACTGAGATTAATGCAGTCGTGACCGTCACTACTATGATCCACGACTGCGATTAATGCAGTCGTGCCTGTCACTACTGCCATTCACTACTGAGATTATTGCAGTCGTGCCTGTCACTACTACGATTCACTGCTGAGATTAATGCAGTCGTGCCTGTCAGTACTACGATTCACGACTGAGATTAATGCACTCGTGCCTGTCACTACTATCATTCAATACTTAGAATACTACAGTCATGCCCGTCACTACTAAAATTCACGACTGAGATTAATGCAGTCGTGCCCGTCACTACTACCATTCACTACTGAGATTAATGCACTCGTGCCCGTCACTATGACCATTCACTACTGAAATTAATGCACTTGTGCCTGTCACTACAACCATTCACTTCTGTGATTAATGCAGTCGTGCCTGTCACTACTGCCATTCACTACTGAGATTAATGCAGCTGTGCCTGTCACAATTACCATTCACTACTGAGATTAATGCAGTCGTGCTCGTCACTACTACCATTCACTACTGAGATTAATGCACTCGTGCTCGTCACTACTACCATTCACTACTGAGATTAATGCAGTTGGTGCTGTCACTACTGAGATTAATGCAGTCGTGCCCATCACTACTATGATCCATTACTGCGATTAATGCACTCGTGCCTGTCACTACTACGATTCACGACTGAGATTAATGCACTCGTGCCCGTCACTACTACCATTCACTACTGAGATTAATGCACTCGTGCTCGTCACTACTACCATTCACTACTGAGATTAATGCAGTTGGTGCTGTCACTACTGAGATTAATGCAGTCGTGCCCATCACTACTATGATCCACTACTGCGATTAATGCAGTCGTGCCTGTCACTACTACGATTCACGACTGAGATTAATGCACTCGCACCCATCACTACTATGATTAACGCAGTCGTGCCCGTCATTACTACCATTCACAACTGAGATGAGTGCACTCGTGCCCTTCACTACTACGATCCACGATTGAGATTAGTGCAATCGTGCCCTTCACGACTACGATTCACGACTGAGATTAATGCAGTCGTGCCCTTCACTACTACGATTCACTACTGAGATTAATACAGTCGTGCCGGTCATTACTACCATTCACTACTGAGATTAACGCACTACTACCATTCACTACTGAGATTAATGCACCCGTGCCCGTCAGTACTACCATTCACGACTAAGATTAATGCACTCGTGGCAGTCACTCCTACCATTCACTACTGAGATCAATGCACTCGTGCCCGTCACTACTACGATTTACCACTGAGATTAATGCACTCGTGCCTGTCACTACTACAATTCACTACTGAGATTAATGCAGCCATGCCCGTCACTACTACGATTCACTATTGAGATTAATGCACACGTGCCTGTCACTACTACGATTTACGACTGAGATTAATGTACTCGTGCGCGACACTACTACCATTCACTACTGAGATTAACGCACTACTACCATTCACTACTACCATTCACGACTGAGATTAATGCACCCGTGCCCGTCAGTACTACCATTCACGACTGAGATTAATGCACTCGTGTACGTCACTCCGACCATTCACGACTGAGATTAATGCACTCATGCTTGTCACTACTACGATTCTCCACTGAGATTAATGCAGCCATGCCCATCTCTTCTACGATTCACTACTGAGATTAATGCACTCATGCCTGTCACTACAACCATTCACTCCTGAGATGAATGCACTCGTGCCTGTCACTACTACCATCCACTAGTGAGATTAATGCAGCCATGCCCGTCACTACTACGATTCACCACTGAGATTAATGCACACGTGCCTGTCAGTACTATGATTCACGACTGAGATTAATGCAGCCATGCCCATCAGTAAGACGATGCACGACTGAGATTAATGCACTCGTGCCTGTCACGACTACCATTCACTATGAGATTAATGCACTCGTGTCTGTAACTACGACCATTTACGACTGAGATTAATGCACTCGTGCACGTCACTACTACCATTCACGACTGAGATTAATGCACTCGTGCACGTCACCACTACCATTCACTACTGAGATTATTGCAGTCTTGCCCGTCACAACTACCATTCACTACTGAAATAAATGCACTCATGCCCGTCACTACTACCATTCACTAGGTGAGATTAATGCACTCATGCCGGTCACTACTACCATTCACTACTGTGATTATTGCAGTCATGCCTGTCACGACTGCCATTCACTGCTGAGGTTAATGCACTCGTGCCTGTCATTACTACCATTAACTACTGAGATTAATGCACTCGTGCCTGTCACTACTACCATTCACTGCTGAGATTAATACTGTCGTGCCTGTCACTACTGCCATTCACTACTGAGATTAATGCACTCGTGCCCTTCACGACTACGATTCACAACTGAGATTAGTGCAATCGTGCCCATCACTACTATGAGCCACTGCTGCGATTAATGCACTCGTGCCTGTCACTACTACAATTCACTGCGAAGATTAATGCACTCGCACCCATCACTACTAAGATTAACGCAGTCGTGCCCGTCACTACTACCATTCACAACTGAGATGAGTGCACTCGTGCCCTTCACTACTACCATTCACGACTGAAATTAATGCACTCGTGCCCTTCACTACTACGATTCACTACTGAGATTAATGCAGTCGTGCCGGTCATTACTACCATTCACTACTGAGATTAACGCACTACTACCATTCACTACTATCATTCACTACTTAGAATAATGCAGTCATGCCCGTCACTACTACAATTCACAACTGAGATTAATGCAGTCGTGCCCGTCACTACTACCATTCACTACTGAGATTAATGCAGTCGTGCCCGTCACTACTATCATTCACAACTGAGATTAATGCAGCCGTGCCTGTCACAATTACCATTCACTACTGAGATTAATGCAGTCGTGCCTGTCACTACTGCCATTCACTACTGAGATTAATGCAGTCGTGACCGTCACTACTACCATTCACTACTGAGATTAATGCACTCGTGCCCGTCACTACTACCATTCACTACTGAGATTAATGCAGTTGGTGCTGTCACTACTGAGATTAATGCAGTCGTGCCCATTACTACTATGATCCACTACTGCGATTAATGCACTCGTGCCTGTCACTACTACGATTCACGACTGAGATTAATGCACTCGCACCCATCACTACTATGATTAACGCAGTCGTGCCCGTCACTACTACCATTCACAACTGAGATGAGTGCACTCGTGCCCTTCACTACTACGATCCACGATTGAGATTAGTGCAATCGTGCCCTTCACGACTACGATTCACGACTGAGATTAATGCAGTCGTGCCCTTCACTACTACGATTCACTACTGAGATTAATGCAGTCGTGCTGGTCATTACTACCATTCACTACTGAGATTAACGCACTACTACCATTCACTACTGAGATTAATGCACCCGTGCCCGTCAGTACTACCATTCACGACTGAGATTAATGCACTCGTGGCAGTCACTACTACCATTCACGACTGAGATTAATGCACTTGTGCCCATCACGACTGAGATTAATGCACTCGTGCCTGTCACGACTACCATTCACTACTGAGATTAATGCAGTTGGTGCTGTCACTACTGAGATTAATGCAGTCGTGCCCATCACTACTATGATCCACGACTGCGATTAATGCACTCGTGCCTGTCACTACTACCATTCACTACTGAGATTAGTGCAGTCGTGCCGGTCACTATGACCATTCACGACTGAGATTAACGCACTTGTGCCCATCACGACTGAGATTAATGCACTCGTGCCTGTCACGACTACCATTCACTACTGAGATTAATGCAGTTGGTGCTGTCACTACTGAGATTAATGCAGTCGTGCCCATCACTACTATGATCCACGACTGCGATCAATGCACTCGTGCCTGTCACTACTACCATTCACAACTGAGATTAGTGCAGTCGTGCCGGTCACTATGACCATTCACGACTGAGATTAACGCACTTGTGCCTGTCACGACAACCATTCACTGCTGTGATTAATGCAGTCGTGCCTGTCACTACTGCCATTCACTACTGAGATTAATGCAGTCGTGACCGTCACTACTATGATCCACGACTGCGATTAATGCAGTCGTGCCTGTCACTACTGCCATTCACTACTGAGATTATTGCAGTCGTGCCTGTCACTACTACGATTCACTGCTGAGATTAATGCAGTCGTGCCTGTCAGTACTACGATTCACGACTGAGATTAATGCACTCGTGCCTGTCACTACTATCATTCAATACTTAGAATACTACAGTCATGCCCGTCACTACTAAAATTCACGACTGAGATTAATGCAGTCGTGCCCGTCACTACTACCATTCACTACTGAGATTAATGCACTCGTGCCCGTCACTATGACCATTCACTACTGAAATTAATGCACTTGTGCCTGTCACTACAACCATTCACTTCTGTGATTAATGCAGTCGTGCCTGTCACTACTGCCATTCACTACTGAGATTAATGCAGCTGTGCCTGTCACAATTACCATTCACTACTGAGATTAATGCAGTCGTGCTCGTCACTACTACCATTCACTACTGAGATTAATGCACTCGTGCTCGTCACTACTACCATTCACTACTGAGATTAATGCAGTTGGTGCTGTCACTACTGAGATTAATGCAGTCGTGCCCATCACTACTATGATCCATTACTGCGATTAATGCACTCGTGCCTGTCACTACTACGATTCACGACTGAGATTAATGCACTCGTGCCCGTCACTACTACCATTCACTACTGAGATTAATGCACTCGTGCTCGTCACTACTACCATTCACTACTGAGATTAATGCAGTTGGTGCTGTCACTACTGAGATTAATGCAGTCGTGCCCATCACTACTATGATCCACTACTGCGATTAATGCAGTCGTGCCTGTCACTACTACGATTCACGACTGAGATTAATGCACTCGCACCCATCACTACTATGATTAACGCAGTCGTGCCCGTCATTACTACCATTCACAACTGAGATGAGTGCACTCGTGCCCTTCACTACTACGATCCACGATTGAGATTAGTGCAATCGTGCCCTTCACGACTACGATTCACGACTGAGATTAATGCAGTCGTGCCCTTCACTACTACGATTCACTACTGAGATTAATACAGTCGTGCCGGTCATTACTACCATTCACTACTGAGATTAACGCACTACTACCATTCACTACTGAGATTAATGCACCCGTGCCCGTCAGTACTACCATTCACGACTAAGATTAATGCACTCGTGGCAGTCACTCCTACCATTCACTACTGAGATCAATGCACTCGTGCCCGTCACTACTACGATTTACCACTGAGATTAATGCACTCGTGCCTGTCACTACTACAATTCACTACTGAGATTAATGCAGCCATGCCCGTCACTACTACGATTCACTATTGAGATTAATGCACACGTGCCTGTCACTACTACGATTTACGACTGAGATTAATGTACTCGTGCGCGACACTACTACCATTCACTACTGAGATTAACGCACTACTACCATTCACTACTACCATTCACGACTGAGATTAATGCACCCGTGCCCGTCAGTACTACCATTCACGACTGAGATTAATGCACTCGTGTACGTCACTCCGACCATTCACGACTGAGATTAATGCACTCATGCTTGTCACTACTACGATTCTCCACTGAGATTAATGCAGCCATGCCCATCTCTTCTACGATTCACTACTGAGATTAATGCACTCATGCCTGTCACTACAACCATTCACTCCTGAGATGAATGCACTCGTGCCTGTCACTACTACCATCCACTAGTGAGATTAATGCAGCCATGCCCGTCACTACTACGATTCACCACTGAGATTAATGCACACGTGCCTGTCAGTACTATGATTCACGACTGAGATTAATGCAGCCATGCCCATCAGTAAGACGATGCACGACTGAGATTAATGCACTCGTGCCTGTCACGACTACCATTCACTATGAGATTAATGCACTCGTGTCTGTAACTACGACCATTTACGACTGAGATTAATGCACTCGTGCACGTCACTACTACCATTCACGACTGAGATTAATGCACTCGTGCACGTCACCACTACCATTCACTACTGAGATTATTGCAGTCTTGCCCGTCACAACTACCATTCACTACTGAAATAAATGCACTCATGCCCGTCACTACTACCATTCACTAGGTGAGATTAATGCACTCATGCCGGTCACTACTACCATTCACTACTGTGATTATTGCAGTCATGCCTGTCACGACTGCCATTCACTGCTGAGGTTAATGCACTCGTGCCTGTCATTACTACCATTAACTACTGAGATTAATGCACTCGTGCCTGTCACTACTACCATTCACTGCTGAGATTAATACTGTCGTGCCTGTCACTACTGCCATTCACTACTGAGATTAATGCACTCGTGCCCTTCACGACTACGATTCACAACTGAGATTAGTGCAATCGTGCCCATCACTACTATGAGCCACTGCTGCGATTAATGCACTCGTGCCTGTCACTACTACAATTCACTGTGAAGATTAATGCACTCGCACCCATCACTACTAAGATTAACGCAGTCGTGCCCGTCACTACTACCATTCACAACTGAGATGAGTGCACTCGTGCCCTTCACTACTACCATTCACGACTGAAATTAATGCACTCGTGCCCTTCACTACTACGATTCACTACTGAGATTAATGCAGTCGTGCCGGTCATTACTACCATTCACTACTGAGATTAACGCACTACTACCATTCACTACTATCATTCACTACTTAGAATAATGCAGTCATGCCCGTCACTACTACAATTCACAACTGAGATTAATGCAGTCGTGCCCGTCACTACTACCATTCACTACTGAGATTAATGCAGTCGTGCCCGTCACTGCTATCATTCACAACTGAGATTAATGCAGCCGTGCCTGTCACAATTACCATTCACTACTGAGATTAATGCAGTCGTGCCTGTCACTACTGCCATTCACTACTGAGATTAATGCAGTCGTGACCGTCACTACTGTGATCCACGACTGCGATTAATGCAGTCGTGCCCGTCACTACTACTATTCACTCCTGAGATTAATGCACTCGTGCCCGTCACTACTACCATTCACTACTCAGATTAATGCACTCATGCCTGTCACTACTACGATTCACAACTGTGATTATTGCAGTCTTGCCTGTCACTACTATCATTCACTACTTAGAATAATGCAGTCATGCTTGTCACTACTGCCATTCACTGCTGAGATTAATGCCCTCGTGCCTGTCACTACGACCATTCACTACTGAGATTAATGCACTCGTGCCTGTCACTACTACCATTCATGACTGAGATTAATGCAGTCGTTCATGTCACGACTGTAATTCTCTGCTGAGATTAATGCATTCATGCCCGTCACTATTATCATTCACAACTCAGATTAATGAACTCGTTCCTGTCACTACTACCATTCACTACTGAGATTAACGCACTACTACCATTCACGACTACCATTCACTACTGAGATTAATGCACACGTGCCCGTCAGTACTACCATTCACTACTGAGATTAATGCACTCGTGCCTGTCACTACTACCATTCACTGCTGAGATTAATGCAGTCGTGCCCGTCACTACTACCATTCACAACTGAGATTAATGCAGTCGTGCCCGTCACTACTATGATCCACTACTGCAATTAATGCACTCGTGCCTATCATTACTATGATTCACTACTGAGATTAATGCACTCGCACCCATCACTGCTATGATTAATGCAGTCATGCCCGTCACTACTGCCATTCACGACTGAGATTATTGCAGTCGTGCCCGTCACGACTATGATCCACTACTGCGATTTGTGCACTCGTGCCTGTCATTACTACGATTCACTGCTGAGATTAATGCACTCGCACCCATCACGACTATGATTATTGCAGTCGTGCCCGTCACTACTACGATTCACTGCTGAGATTAATGCAGTGGTGCCTGTCAGTTCTACGATTCACGACTGAGATTAATGCACTCGTGCCTGTCACTACTATCATTCACGACTGAGATTAATGCAGTCGTGCCCGTCACTACTACCATTCACGACTGAGATTATTGCAGTCTTGCCAGTTACTACTACCCTTCACGACTGAGATTAATGCACTCGTGCCTGTCACGACTACAATTCACGACTGAGATTAATGCACTCGTGCCCGTCACGACTACCATTCACTACTGAGATTAATGCTATCGTGCCCGTTACTACTATTATTCACAACTGAGATTAATGCACTTGTGCCCATCACTACTGCCATTCACTCCTGAGATTAATGCCGTCGTGCCCGTCACTACTACCATTCACTACTGCGATTAATGCACTTGTGCCTGTCACTACTGCCATTCACAACTGAGATTAATGCAGTCATGCCTGTCACTACTCCCATTCACTACTGAGATTAATGCACTCGTGTCCGTCACTACTACCATTCACGACTGAGATTAATGCACTTGTGCCCATCACGACTGAGATTAATGCACTCGTGCCTGTCACGACTACCATTCACTACTGAGATTAATGCAGTTGGTGCTGTCACTACTGAGATTAATGCAGTCGTGCCCATCACTACTATGATCCACGACTGCGATTAATGCACTCGTGCCTGTCACGACTACCATTCACTACTGAGATTAGTGCAGTCGTGCCGATCACTACGACCATTCACGACTGAGATTAACGCACTTGTACCTGTCACGACAACCATTCACTACTGTGATTAATGCAGTCGTGCCTGTCACTACTGCCATTCACTACTGAGATTAATGCAGTCGTGCCCGTCACTACTACGATTCACTGCTGAGATTAATGCAGTCGTGCCTGTCAGTACTACGATTCACGACTGAGATTAATGCACTCGTGCCTGTCACTACTATCATTCACTACTTAGAATAATGCAGTCATGCCCGTCACTACTAAAATTCACGACTGAGATTAATGCACTCGTGCCCGTCACTACTCCCATTCACCACTGAGATTAATGCACTCGTGCCTGTCACGCCTACCATTCACTACTGAGATTAATGCACTTGTGCCTGTCACTACAACCATTCACTACTGTGATTAATGCAGTCGTGCCTGTCACAATTACCATTCACTACTGAGATTAATGCAGTCGTGCCCGTCACTACTATGATCCATTACTGCGATTAATGCACTCGTGCCTGTCATTACTACGATTCACTACTGAGATTAATGCACTCGTGCCCGTTACTAATATTATTCACAACTGAGATTAATGCACTTGTGCCCATCACTACTGCAATTCACGACTGAGATTAATGCCGTCGTGCCCGTCACTACTACCATTCACTACTGAGATTAATGCACTCGTGCCCGTCACTACTACCATTCACTACTGAGATTAATGCAGTTGGTGCTGTCACTACTGAGATTAATGCAGTCGTGCCCATTACTACTATGATCCACTACTGCGATTAATGCACTCGTGCCTGTCACTACTACGATTCACGACTGAGATTAATGCACTCGCACCCATCACTACTATGATTAACGCAGTCGTGCCCGTCACTACTACTATTCACAACTGAGATGAGTGCACTCGTGCCCTTCACTACTACGATCCACGATTGAGATTAGTGCAATCGTGCCCTTCACGACTACGATTCACGACTGAGATTAATGCAGTCGTGCCCTTCACTACTACGATTCACTACTGAGATTAATGCAGTCGTGCTGGTCATTACTACCATTCACTACTGAGATTAACACACGACTACCATTCACTACTGAGATTAATGCACCCGTGCCCGTCAGTACTACCATTCACGACTGAGATTAATGCACTCGTGGCAGTCACTACTACCATTCACGACTGAGATTAATGCACTTGTGCCCATCACGACTGAGATTAATGCACTCGTGCCTGTCACGACTACCATTCACTACTGAGATTAATGCAGTTGGTGCTGTCACTACTGAGATTAATGCAGTCGTGCCCATCACTACTATGATCCACGACTGCGATTAATGCACTCGTGCCTGTCACTACTACCATTCACTACTGAGATTAGTGCAGTCGTGCCGGTCACTATGACCATTCACGACTGAGATTAACGCACTTGTGCCCATCACGACTGAGATTAATGCACTCGTGCCTGTCACGACTACCATTCACTACTGAGATTAATGCAGTTGGTGCTGTCACTACTGAGATTAATGCAGTCGTGCCCATCACTACTATGATCCACGACTGCGATTAATGCACTCGTGCCTGTCACTACTACCATTCACTACTGAGATTAGTGCAGTCGTGCCGGTCACTATGACCATTCACGACTGAGATTAACGCACTTGTGCCTGTCACGACAACCATTCACTGCTGTGATTAATGCAGTCGTGCCTGTCACTACTGCCATTCACTACTGAGATTAATGCAGTCGTGACCGTCACTACTATGATCCACGACTGCGATTATTGCAGTCGTGCCTGTCACTACTGCCATTCACTGCTGAGATTAATGCAGTCGTGCCTGTCAGTACTACGATTCACGACTGAGATTAATGCACTCGTGCCTGTCACTACTATCATTCACTACTTAGAATAATACAGTCATGCCCGTCACTACTAAAATTCACGACTGAGATTAATGCAGTCGTGCCCGTCACTACTACCATTCACTACTGAAATTAATGCACTTGTGCCTGTCACTACAACCATTCACTACTGTGATTAATGCAGTCGTGCCTGTCACTACTGCCATTCACTACTGAGATTAATGCAGCTGTGCCTGTCACAATTACCATTCACTACTGAGATTAATGCAGTCGTGCCCGTCACTACTATGATCCATTACTGCGATTAATGCACTCGTGCCTGTCATTACTACGATTCACTACTGAGATTAATGCACTCGTGCCCGTCACTACTACCATTCACTACTGAGATTAATGCACTCGTGCTCGTCACTACTACCATTCACTACTGAGATTAATGCAGTTGGTGCTGTCACTACTGAGATTAATGCAGTCGTGCCCATCACTACTATGATCCACTACTGCGATTAATGCAGTCGTGCCTGTCACTACTACGATTCACGACTGAGATTAATGCACTCGCACCCATCACTACTATGATTAACGCAGTCGTGCCCGTCATTACTACCATTCACAACTGAGATGAGTGCACTCGTGCCCTTCACGACTACGATCCACGATTGAGATTAGTGCAATCGTGCCCTTCACGACTACGATTCACGACTGAGATTAATGCAGTCGTGCCCTTCACTACTACGATTCACTACTGAGATTAATGCAGTCGTGCCGGTCATTACTACCATTCACTCCTGAGATTAACGCACTACTACTATTCACTACTGAGATTAATGCACCCGTGCCCGTCAGTACTACCATTCACGACTGAGATTAATGCACTCGTGGCAGTCACTCCTACCATTCACTACTGAGATTAATGCACTCGTGCCCGTCACTACTACGATTTACCACTGAGATTAATGCACTCGTGCCTGTCACTACTACAATTCACTACTGAGATTAATGCAGCCATGCCCGTCACTACTACGATTCACTATTGAGATTAATGCACACGTGCCTGTCACTACTACGATTTACGACTGAGATTAATGTACTCGTGCGCGACACTACTACCATTCACTACTGAGATTAACGCACTACTACCATTCACTACTACCATTCACGACTGAGATTAATGCACCCGTGCCCGTCAGTACTACCATTCACGACTGAGATTAATGCACTCGTGTACGTCACTCCTACCATTCACGACTGAGATTAATGCACTCATGCTTGTCACTACTACGATTCTCCACTGAGATTAATGCAGCCATGCCCATCTCTTCTACGATTCACTACTGAGATTAATGCACTCATGCCTGTCAGTACTATGATTTACGACTGAGATTAATGCAGCCATGCCCATCAGTAAGACGATGCACGACTGAGATTAATGCACTCGTGCCTGTCACGACTACCATTCACTATGAGATTAATGCACTCGTGTCTGTAACTACGACCATTTACGACTGAGATTAATGCACTCGTGCACGTCACTACTACCATTCACGACTGAGATTAATGCACTCGTGCACGTCACCACTACCATTCACTACTGAGATTATTGCAGTCTTGCCCGTCACAACTACCATTCACTACTGAAATAAATGCACTCATGCCCGTCACTACTACCATTCACTAGGTGAGATTAATGCACTCGTGCCGGTCACTACTACCATTCACTACTGTGATTATTGCAGTCATGCCTGTCACGACTGCCATTCACTGCTGAGGTTAATGCACTCGTGCCTGTCATTACTACCATTCACAACTGAGATTAATGCACTCATGCCCGTCGCTACGACCATTAACTACTGAGATTAATGCACTCGTGCCTGTCACTACTACCATTCACTGCTGAGATTAATACTGTCGTGCCTGTCACTACTGCCATTCACTACTGAGATTAATGCACTCGTGCCCTTCACGACTACGATTCACAACTGAGATTAGTGCAATCGTGCCCATCACTACTATGAGCCACTGCTGCGATTAATGCACTCGTGCCTGTCACTACTACAATTCACTGCGAAGATTAATGCACTCGCACCCATCACTACTAAGATTAACGCAGTCGTGCCCGTCACTACTACCATTCACAACTGAGATGAGTGCACTCGTGCCCTTCACTACTACCATTCACGACTGAAATTAATGCACTCGTGCCCTTCACTACTACGATTCACTACTGAGATTAATGCAGTCGTGCCGGTCATTACTACCATTCACTACTGAGATTAACGCACTACTACCATTCACTACTATCATTCACTACTTAGAATAATGCAGTCATGCCCGTCACTACTACAATTCACAACTGAGATTAATGCAGTCGTGCCCGTCACTACTACCATTCACAACTGAGATTATTGCAGTCGTGCCCGTCACGACTACGATTCACTGCTGAGATTAATGCAGTCGTGCCTGTCAGTACTACGATTCACGACTGAGATTAATGTACTCGTGCCTGTCACTACTATCATTCACTACTTAGAATAATGCACTCGTGCCTGTTACGCCTACCATTCACTACTAAGATTAATGCACTTGTGCCTGTCACTACAACCATTCACTACTGTGATTAATGCAGTCAGCCTGTCACTACTGCCATTCACTACTGAGATTAATGCAGCTGTGCCTGTCACAATTACCATTCACTACTGAGATTAATGCAGTCGTGCCCGTCACGACTATGATCCACTACTGCGATTAATGCACTCGTGCCTGTCATTACTACGATTCACGACTGAGATTAATGCACTTGTGTCCATCACTACTGCCATTCACGACTGAGATTAATGCCGTCGTGCCCGTCACGACTACCATTGACTACTGAGATTAATGCACTTGTGTCCATCACTACTGCCATTCACGACTGAGATTAATGCCGTCATGCCCGTCACTGCTACCGTTCACTACTGAGATTAATGCACTCGTGCCCGTCACTACTACCATTCATGACTGAGATTAATGCACTTGTGCCCATCACGACTGAGATTAATGCATTCGTGCCTTTCACGACTACCTTTCACTACTGAGATTAATGCAGTTGGTGCTGTCACTACTGAGATTAATGCAGTCGTGCCCATCACTACTATGATTCACTGCTGCGATTAATGCACTCGTGCCTGTCACTACTACGATTCACTACTGAGATTAATGCGCTCGCACCCATCACTACTATGATTAACGCAGTCGTGCCCGTCACTACTGCCTTTCACAACTGAGATGAGTGCAGTCGTGCCCTTCACTACTACGATCCACGATTGAGATTAGTGCAATCGTGCCCTTCACGACTACGATTCACGACTGAGATTAATGCAGTCGTGCCCTTCACTACTACGATTCACTGCTGAGATTAATGCAGTCGTGCCCGTCACTACTATGATCCACTACTGCGATTAATGCACTCGTGCCTGTCATTACTACGATTCACCACTGAGATTAATGCACTCGTGCCCGTCACTAATACCATTCACGACTGAGATTAATGCACTTGTGCCCATCACTACTGAGATTAATGCACTCGTGCCTGTCACGACTACCATTCACTACTGAGATTAATGCAGTCGTGCCGGTCATTGCTACCATTCACGACTGAGATTAACGCACTACTACCATTCACTACTGAGATTAATGCACCCGTGCCCGTCAGTACTACCATTCACGACTGAGATTAATGCACTCGTGGCAGTCACTACTACCATTCACTACTGAGATTAATGCACTCGTGCCCGTCACTACGACAATTCACGACTGAGATTAATGCAGTCGTGCCGGTCACTACGACCATTCACGACTGAGATTAACGCACTTGTGCCTGTCACGACAACCATTCACTACTGTGATTAATGCAGTCGTGCCCGTCACTACTACCATTCACTACTGAGATTAATGCACTCGTGCCTGTCACGCCTACCATTCACTACTGAGATTAATGCACTTGTGCCTGTCACTACAACCATTCACTGCTGTGATTAATGCAGTCGTGCCTGTCACTACTGCCATTCACTACCGAGATTAATGCAGCTGTGCCTGTCACAATTACCATTCACTGCTGAGATTAATGCAGTCGTGCCTGTCACTACTATCATTCACTACTTAGAATAATGCAGTCATGCCCGTCACTACTAAAATTCACGACTGAGATTAATGCAGTCGTGCCCGTCACTACTACCATTCACTACTGAGATTAATGCACTCGTGCCCGTCACTACTCCCATTCACTACTGAGATTAATGCACTCGTGCCTGTCACGCCTACCATTCACTACTGAGATTAATGCACTTGTGCCTGTCACTACAACCATTCACTACTGTGATTAATGCAGTCGTGCCTGTCACTACTGCCATTCACTACTGAGATTAATGCAGCTGTGCCTGTCACAATTACCATTCACGACTGAGATTAATGCAGTCGTGCCCGTCACTACTATGATCCATTACTGCGATTAATGCACTCGTGCCTGTCATTACTACGATTCACTACTGAGATTAATGCACTCGTGCCCGTTACTAATATTATTCACAACTGAGATTAATGCACTTGTGCCCATCACTACTGCAATTCACGACTGAGATTAATGCCGTCGTGCCCGTCACTACTACCATTCACTACTGAGATTAATGCACTCGTGCCCGTCACTACTACCATTCACTACTGAGATTAATGCAGTTGGTGCTGTCACTACTGAGATTAATGCAGTCGTGCCCATTACTACTATGATCCACTACTGCGATTAATGCACTCGTGCCTGTCACTACTACGATTCACGACTGAGATTAATGCACTCGCACCCATCACTACTATGATTAACGCAGTCGTGCCCGTCACTACTACCATTCACAACTGAGATGAGTGCACTCGTGCCCTTCACTACTACGATCCACGATTGAGATTAGTGCAATCGTGCCCTTCACGACTACGATTCACGACTGAGATTAATGCACTCGTGCCCTTCACTACTACGATTCACTACTGAGATTAATGCAGTCGTGCTGGTCATTACTACCATTCACTACTGAGATTAACGCACTACTACCATTCACTACTGAGATTAATGCACCCGTGCCCGTCAGTACTACCATTCACGACTGAGATTAATGCACTCGTGGCAGTCACTACTACCATTCACGACTGAGATTAATGCACTTGTGCCCATCACGACTGAGATTAATGCACTCGTGCCTGTCACGACTACCATTCACTACTGAGATTAATGCAGTTGGTGCTGTCACTACTGAGATTAATGCAGTCGTGCCCATCACTACTATGATCCACGACTGCGATTAATGCACTCGTGCCTGTCACTACTACCATTCACTACTGAGATTAGTGCAGTCGTGCCGGTCACTATGACCATTCACGACTGAGATTAACGCACTTGTGCCCATCACGACTGAGATTAATGCACTCGTGCCTGTCACGACTACCATTCACTACTGAGATTAATGCAGTTGGTGCTGTCACTACTGAGATTAATGCAGTCGTGCCCATCACTACTATGATCCACGACTGCGATCAATGCACTCGTGCCTGTCACTACTACCATTCACAACTGAGATTAGTGCAGTCGTGCCGGTCACTATGACCATTCACGACTGAGATTAACGCACTTGTGCCTGTCACGACAACCATTCACTGCTGTGATTAGTGCAGTCGTGCCTGTCACTACTGCCATTCACTACTGAGATTAATGCAGTCGTGACCGTCACTACTATGATCCACGACTGCGATTAATGCAGTCGTGCCTGTCACTACTGCCATTCACTACTGAGATTATTGCAGTCGTGCCTGTCACTACTACGATTCACTGCTGAGATTAATGCAGTCGTGCCTGTCAGTACTACGATTCACGACTGAGATTAATGCACTCGTGCCTGTCACTACTATCATTCAATACTTAGAATACTACAGTCATGCCCATCACTACTAAAATTCACGACTGAGATTAATGCAGTCGTGCCCGTCACTACTACCATTCACTACTGAGATTAATGCACTCGTGCCCGTCACTATGACCATTCACTACTGAAATTAATGCACTTGTGCCTGTCACTACAACCATTCACTTCTGTGATTAATGCAGTCGTGCCTGTCACTACTGCCATTCACTACTGAGATTAATGCAGCTGTGCCTGTCACAATTACCATTCACTACTGAGATTAATGCAGTCGTGCTCGTCACTACTACCATTCACTACTGAGATTAATGCACTCGTGCTCGTCACTACTACCATTCACTACTGAGATTAATGCAGTTGGTGCTGTCACTACTGAGATTAATGCAGTCGTGCCCATCACTACTATGATCCATTACTGCGATTAATGCACTCGTGCCTGTCACTACTACGATTCACGACTGAGATTAATGCACTCGTGCCCGTCACTACTACCATTCACTACTGAGATTAATGCACTCGTGCTCGTCACTACTACCATTCACTACTGAGATTAATGCAGTTGGTGCTGTCACTACTGAGATTAATGCAGTCGTGCCCATCACTACTATGATCCACTACTGCGATTAATGCAGTCGTGCCTGTCACTACTACGATTCACGACTGAGATTAATGCACTCGCACCCATCACTACTATGATTAACGCAGTCGTGCCCGTCATTACTACCATTCACAACTGAGATGAGTGCACTCGTGCCCTTCACTACTACGATCCACGATTGAGATTAGTGCAATCGTGCCCTTCACGACTACGATTCACGACTGAGATTAATGCAGTCGTGCCCTTCACTACTACGATTCACTACTGAGATTAATGCAGTCGTGCCGGTCATTACTACCATTCACTACTGAGATTAACGCACTACTACCATTCACTACTGAGATTAATGCACCCGTGCCCGTCAGTACTACCATTCACGACTAAGATTAATGCACTCGTGGCAGTCACTCCTACCATTCACTACTGAGATCAATGCACTCGTGCCCGTCACTACTACGATTTACCACTGAGATTAATGCACTCGTGCCTGTCACTACTACAATTCACTACTGAGATTAATGCAGCCATGCCCGTCACTACTACGATTCACTATTGAGATTAATGCACACGTGCCTGTCACTACTACGATTTACGACTGAGATTAATGTACTCGTGCGCGACACTACTACCATTCACTACTGAGATTAACGCACTACTACCATTCACTACTACCATTCACGACTGAGATTAATGCACCCGTGCCCGTCAGTACTACCATTCACGACTGAGATTAATGCACTCGTGCCTGTCACTACTACGATTCACTACTGAGATTAATGCGCTCGCACCCATCACTACTATGATTAACGCAGTCGTGCCCGTCACTACTGCCTTTCACAACTGAGATGAGTGCAGTCGTGCCCTTCACTACTACGATCCACGATTGAGATTAGTGCAATCGTGCCCTTCACGACTACGATTCACGACTGAGATTAATGCAGTCGTGCCCTTCACTACTACGATTCACTGCTGAGATTAATGCAGTCGTGCCCGTCACTACTATGATCCACTACTGCGATTAATGCACTCGTGCCTGTCATTACTACGATTCACCACTGAGATTAATGCACTCGTGCCCGTCACTAATACCATTCACGACTGAGATTAATGCACTTGTGCCCATCACTACTGAGATTAATGCACTCGTGCCTGTCACGACTACCATTCACTACTGAGATTAATGCAGTTGTGCCGGTCATTGCTACCATTCACGACTGAGATTAACGCACTACTACCATTCACTACTGAGATTAATGCACCCGTGCCCGTCAGTACTACCATTCACGACTGAGATTAATGCACTCGTGGCAGTCACTACTACCATTCACTACTGAGATTAATGCACTCGTGCCCGTCACTACGACAATTCACGACTGAGATTAATGCAGTCGTGCCGGTCACTACGACCATTCACGACTGAGATTAACGCACTTGTGCCTGTCACGACAACCATTCACTACTGTGATTAATGCAGTCGTGCCCGTCACTACTACCATTCACTACTGAGATTAATGCACTCGTGCCTGTCACGCCTACCATTCACTACTGAGATTAATGCACTTGTGCCTGTCACTACAACCATTCACTGCTGTGATTAATGCAGTCGTGCCTGTCACTACTGCCATTCACTACCGAGATTAATGCAGCTGTGCCTGTCACAATTACCATTCACTGCTGAGATTAATGCAGTCGTGCCTGTCACTACTATCATTCACTACTTAGAATAATGCAGTCATGCCCGTCACTACTAAAATTCACGACTGAGATTAATGCAGTCATGCCCGTCACTACTACCATTCACTACTGAGATTAATGCACTCGTGCCCGTCACTACTCCCATTCACTACTGAGATTAATGCACTCGTGCCTGTCACGCCTACCATTCACTACTGAGATTAATGCACTTGTGCCTGTCACTACAACCATTCACTACTGTGATTAATGCAGTCGTGCCTGTCACTACTGCCATTCACTACTGAGATTAATGCAGCTGTGCCTGTCACAATTACCATTCACGACTGAGATTAATGCAGTCGTGCCCGTCACTACTATGATCCATTACTGCGATTAATGCACTCGTGCCTGTCATTACTACGATTCACTACTGAGATTAATGCACTCGTGCCCGTTACTAATATTATTCACAACTGAGATTAATGCACTTGTGCCCATCACTACTGCAATTCACGACTGAGATTAATGCCGTCGTGCCCGTCACTACTACCATTCACTACTGAGATTAATGCACTCGTGCCCGTCACTACTACCATTCACTACTGAGATTAATGCAGTTGGTGCTGTCACTACTGAGATTAATGCAGTCGTGCCCATTACTACTATGATCCACTACTGCGATTAATGCACTCGTGCCTGTCACTACTACGATTCACGACTGAGATTAATGCACTCGCACCCATCACTACTATGATTAACGCAGTCGTGCCCGTCACTACTACCATTCACAACTGAGATGAGTGCACTCGTGCCCTTCACTACTACGATCCACGATTGAGA
Source organism: Pristiophorus japonicus (assembly GCF_044704955.1). Taxonomy (NCBI): domain Eukaryota; kingdom Metazoa; phylum Chordata; class Chondrichthyes; family Pristiophoridae; genus Pristiophorus; species Pristiophorus japonicus. Next base: position 253,688 of record NW_027253926.1, on the reverse strand, counting down.
TTAGTGCAATCGTGCCCTTCACGACTACGATTCACGACTGAGATTAATGCACTCGTGCCCTTCACTACTACGATTCACTACTGAGATTAATGCAGTCGTGCTGGTCATTACTACCATTCACTACTGAGATTAACGCACTACTACCATTCACTACTGAGATTAATGCACCCGTGCCCGTCAGTACTACCATTCACGACTGAGATTAATGCACTCGTGGCAGTCACTACTACCATTCACGACTGAGATTAATGCACTTGTGCCCATCACGACTGAGATTAATGCACTCGTGCCTGTCACGACTACCATTCACTACTGAGATTAATGCAGTTGGTGCTGTCACTACTGAGATTAATGCAGTCGTGCCCATCACTACTATGATCCACGACTGCGATTAATGCACTCGTGCCTGTCACTACTACCATTCACTACTGAGATTAGTGCAGTCGTGCCGGTCACTATGACCATTCACGACTGAGATTAACGCACTTGTGCCCATCACGACTGAGATTAATGCACTCGTGCCTGTCACGACTACCATTCACTACTGAGATTAATGCAGTTGGTGCTGTCACTACTGAGATTAATGCAGTCGTGCCCATCACTACTATGATCCACGACTGCGATCAATGCACTCGTGCCTGTCACTACTACCATTCACAACTGAGATTAGTGCAGTCGTGCCGGTCACTATGACCATTCACGACTGAGATTAACGCACTTGTGCCTGTCACGACAACCATTCACTGCTGTGATTAATGCAGTCGTGCCTGTCACTACTGCCATTCACTACTGAGATTAATGCAGTCGTGACCGTCACTACTATGATCCACGACTGCGATTAATGCAGTCGTGCCTGTCACTACTGCCATTCACTACTGAGATTATTGCAGTCGTGCCTGTCACTACTACGATTCACTGCTGAGATTAATGCAGTCGTGCCTGTCAGTACTACGATTCACGACTGAGATTAATGCACTCGTGCCTGTCACTACTATCATTCAATACTTAGAATACTACAGTCATGCCCGTCACTACTAAAATTCACGACTGAGATTAATGCAGTCGTGCCCGTCACTACTACCATTCACTACTGAGATTAATGCACTCGTGCCCGTCACTATGACCATTCACTACTGAAATTAATGCACTTGTGCCTGTCACTACAACCATTCACTTCTGTGATTAATGCAGTCGTGCCTGTCACTACTGCCATTCACTACTGAGATTAATGCAGCTGTGCCTGTCACAATTACCATTCACTACTGAGATTAATGCAGTCGTGCTCGTCACTACTACCATTCACTACTGAGATTAATGCACTCGTGCTCGTCACTACTACCATTCACTACTGAGATTAATGCAGTTGGTGCTGTCACTACTGAGATTAATGCAGTCGTGCCCATCACTACTATGATCCATTACTGCGATTAATGCACTCGTGCCTGTCACTACTACGATTCACGACTGAGATTAATGCACTCGTGCCCGTCACTACTACCATTCACTACTGAGATTAATGCACTCGTGCTCGTCACTACTACCATTCACTACTGAGATTAATGCAGTTGGTGCTGTCACTACTGAGATTAATGCAGTCGTGCCCATCACTACTATGATCCACTACTGCGATTAATGCAGTCGTGCCTGTCACTACTACGATTCACGACTGAGATTAATGCACTCGCACCCATCACTACTATGATTAACGCAGTCGTGCCCGTCATTACTACCATTCACAACTGAGATGAGTGCACTCGTGCCCTTCACTACTACGATCCACGATTGAGATTAGTGCAATCGTGCCCTTCACGACTACGATTCACGACTGAGATTAATGCAGTCGTGCCCTTCACTACTACGATTCACTACTGAGATTAATGCAGTCGTGCCGGTCATTACTACCATTCACTACTGAGATTAACGCACTACTACCATTCACTACTGAGATTAATGCACCCGTGCCCGTCAGTACTACCATTCATGACTAAGATTAATGCACTCGTGGCAGTCACTCCTACCATTCACTACTGAGATCAATGCACTCGTGCCCGTCACTACTACGATTTACCACTGAGATTAATGCACTCGTGCCTGTCACTACTACAATTCACTACTGAGATTAATGCAGCCATGCCCGTCACTACTACGATTCACTATTGAGATTAATGCACACGTGCCTGTCACTACTACGATTTACGACTGAGATTAATGTACTCGTGCGCGACACTACTACCATTCACTACTGAGATTAACGCACTACTACCATTCACTACTACCATTCACGACTGAGATTAATGCACCCGTGCCCGTCAGTACTACCATTCACGACTGAGATTAATGCACTCGTGTACGTCACTCCGACCATTCACGACTGAGATTAATGCACTCATGCTTGTCACTACTACGATTCTCCACTGAGATTAATGCAGCCATGCCCATCTCTTCTACGATTCACTACTGAGATTAATGCACTCATGCCTGTCACTACAACCATTCACTCCTGAGATGAATGCACTCGTGCCTGTCACTACTACCATCCACTAGTGAGATTAATGCAGCCATGCCCGTCACTACTACGATTCACCACTGAGATTAATGCACACGTGCCTGTCAGTACTATGATTCACGACTGAGATTAATGCAGCCATGCCCATCAGTAAGACGATGCACGACTGAGATTAATGCACTCGTGCCTGTCACGACTACCATTCACTATGAGATTAATGCACTCGTGTCTGTAACTACGACCATTTACGACTGAGATTAATGCACTCGTGCACGTCACTACTACCATTCACGACTGAGATTAATGCACTCGTGCACGTCACCACTACCATTCACTACTGAGATTATTGCAGTCTTGCCCGTCACAACTACCATTCACTACTGAAATAAATGCACTCATGCCCGTCACTACTACCATTCACTAGGTGAGATTAATGCACTCATGCCGGTCACTACTACCATTCACTACTGTGATTATTGCAGTCATGCCTGTCACGACTGCCATTCACTGCTGAGGTTAATGCACTCGTGCCTGTCATTACTACCATTAACTACTGAGATTAATGCACTCGTGCCTGTCACTACTACCATTCACTGCTGAGATTAATACTGTCGTGCCTGTCACTACTGCCATTCACTACTGAGATTAATGCACTCGTGCCCTTCACGACTACGATTCACAACTGAGATTAGTGCAATCGTGCCCATCACTACTATGAGCCACTGCTGCGATTAATGCACTCGTGCCTGTCACTACTACAATTCACTGCGAAGATTAATGCACTCGCACCCATCACTACTAAGATTAACGCAGTCGTGCCCGTCACTACTACCATTCACAACTGAGATGAGTGCACTCGTGCCCTTCACTACTACCATTCACGACTGAAATTAATGCACTCGTGCCCTTCACTACTACGATTCACTACTGAGATTAATGCAGTCGTGCCGGTCATTACTACCATTCACTACTGAGATTAACGCACTACTACCATTCACTACTATCATTCACTACTTAGAATAATGCAGTCATGCCCGTCACTACTACAATTCACAACTGAGATTAATGCAGTCGTGCCCGTCACTACTACCATTCACTACTGAGATTAATGCAGTCGTGCCCGTCACTACTATCATTCACAACTGAGATTAATGCAGCCGTGCCTGTCACAATTACCATTCACTACTGAGATTAATGCAGTCGTGCCTGTCACTACTGCCATTCACTACTGAGATTAATGCAGTCGTGACCGTCACTACTACCATTCACTACTGAGATTAATGCACTCGTGCCCGTCACTACTACCATTCACTACTGAGATTAATGCAGTTGGTGCTGTCACTACTGAGATTAATGCAGTCGTGCCCATTACTACTATGATCCACTACTGCGATTAATGCACTCGTGCCTGTCACTACTACGATTCACGACTGAGATTAATGCACTCGCACCCATCACTACTATGATTAACGCAGTCGTGCCCGTCACTACTACCATTCACAACTGAGATGAGTGCACTCGTGCCCTTCACTACTACGATCCACGATTGAGATTAGTGCAATCGTGCCCTTCACGACTACGATTCACGACTGAGATTAATGCAGTCGTGCCCTTCACTACTACGATTCACTACTGAGATTAATGCAGTCGTGCTGGTCATTACTACCATTCACTACTGAGATTAACGCACTACTACCATTCACTACTGAGATTAATGCACCCGTGCCCGTCAGTACTACCATTCACGACTGAGATTAATGCACTCGTGGCAGTCACTACTACCATTCACGACTGAGATTAATGCACTTGTGCCCATCACGACTGAGATTAATGCACTCGTGCCTGTCACGACTACCATTCACTACTGAGATTAATGCAGTTGGTGCTGTCACTACTGAGATTAATGCAGTCGTGCCCATCACTACTATGATCCACGACTGCGATTAATGCACTCGTGCCTGTCACTACTACCATTCACTACTGAGATTAGTGCAGTCGTGCCGGTCACTATGACCATTCACGACTGAGATTAACGCACTTGTGCCCATCACGACTGAGATTAATGCACTCGTGCCTGTCACGACTACCATTCACTACTGAGATTAATGCAGTTGGTGCTGTCACTACTGAGATTAATGCAGTCGTGCCCATCACTACTATGATCCACGACTGCGATCAATGCACTCGTGCCTGTCACTACTACCATTCACAACTGAGATTAGTGCAGTCGTGCCGGTCACTATGACCATTCACGACTGAGATTAACGCACTTGTGCCTGTCACGACAACCATTCACTGCTGTGATTAATGCAGTCGTGCCTGTCACTACTGCCATTCACTACTGAGATTAATGCAGTCGTGACCGTCACTACTATGATCCACGACTGCGATTAATGCAGTCGTGCCTGTCACTACTGCCATTCACTACTGAGATTATTGCAGTCGTGCCTGTCACTACTACGATTCACTGCTGAGATTAATGCAGTCGTGCCTGTCAGTACTACGATTCACGACTGAGATTAATGCACTCGTGCCTGTCACTACTATCATTCAATACTTAGAATACTACAGTCATGCCCGTCACTACTAAAATTCACGACTGAGATTAATGCAGTCGTGCCCGTCACTACTACCATTCACTACTGAGATTAATGCACTCGTGCCCGTCACTATGACCATTCACTACTGAAATTAATGCACTTGTGCCTGTCACTACAACCATTCACTTCTGTGATTAATGCAGTCGTGCCTGTCACTACTGCCATTCACTACTGAGATTAATGCAGCTGTGCCTGTCACAATTACCATTCACTACTGAGATTAATGCAGTCGTGCTCGTCACTACTACCATTCACTACTGAGATTAATGCACTCGTGCTCGTCACTACTACCATTCACTACTGAGATTAATGCAGTTGGTGCTGTCACTACTGAGATTAATGCAGTCGTGCCCATCACTACTATGATCCATTACTGCGATTAATGCACTCGTGCCTGTCACTACTACGATTCACGACTGAGATTAATGCACTCGTGCCCGTCACTACTACCATTCACTACTGAGATTAATGCACTCGTGCTCGTCACTACTACCATTCACTACTGAGATTAATGCAGTTGGTGCTGTCACTACTGAGATTAATGCAGTCGTGCCCATCACTACTATGATCCACTACTGCGATTAATGCAGTCGTGCCTGTCACTACTACGATTCACGACTGAGATTAATGCACTCGCACCCATCACTACTATGATTAACGCAGTCGTGCCCGTCATTACTACCATTCACAACTGAGATGAGTGCACTCGTGCCCTTCACTACTACGATCCACGATTGAGATTAGTGCAATCGTGCCCTTCACGACTACGATTCACGACTGAGATTAATGCAGTCGTGCCCTTCACTACTACGATTCACTACTGAGATTAATACAGTCGTGCCGGTCATTACTACCATTCACTACTGAGATTAACGCACTACTACCATTCACTACTGAGATTAATGCACCCGTGCCCGTCAGTACTACCATTCACGACTAAGATTAATGCACTCGTGGCAGTCACTCCTACCATTCACTACTGAGATCAATGCACTCGTGCCCGTCACTACTACGATTTACCACTGAGATTAATGCACTCGTGCCTGTCACTACTACAATTCACTACTGAGATTAATGCAGCCATGCCCGTCACTACTACGATTCACTATTGAGATTAATGCACACGTGCCTGTCACTACTACGATTTACGACTGAGATTAATGTACTCGTGCGCGACACTACTACCATTCACTACTGAGATTAACGCACTACTACCATTCACTACTACCATTCACGACTGAGATTAATGCACCCGTGCCCGTCAGTACTACCATTCACGACTGAGATTAATGCACTCGTGTACGTCACTCCGACCATTCACGACTGAGATTAATGCACTCATGCTTGTCACTACTACGATTCTCCACTGAGATTAATGCAGCCATGCCCATCTCTTCTACGATTCACTACTGAGATTAATGCACTCATGCCTGTCACTACAACCATTCACTCCTGAGATGAATGCACTCGTGCCTGTCACTACTACCATCCACTAGTGAGATTAATGCAGCCATGCCCGTCACTACTACGATTCACCACTGAGATTAATGCACACGTGCCTGTCAGTACTATGATTCACGACTGAGATTAATGCAGCCATGCCCATCAGTAAGACGATGCACGACTGAGATTAATGCACTCGTGCCTGTCACGACTACCATTCACTATGAGATTAATGCACTCGTGTCTGTAACTACGACCATTTACGACTGAGATTAATGCACTCGTGCACGTCACTACTACCATTCACGACTGAGATTAATGCACTCGTGCACGTCACCACTACCATTCACTACTGAGATTATTGCAGTCTTGCCCGTCACAACTACCATTCACTACTGAAATAAATGCACTCATGCCCGTCACTACTACCATTCACTAGGTGAGATTAATGCACTCATGCCGGTCACTACTACCATTCACTACTGTGATTATTGCAGTCATGCCTGTCACGACTGCCATTCACTGCTGAGGTTAATGCACTCGTGCCTGTCATTACTACCATTAACTACTGAGATTAATGCACTCGTGCCTGTCACTACTACCATTCACTGCTGAGATTAATACTGTCGTGCCTGTCACTACTGCCATTCACTACTGAGATTAATGCACTCGTGCCCTTCACGACTACGATTCACAACTGAGATTAGTGCAATCGTGCCCATCACTACTATGAGCCACTGCTGCGATTAATGCACTCGTGCCTGTCACTACTACAATTCACTGCGAAGATTAATGCACTCGCACCCATCACTACTAAGATTAACGCAGTCGTGCCCGTCACTACTACCATTCACAACTGAGATGAGTGCACTCGTGCCCTTCACTACTACCATTCACGACTGAAATTAATGCACTCGTGCCCTTCACTACTACGATTCACTACTGACATTAATGCAGTCGTGCCGGTCATTACTACCATTCACTACTGAGATTAACGCACTATTACCATTCACTACTATCATTCACTACTTAGAATAATGCAGTCATGCCCGTCACTACTACAATTCACAACTGAGATTAATGCAGTCGTGCCCGTCACTACTACCATTCACTACTGAGATTAATGCAGTCGTGCCCGTCACTACTATCATTCACAACTGAGATTAATGCAGCCGTGCCTGTCACAATTACCATTCACTACTGAGATTAATGCAGTCGTGCCTGTCACTACTGCCATTCACTACTGAGATTAATGCAGTCGTGACCGTCACTACTGTGATCCACGACTGCGATTAATGCAGTCGTGCCTGTCACTACTACCATTCACTACTGAGATTATTGCAGTCGTGCCCGTCACGACTACGATTCACTGCTGAGATTAATGCAGTCGTGCCTGTCAGTACTACGATTCACGACTGAGATTAATGTACTCGTGCCTGTCACTACTATCATTCACTACTTAGAATAATGCAGTCGTGCCCGTCACTACTACCATTCACTACTGAGATTAACGCACTCGTGCCTGTTACGCCTACCATTCACTACTAAGATTAATGCACTTGTGCCTGTCACTCCAACCATTCACTACTGTGATTAATGCAGTCGTGCCTGTCACTACTGCCATTCACTACTGAGATTAATGCAGCTGTGCCTGTCACAATTACCATTCACTACTGAGATTAATGCAGTCGTGCCCGTCACGACTATGATCCACTACTGCGATTAATGCACTCGTGCCTGTCATTACTACGATTCACGACTGAGATTAATGCACTTGTGTCCATCACTACTGCCATTCACGACTGAGATTAATGCCGTCGTGCCCGTCACGACTACCATTCACTGCTGAGATTAATGCACTTGTGTCCATCACTACTGCCATTCACGACTGAGATTAATGCCGTCGTGCCCGTCACTGCTACCGTTCACTACTGAGATTAATGCATCGTGCCCGTCACTACTACCATTCACGACTGAGATTAATGCACTTGTGCCCATCACGACTGAGATTAATGCATTCGTGCCTTTCACGACTACCTTTCACTACTGAGATTAATGCAGTTGGTGCTGTCACTACTGAGATTAATGCAGTCGTGCCCATCACTACTATGATCCACTGCTGCGATTAATGCACTCGTGCCTGTCACTACTACGATTCACTACTGAGATTAATGCGCTCGCACCCATCACTACTATGATTAACGCAGTCGTGCCCGTCACTACTGCCTTTCACAACTGAGATGAGTGCAGTCGTGCCCTTCACTACTACGATCCACGATTGAGATTAGTGCAATCGTGCCCTTCACGACTACGATTCACGACTGAGATTAATGCAGTCGTGCCCTTCACTACTACGATTCACTGCTGAGATTAATGCAGTCGTGCCCGTCACTACTATGATCCACTACTGCGATTAATGCACTCGTGCCTGTCATTACTACGATTCACCACTGAGATTAATGCACTCGTGCCCGTCACTAATAACATTCACGACTGAGATTAATGCACTTGTGCCCATCACTACTGAGATTAATGCACTCGTGCCTGTCACGACTACCATTCACTACTGAGATTAATGCAGTTGGTGCTGTCACTACTGAGATTAATGCAGTCGTGCCCATCACTACTATGATCCACTACTGCGATTAATGCACTCGTGCCTGTCACTACTACGATTCACTACTGAGATTAATGCACTCGCACCCATCACTACTATGATTAACGCAGTCGTGCCCGTCACTACTGCCATTCACAACTGAGATGAGTGCACTCGTGCCCTTCACGACTACGATCCACGATTGAGATGAGTGCAATCGTGCCCTTCACGACTACGATTCACGACTGAGATTAATGCAGTCGTGCCCTTCACTACTACGATTCACTACTGAGATTAATGCAGTCGTGCCGGTCATTACTACCATTCACGACTGAGATTAACGCACTACTACCATTCACTACTGAGATGAATGCACCCGTGCCCGTCAGTACTACCATTCACGACTGAGATTAATGCACTCGTGGCAGTCACTACTACCATTCACTACTGAGATTAATGCACTCGTGCCCGTCACTACGACAATTCACGACTGAGATTAATGCAGTCGTGCCGGTCACTACGACCATTCACGACTGAGATTAACGCACTTGTGCCTGTCACGACAACCATTCACTACTGTGATTAATGCAGTCGTGCCTGTCACTACTGCCATTCACTACTGAGATTAATGCAGTCGTGACCGTCACTACTATGATCCACGACTGCGATTAATGCAGTCGTGCCTGTCACTACTGCCATTCACTGCTGAGATTATTGCAGTCGTGCCTGTCAGTACTACGATTCACAACTGAGATTAATGCACTCGTGCCTGTCACTACTATCATTCACTACTTAGAATAATGCAGTCATGCCCGTCACTACTAAAATTCACGACTGAGATTAATGCAGTCGTGCCCGTCACTACTACCATTCACTACTGAGATTAATGCACTCGTGCCCGTCACTACTCCCATTCACTACTGAGATTAATGCACTCGTGCCTGTCACGCCTACCATTCACTACTGAGATTAATGCACTTGTGCCTGTCACTACAACCATTCACTGCTGTGATTAATGCAGTCGTGCCTGTCACTACTGCCATTCACTACCGAGATTAATGCAGCTGTGCCTGTCACAATTACCATTCACTGCTGAGATTAATGCAGTCGTGCCTGTCACTACTATCATTCACTACTTAGAATAATGCAGTCGTGCCCGTCACTACTCTGATCCATTACTGCGATTAATGCACTCGTGCCTGTCATTACTACGATTCACTACTGAGATTAATGCACTCGTGCCCGTTACTAATAATATTCACAACTGAGATTAATGCACTTGTGCCCATCACTACTGCAATTCATGACTGAGATTAATGCCGTCGTGCCCGTCACTACTACCATTCACTACTGAGATTAATGCACTTGTGCCCGTCACTACTACCATTCACTACTGAGATTAATGCAGTTGGTGCTGTCACTACTGAGATTAATGCGGTCGTGCCCATCACTACTATGATCCACTACTGCGATTAATGCACTCGTGCCTGTCACTACTACGATTCACTACTGAGATTAATGCACTCGCACCCATCACTACTATGATTAACGCAGTCGTGCCCGTCACTACTACCCTTCACAACTGAGATGAGTGCACTCGTGCCCTTCACTACTACGATCCACGATTGAGATTAGTACAATCGTGCCCTTCACGACTACGATTCACTACTGAGATTAATGCAGCCGTGCCCATCACTACTACGATTCACTATTGAGATTAATGCACACGTGCCTGTCACTACTACGATTTACGACTGAGATTCATGTACTCGTGCGCAACACTACTACCATTCACTACTGAGATGAATGCAGCCGTGCCCGTCCCTACTACCATTCACTCCTGAGATTAATGCAGTCGTGCCCGTCACTACTACCATTCACGACTGAGATTAATGCACTCTTGCCCGTCACTACTATGATTCACGACTGAGATTCATGCAGTCATGCCGGTCACTACTACCATTCACTACTGAGATTAACGCACTACTACCATTCACTACTACCATTCACGACTGAGATTAATGCACCCGTGCCCGTCAGTACTACCATTCACGACTGAGATTAATGCACTCGTGTACGTCACTACTACCATTCACGACTGAGATTAATGCACTCATGCTTGTCACGACTACGATTCTCCACTGAGATTAATGCAGCCATGCCCATCTCTTCTACGATTCACTACTGAGATTAATGCACTCATGCCTGTCACTACAACCATTCACTCCTGAGATGAATGCACTCCTGCCTGTCACTACTACCATCCACTAGTGAGATTAATGCAGCCATGCCCGTCACTACTACGATTCACCACTGAGATTAATGCACACGTGCCTGTCAGTACTATGATTCACGACTGAGATTAATGCAGCCATGCCCATCAGTATGACGATGCACGACTGAGATTAATGCACTCGTGCCTGTCACGACTACCATTCACTATGAGATTAATGCACTCGTGTCTGTAACTACTACCATTCACGACTGAGATTAATGCACTCGTGCACGTCACTACTACCATTCACGACTGAGATTAATGCACTCGTGCACGTCACCACTACCATTCACTACTGAGATTATTGCAGTCTTGCCCGTCACAACTACCATTCACTACTGAAATAAATGCACTCATGCCCGTCACTACTACCATTCACTAGGTGAGATTAATGCACTCGTGCCGGTCACTACTACCATTCACTACTGTGATTATTGCAGTCATGCCCGTCACTACTGCCATTCACTGCTGAGGTTAATGCACTCGTGCCTGTCACTACTACCATTCACAACTGAGATTAATGCACTCATGCCCGTCGCTACGACCATTAACTACTGAGATTAATGCACTCGTGCCTGTCACTACTACCATTCACTGCTGAGATTAATACTGTCGTGCCTGTCACTACTGCCATTCACTACTGAGATTAATGCACTCGTGCCCTTCACTACTACGATTCACAACTGAGATTAGTGCAATCGTGCCCATCACTACTGTGATCCACTGCTGCGATTAATGCACTCGTGCCTGTCACTACTACAATTCACTGCTAAGATTAATGCACTCGCACCCATCACTACTATGATTAACGCAGTCGTGCCCTTCACGACTACCATTCACAACTGAGATGAGTGCACTCGTGCCCTTCACTACTACCATGCACGATTGAGATTAGTGCAATCGTGACCTTCACGACTGCGATTCACGACTGAGATAAATGCACTCGTGCCTGTCACTACTATCATTCACTACTTAGAATAATGCAGTCATGCCCGTCACTACTAAAATTCACGACTGAGATTAATGCACTCGTGCCCGTCACTCCTACCATTCACAACTGAGGTAAATGCACTCGTGCCCATCACTACTACGATTCACTACGGAAATTAATGCAGTCGTTCCGTTCACTACTGCCATTCACGACTGAGATTAATGCAGTCGTGACCGTCACTACTACCATTCACGACTGAGATTAATGCACTCGTGCCTGTCACGACTACGATTCACTGCTGAGATTAATGCAGTCGTGCCTGTCACTACTCCCATTCACTGCCGAGATTAATGCAGACGTGCCTGTCACTACTATTATTCACCACTGAGATTAATGCACTCGTGCCTGTCACAACTGAGATTAATACACAGGTGCCGGTCACGACTACCATTCTCTACTGAGATTAATGCACTCGTGCCCGTCACTACTATTATTCACCACTGAGATTAATGCACTCGTGCCTGTCACAACTACGATTCACTACTGAGGTTAATGCACTCGTGCCCATCACTACTGCGATTCACTACGGAGATTAATGTAATCATGCCCGTCACTACTACCATTCACGATTGAGATTAATGCACTCGTGCCTGTCACTACTACCATTCACTACTGAGAGTCATGCAGTCGTGCCTGTCACTACTAACATTCACGAATTTAGATTAGTGCACTCGTGTCCGTCACTGGTACCATTCACTACTGAGATTAATGCACTCGTGCCCGTCACTATGACCATTCACTACTGAGATTAATGCTCTCGGCCCCGTCACTCTGACCATTCACAACTGAGATTAATGCACTCTTGCCTGTCACAACTACGATTCACTACTGAGGTTAATGCACTCGTGCCCATCACTACTACGATTCACCACGGAGATTAATGCACTCGTGCCTGTCACTACTACCATTCACTACTGAGAGTCATGCAGTCGTGCCTGTCACTACTAACATTCACGAATTTAGATTAGTGCACTCGTGCCCGTCACTGGTACCATTCACTACTGAGATTAATGCACTCGTGCCCGTCACTATGACCATTCACTACTGAGATTAATGCTCTCGGCCCCGTCACTCTGACCATTCACAACTGAGATTAATGCACTCGTGCCTGTCACAACTACGATTCACTACTGAGGTTAATGCACTCGTGCCCATCACTACTACGATTCACCACGGGGATTAATGCAGCCGTGCCCGTCACTACTACCATTCACAACTGAGATCAATGCACTCGTGCCTGTCACAACTACGATTCACTACTGAGGTTAATGCACTCGTGCCCATCACTACTACGATTCACGACTGAGATTAATGCAGCCATGCCCGTCACTACGACGATTCACCACTGAGATTAATGCACACGTGCCTGTCACTACTACGATTTACGACTGAGATTAATGCACTCGTGCGCGACACTACTACCATTCACTACTGAGATGAATGCAGCCGTGCCCGTCCCTACTACCATTCACTACTGAGATTAATGCAGTCGTGCCCGTCACTACTACCATTCACGACTGAGATTAATGCAGTCTTGCCCGTCACTACTATGATTCACGACTGAGATTCATGCAGTCATGCCGGTCACTACTACCATTCACTACTGAGATTAACGCACTACTACCATTCACTACTGAGATTAATGCACCCGTGCCCGTCAGTACTACCATTCACGACTGAGATTAATGCACTCGTGTACGTCACTACTACCATTCACGACTTAGATTAATGCACTCATGCTTGTCACTACTACGATTCTCCACTGAGATTAATGCAGCCATGCCCATCTCTTCTATGATTCACTACTGAGATGAATGCACTCATGACTGTCACTGCAACCTTTTCACTCCTGAGATGAATGCACTCGTGCCTGTCACTACTACCATCCACTAGTGAGATTAATGCAGCCATGCCCGTCAGTACTATGATTCACGACTGAGATTAATGCAGCCATGCCCGTCACAACTACGATTCGCTCTTGAGATTGATACACACGTGCCTGTCACTACTACGATTTACGGCTGAGATTAATGCACTCGTGCGCGACACTGCTACCATTCACGACTGAGATGAATGCAGCCGTGCCCGTCCCTACTACCATTCACTACTGAGATTAATGCAGTCGTGCCCGTCACTACTATGATTCACTACTGAGATTCATGCAGTCATGCCGGTCACTACTACCATTCACTACTGAGATTAACGCACTACTACCATTCACTACTACCATTCACTACTGAGATTAATGCACCCGTGCCCATCTCTTCTACGATTCACTACTGAGATTAATACACTCATGCCTGTCACTACAACCATTCGCTCCTGAGATGAATGCACTCGTGCCTGTCACTACGACCATCCACTCGTGAGATTAATGCAGCCATGCCCGTCACTACTATGATCCACTACTGCGATTAATGCACTCGTGCCTGTCATTACTACGATTCACGACTGAGATTAATGCACTTGTGTCCATCACTACTGCCATTCACGACTGAGATTAATGCCGTCGTGCCCGTCACTACTACCATTCACTACTGAGATTAATGCATTCGTGCCCGTCACTACTATCATTCACGACTGAGATTAATGCACTTGTGCCCATCACTACTGAGATTAATGCACTCGTGCCTGTCACGCCTACCATTCACTACTGAGATTAATGCACTTGTGCCTTTCACTACAACCATTCACTACTGTGATTAATGCAGTCGTGCCTGTCACTACTGCCATTCACTACTGAGATTAATGCAGCTGTGCCTGTCACAATTACCATTCACTACTGAGATTAATGCAGTCGTGCCCGTCACTACTATGATCCACTACTGCGATTAATGCACTCGTGGTGTCATTACTACGATTCACTACTGAGATTAATGCACTTGTGTCCATCACTGCTGCCATTCACGACTGAGATTAATGCCGTCGTGCCCTTCACTACTACCATTCACTACTGAGATTAATGCACTCGTGCCTGTCACGACTACCATTCACTACTGAGATTAATGCAGTTGGTGCTGTCACTACTGAGATTAATGCAGTCGTGCCCATCACTACTATGATCCACTACTGCGATTAATGCACTCGTGCCTGTCACTACTACGATTCACTACTGAGATTAATGCACTCGCACCCATCACTACTATGATGAACGCAGTCGTGCCCGTCACTACTGCCATTCACAACTGAGATGAGTGCACTCGTGCCCTTCACTACTACGATCCACGATTGAGATTAGTGCAATCGTGCCCTTCACGACTACGATTCACGACTGAGATTAATGCAGTTGTGCCCTTCACTACTACGATTCACTACTGAGATTAATGCAGTCGTGCCGGTCATTACTACCATTCACTACTGAGATTAACGCACTACTACCATTCACTACTGAGATTAATGCACCCGTGCCCGTCAGTACTACCATTCACGACTGAGATTAATGCACTCGTGGCAGTCACTACTACCATTCACTGCTGAGATTAATGCACTCGTGCCCGTCACTACGACAATTCACGACTGAGATTAATGCAGTCGTGCCTGTCACTACTACCATTCAGGACTGAGATTAATGTACTCGTGACCGTCACTACTACGATTCACCACTAAGATTAATGCACTCGTGCCTGTCACTACTACAATTCACGACTGAGATTAATGCAGTTGTGCACTTCACTACTACGATTCACTATTGAGATTAATGCACACGTGCCTGTCACTACTACGACTTACGACTGAGATTAATGCACTCGTGCGCGACACTACTACCATTCACGACTGAGATTAATGCAGTCTTGCCCGTCCCTACTACCATTCACTACTGAGATTCATGCAGTCATGCCGGTCACTACGACCATTCACTACTGAGATTAACGCACTACTACCATTCACTACTGGGATCAATGCACCCGTGCCCATCTCTTCTACGATTCACTGCTGAGATTAATGCACTCATGCCTGTCACTACAACCATTCACTCCTGAGATGAATGCACTCGTGCCTGTCACTACTACCATCCACTCGTGAGATTAATGCAGCCATGCCCGTCAGTACTACGATTCACCACTGAGATTAATGCACACGTGCCTGTCAGTACTATGATTCACGACTGAGATTAATGCAGCCATGCCCGTCAGTACTACGATGCACGACTGAGATTAATGCACTCGTGCCTGTCACGACTACCATTCACTGTGAGATTAATGCACTCGTGTCTGTAACTACTACCATTCACGACTGAGATTAATGCACTCGTGCACGTCACTACTACCATTCACGACTGAGATTAATGAACTCGTGCACATCACCACTACCATTCATTACTGAGATTATTGCTGTCTTGCCAGTTACTATTACCATTCACTACTGAGATTATTGCAGTCTTGCCCGTCACAACTACCATTCACTACTGAAATAAATGCACTCATGCCCGTCACTAATACCATTCACTAGGTGAGATTAATGCACCCGTGCCCGTCAGTACTACCATTCACGACTGAGATTAATGCACTCGTGGCAGTCACTACTACCATTCACTGCTGAGATTAATGCACTCGTGCCCGTCACTACGACAATTCACGACTGAGATTAATGCAGTCGTGCCTGTCACTACTACCATTCAGGACTGAGATTAATGTACTCGTGACCGTCACTACTACGATTCACCACTAAGATTAATGCACTCATGCCTGTCACTACTACAATTCACGACTGAGATTAATGCAGTTGTGCACTTCACTACTACGATTCACTATTGAGATTAATGCACACGTGCCTGTCACTACTACGACTTACGACTGAGATTAATGCACTCGTGCGCGACACTACTACCATTCACAACTGAGATTAATGCAGTCTTGCCCGTCCCTACTACCATTCACTACTGAGATTCATGCAGTCATGCCGGTCACTACTACCATTCACTACTGAGATTAACGCACTACTACCATTCACTACTGAGATTAATGCACCCGTGCCCGTCAGTACTACCATTCACTACTGAGATTAATGCACTCGTGTACGTCACTACTACCATTCACGACTGAGATTAATGCACTCATGCTTGTCACTACTACGATTCTCCACTGAGATTAATGCAGCCATGCCCATCTCTTCTACGATTCACTACTGAGATTAATGCACTCATGACTGTCACTACAACCATTCACTCCTGAGATGAATGCACTCGTGCCTGTCACTACTACCACCCACTAGTGAGATTAATGCAGCCAAGCCCGTCACTACTACGATTCACCACTGAGATTAATGCACACGTGCCTGTCAGTACTATGATTCACGACTGAGATTAATGCAGCCATGCCCATCAGTAAGACGATGCACAACTGAGATTAATGCACTCGTGCCGGTCACGACTACCATTCACTACTGAGATTATTGCAGTCTTGCCCGTCACAACTACCATTCACTACTGAAATAAATGCACTCATGCCCGTCACTACTACCATTCTCTAGGTGAGATTAATGCACTCGTGCCGGTCACTACTACCATTCACTACTGTGATTATTGCAGTCATGCCTGTCACTGCTGCCATTCACTGCTGAGGTTAATGCACTCGTGCCTGTCACTACTACCATTCACAACTGAGATTAATGCACTCATGCCCGTCGCTACGACCATTAACTACTGAGATTAATGCACTCGTGCCTGTCACTACTACCATTCACTGCTGAGATTAATACTGTCGTGCCTGTCACTACTGCCATTCACTACTGAGATTAATGCACTCGTGCCCTTCACTACTACGATTCACAACTGAGATTAGTGCAATCGTGCCCATCACTACTATCATCCACTGCTGCGATTAATGCACTCGTGCCTGTCACTACTACAATTCACTGCTAAGATTAATGCACTCGCACCCATCACTACTATGATTAACGCAGTGGTGCCCGTCACTACTACCATTCACAACTGAGATTAACGCACTACTACCATTCACCACTACCATTCACTACTGAGATTAATGCACCCGAGCCCGTCAGTACTACCATTCACAACTGAGATTAATGCAGTCGTGCCTGTCACTACTACCATTCAAGACTGAGATTAATACACACGTGCCTGTCACTACTACGATTTACGACTGAGATTAATGCACTCGTGCGCGACACTACTACCATTCACTACTGAGATGAATGCAGCCGTGCCCGTCCCTACTACCATTCACTACTGAGATTAATGCAGTCATGCCCGTCACTACTATGATTCACTACTGAGATTCATGCAGTCATGCCGGTCACTACTACCATTCACTACTGAGATTAACGCACTACTACCATTCACTACTACCATTCACTATTGAGATTAATGCACCCGTGTCTATTTCTTCTACGATGCACTACTGAGATTAATGCAGTCATGCCGGTCACTACTACCATTCACTACTGAGATTAACGCACTACTACCATTCACTACTGGGATTAATGCACCCGTGCCCATCTCTTCTACGATTCACTACTGAGATTAATGCACTCATGCCTGTCACTACAACCATTCACTCCTGAGATGAATGCACTCGTGCCTGTCACTACTACCATCCACTCGTGAGATTAATGCAGCCATGCCCGTCAGTACTACGATTCACCACTGAGATTAATGCACACGTGCCTGTCAGTACTATGATTCACGACTGAGATTAATGCAGCCATGCCCGTCAGTACTACGATGCACGACTGAGATTAATGCACTCGTGCCTGTCACGACTACCATTCACTGTGAGATTAATGCACTCGTGTCTGTAACTACTACCATTCACGACTGAGATTAATGAACTCGTGCACATCACCACTACCATTCATTACTGAGATTATTGCTGTCTTGCCAGTTACTATTACCATTCTCTACTGAGATTATTGCAGTCATGCCTGTCACTGCTGCCATTCACTGCTGAGGTTAATGCACTCGTGCCTGTCACTACTACCATTCACAACTGAGATTAATGCACTCATGCCCGTCGCTACGACCATTAACTACTGAGATTAATGCACTCGTGCCTGTCACTACTACCATTCACTGCTGAGATTAATACTGTCGTGCCTGTCACTACTGCCATTCACTACTGAGATTAATGCACTCGTGCCCTTCACTACTACGATTCACAACTGAGATTAGTGCAATCGTGTCCATCACTACTATGATCCACTGCTGCGATTAATGCACTCGTGCCTGTCACTACTACAATTCACTGCTGAGATTAATGCACTCGCACCCATCACTACTATGATTAACGCAGTGGTGCCCGTCACTACTACCATTTACAACTGAGATGAGTGCACTCGTGACCTTCACTTCTACCATTCACGACTGAAATTAATGCACTCGTGCCCTTCACTACTACGATTCACTACTGAGATTAATGCAGTCGTGCCGGTCATTACTACCATTCAATACTGAGATTAACGCACTACTACCATTCACTACTACCATTCACTACTGAGATTAATGCACCCGAGCCCGTCAGTACTACCATTCACGACTGAGATTAATGCACTCGTGGCAGTCACTACTACCATTCACTACTGAGATTAATGCACTCGTGACCGTCGCTACGACAATTCACGACTGAGATTAATGCAGTCGTGCCTGTCACTACTACCATTCAAGATGGAGATTAATGTACTCGTGCCCGTCACTACTACGATTCACGACTGAGATTAATGCACTCGTGCCTGTCACTACTACAATTCACGACTGAGATTAATGCAGCCATGCCCGTCACTACTACGATTCACTATTGAGATTAATACACACGTGCCTGTCACTACTACGATTTATGACTGAGATTAATGCACTTGTGCGCGACACTACTACCATTCACTACTGAGATGAATGCAGCCGTGCCCGTCCCTACTACCATTCACTGCTGAGATTAATGCAGTCGTGCCCGTCACTACTATGATTCACTACTGAGATTCATGCAGTCATGCCGGTCACGACTACCATTCACGACTGAGATTATTGCAGTCTTGCCCGTCACAACTACCATTCACTACTGAAATAAATGCACTCGTGCCGGTCACCACTACCATTCACTACTGTGTTTATTGCGGTCATGCCTGTCACTACTGCCATTCACTGCTGAGGTTAATGCACTCGTGCCTGTCACTACTACCATTCACAACTGAGATTAATGCACTCATGCCCGTCGCTACGACCATTAACTACTGAGATTAATGCACTCGTGCCTGTCACTACTACCATTCACTGCTGAGATTAATACTGTCGTGCCTGTAACTACTGCCATTTACTACTGAGATTAATGCACTCGTGCCCTTCACTACTACGATTCACAACTGAGATTAGTGCAATCGTGCCCATCACTACTATGATCCACTGCTGCGATTAATGCACTCGTGCCTGTCACTACTACAATTCACTGCTAAGATTAATGCACTCGCACCCATCACTACTATGATTAACGCAGTCGTGCCCGTCACTACTACCATTCACAACTGAGATTAATGCAGTCGTGCCTGTCACTACTACCATTTAAGACTGAGATTAATGTACTCGTGCCCGTCACTACTACGATTCACGACTCAGATTAATGCACTCGTGCCTGTCACTACTACAATTCACGACTGAGATTAATGCAGCCATGCCCGTCACTACTACGATTCACTATTGAGATTAATACACACGTGCCTGTCACTACTACGATTTACGACTGAGATTAATGCACTCGTGCGCGACACTACTACCATTCACTACTGAGATGAATGCAGCCGTGCCCGTCCCTACTACCATTCACTACTGAGATTAATGCAGTCGTGCCCGTCACTACTATGATTCACTACTGAGATTCATGCAGTCATGCCGGTCACTACTACCATTCACTACTGAGATTAACGCACTACTACCATTCACTACTGGGATTAATGCACCCGTGCCCATCTCTTCTACGATTCACTACTGAAATAAATGCACTCATGCCCGTCACTACGACCATTCACGAGGTGAGATTAATGCACTCGTGCCGGTCACTACTACCATTCACTACTGTGATTATTGCAGTCATGCCTGTCACTACTGCCATTCACAACTGAGATTAATGCACTCATGCCCGTCGCTACAACCATTAACTACTGAGATTAATGCACTTGTACCTGTCACGACTACCATTCACTACTGAGATTAATGCAGTCATGCCTGTCACTACTGCCATTAACTGCTGAGGTTAATGCACTCGTGCCTGTCACTACTACCATTCACTACTGAGATTAATTCACTCGTGCCTATCACTACTACCATTCACTACTGAGATTAATGCAGCCGTGCACGTCACTGCTACCCTTCACGACTGAGATTAATGCACTCGTGCCTGTCACAACAACCAGTCACTACTGAGATTAATGTACTCGTGCCCATCACTACTCTGATCCACTACCGCGATTAATGCACTCGTGCCTATCATGACTACGATTCACTACTGAGATTAATGCACTCGCACCCATCACTACTATGATTAATGCAGTCATGCCCGTCACTACTGCCATTCACGACTGAGATTATTGCAGTCGTGCCCGTCACTACTACAATTCACAACTGAGATTAATGCAGTCGTGCCCGTCACTACTACCATTCACAACTGAGATTAATGCACTCATGCCCGTCACTACGACCATTAACTACTGAGATTAATGCACTCGTGCCTGTCACTACTACCATTCACTGCTGAGATTAATACTGTCGTGCCTGTCACTACTGCCATTCACTACTGAGATTAATGCACTCGTGCCCTTCACTACTACGATTCACAACTGAGATTAGTGCAATCGTGCCCATCACTACTATGATCCACTGCTGCGATTAATGCACTCGTGCCTGTCACTACTACAATTCACTGCTAAGATTAATGCACTCGCACCCATCACTACTATGATTAATGCAGTCGTGCCCGTCACTACTACCATTCACAACTGAGATTAACGCACTACTACCATTCACTACTACCATTCACTACTGAGATTAATGCACCCGAGCCCGTCAGTACTACCATTCACGACTGAGATTAATGCAGTCGTGCCTGTCACTACTACCATTCAAGACTGAGATTAATGTACTCGTGCCCGTCACTACGACGATTCATGACTCAGATTAATGCACTCGTGCCTGTCACTACTACAATTCACGACTGAGATTAATGCAGCCATGCCCGTCACTACTACGATTCACTCTTGAGATTAATACACACGTGCCTGTCACTACTACGATTTACGACTGAGATTAATGCACTCGTGCGCGACACTACTATCATTCACTACTGAGATGAATGCAGCCGTGCCCGTCCCTTCTACCATTCACTACTGAGATTCATGCAGTCATGCCGGTCACTACTACCATTCACTACTGAGATTAACGCACTACTACCATTCACTACTACCATTCACTACTGAGATTAATGCACCCGTGCCCGTCAGTACTACCATTCACGACTGAGATTAATGCACTCGTGTACGTCACTACTACCATTCACTACTGAGATTAATGCAGCCGTGCCTGTCACAATTACCATTCACTACTGAGATTAATGCAGTCGTGCCCGTCACTACTATGATCCACGACTGCGATTTGTGCACTTGTGCCTGTCATTACTACGATTCACTACTGAGATTAATGCACTCGCACCCATCACTACTATGATTAATGCAGTCGTGCCCGTCACTACTGCCATTCACGACTGAGATTATTGCAGTCGTGCCCGTCACTACTACAATTCACAACTGAGATTAATGCAGTCGTGCCCGTCACTAGTACCATTCACTACTGAGATTAATGCAGTCGTGCCCGTCACTACTACCATTCACGACTGAGATTAATGCAGCCGTGCCTGTCACAATTACCATTCACTACTGAGATTAATGCACTCGCACCCATCACGACGATGATTAATGCAGTCATGCCCGTCACTACTACCATTCACTACTGAGATTAACGCACTACTACCATTCACTACTACCATTCACTACTGAGATTAATGCACCCGTGCCCGTCAGTACTACCATTCACGACTGAGATTAATGCACTCGTGTACGTCACTACTACCATTCACTACTGAGATTAATGCAGCCGTGCCTGTCACAATTACCATTCACTACTGAGATTAATGCAGTCGTGCCCGTCACTACTATGATCCACGACTGCGATTTGTGCACTTGTGCCTGTCATTACTACGATTCACTGCTGAGATTAATGCACTCGCACCCAGCACTACTATGATTATTGCAGTCGTGCCCGTCACCACTACGATTCACTGCTGAGATTAATGCAGTCGTGCCTGTCACTACTATCATTCACTACTTCGAATAATGCAGTCATGCCCGTCACTACTATAATTCACAACTGAGATTAATGCAGTCGTGCCTGTCACTACTGCCATTCAAGATTGAGATTAATGCACTCATGCCTGTCACGACTACGATTCACTACTGAGATTAATGCACTCGCACCCATCACGACGATGATTAATGCAGTCATGCCCGTCACTACTACCATTCACTACTGAGATTAATGCACTCGCACCCATCACTGCTATGATTAATGCAGTCATGTCCGTCACTACTACCATTCACTGCTGAGATTAAAGCAGTCGTGCCTGTCACTACTACCATTCATTACTGAGATTAATGCACTCATGCCCGTCACTACGCCCATTCACTACTGAGATTAATGCATTCGTGCCTGTCACGACTAACATTCACTTCTGAGATTAATGCACGTGCCTGTCACTACGACCATTCACTGTTGAGATTAATGCAGTTGGTGCTCTCACTACTGAGATTAATGCAGTCGTGCCCGTCACTACTATGATCCACTACTGCGATTAATGCACTCGTGCCTGTCATTACTACGATTTACTGCTGAGATTAATGCACTCGCACCCATCACTACTGTGATTAATCCAGTCGTGCCCGTCACTACTGCTATTCACTACTGAGATTATTACAGTCGTACCAGTCACTACTACAATTCACTGCTGAGATTAATGCAGTCATGCCCGTCACTACTACAATTCACTCCTGAGATTAATGCAGTCGTGCCGGTCACTACTACCATTCACTACTGAGATTAATGCGTCATGCCCGTCACTACTATGATTTACTACTGAGATGAGTGCACTCATGCCCGTCACGACTACCATTCATTACTGAGATTAGTGCAGCCGTGCCAGTCACTACTACCATTCACTACTGAGATTTAACGCACTACTACCATTCACTGCTGAGATTAATGCAGTTGGTGCTGTCGCTACTGAGATTAATGCAGTCGTGCCCGTCACTACTATGATCCACGACTGCGATTAATGCACTCGTGCCTGTCACTACTACGATTTACTACTGAGATTAATGCACTCGCACCCATCACTACTATGATTAATGCAGTCGTGCCCGTCACTACTACCATTCAATACTGAGATTAATGCACTCGTGCCCGTCACTAGTGCCATTCACGACTGAGATTAGTGCACTCTTGCCTGTCACTATTACCATTCACTACTGAGATTATTGCAGTCGTGCCCATCGCTATTACGATTCACTACTGAGATTACTGCAGTCGTGCCCGTCACTACTACCATTCACTACTGAGATTAATGCACTCGTGCCCGTCACTACTCCCATTCATGACTGAGATTAATGCATCATGCCTGTCACGACTGCCATTCACTGCTGAGATTACTTACTGCATTTGTGCCCATCACTACTACCATTCACTACTGAGATTAATGCATTCATGCCCGTCATTATACCATTCACTACTGAGATTAATGCACTCGTGCCTGTCACCACTGCCAATCACTACTGAGATTAATGCAGTCATGCCGCTCACTACGATCATTCACTTGTGAGATTAATACACACGTGCCTGTCACTACTACGATTTACGACTGAGATTAATGCACTCGTGCGCGACACTACTACCATTCACAACTGAGATTAATGCAGTCTTGCCCGTCCCTACTACCATTCACTACTGAGATTCATGCAGTCATGCCGGTCACTACTACCATTCACTACTGAGATTAACGCACTACTACCATTCACTACTGAGATTAATGCACCCGTGCCCGTCAGTACTACCATTCACTACTGAGATTAATGCACTCGTGTACGTCACTACTACCATTCACGACTGAGATTAATGCACTCATGCTTGTCACTACTACGATTCTCCACTGAGATTAATGCAGCCATGCCCATCTCTTCTACGATTCACTACTGAGATTAATGCACTCATGACTGTCACTACAACCATTCACTCCTGAGATGAATGCACTCGTGCCTGTCACTACTACCACCCACTAGTGAGATTAATGCAGCCAAGCCCGTCACTACTACGATTCACCACTGAGATTAATGCACACGTGCCTGTCAGTACTATGATTCACGACTGAGATTAATGCAGCCATGCCCATCAGTAAGACGATGCACAACTGAGATTAATGCACTCGTGCCGGTCACGACTACCATTCACTACTGAGATTATTGCAGTCTTGCCCGTCACAACTACCATTCACTACTGAAATAAATGCACTCATGCCCGTCACTACTACCATTCTCTAGGTGAGATTAATGCACTCGTGCCGGTCACTACTACCATTCACTACTGTGATTATTGCAGTCATGCCTGTCACTGCTGCCATTCACTGCTGAGGTTAATGCACTCGTGCCTGTCACTACTACCATTCACAACTGAGATTAATGCACTCATGCCCGTCGCTACGACCATTAACTACTGAGATTAATGCACTCGTGCCTGTCACTACTACCATTCACTGCTGAGATTAATACTGTCGTGCCTGTCACTACTGCCATTCACTACTGAGATTAATGCACTCGTGCCCTTCACTACTACGATTCACAACTGAGATTAGTGCAATCGTGCCCATCACTACTATCATCCACTGCTGCGATTAATGCACTCGTGCCTGTCACTACTACAATTCACTGCTAAGATTAATGCACTCGCACCCATCACTACTATGATTAACGCAGTGGTGCCCGTCACTACTACCATTCACAACTGAGATTAACGCACTACTACCATTCACTACTACCATTCACTACTGAGATTAATGCACCCGAGCCCGTCAGTACTACCATTCACAACTGAGATTAATGCAGTCGTGCCTGTCACTACTACCATTCAAGACTGAGATTAATACACACGTGCCTGTCACTACTACGATTTACGACTGAGATTAATGCACTCGTGCGCGACACTACTACCATTCACTACTGAGATGAATGCAGCCGTGCCCGTCCCTACTACCATTCACTACTGAGATTAATGCAGTCATGCCCGTCACTACTATGATTCACTACTGAGATTCATGCAGTCATGCCGGTCACTACTACCATTCACTACTGAGATTAACGCACTACTACCATTCACTACTACCATTCACTATTGAGATTAATGCACCCGTGTCTATTTCTTCTACGATTCACTACTGAGATTAATGCAGTCATGCCGGTCACTACTACCATTCACTACTGAGATTAACGCACTACTACCATTCACTACTGGGATTAATGCACCCGTGCCCATCTCTTCTACGATTCACTACTGAGATTAATGCACTCATGCCTGTCACTACAACCATTCACTCCTGAGATGAATGCACTCGTGCCTGTCACTACTACCATCCACTCGTGAGATTAATGCAGCCATGCCCGTCAGTACTACGATTCACCACTGAGATTAATGCACACGTGCCTGTCAGTACTATGATTCACGACTGAGATTAATGCAGCCATGCCCGTCAGTACTACGATGCACGACTGAGATTAATGCACTCGTGCCTGTCACGACTACCATTCACTGTGAGATTAATGCACTCGTGTCTGTAACTACTACCATTCACGACTGAGATTAATGCACTCGTGCACGTCACTACTACCATTCACGACTGAGATTAATGAACTCGTGCACATCACCACTACCATTCATTACTGAGATTATTGCTGTCTTGCCAGTTACTATTACCATTCTCTACTGAGATTATTGCAGTCATGCCTGTCACTGCTGCCATTCACTGCTGAGGTTAATGCACTCGTGCCTGTCACTACTACCATTCACAACTGAGATTAATGCACTCATGCCCGTCGCTACGACCATTAACTACTGAGATTAATGCACTCGTGCCTGTCACTACTACCATTCACTGCTGAGATTAATACTGTCGTGCCTGTCACTACTGCCATTCACTACTGAGATTAATGCACTCGTGCCCTTCACTACTACGATTCACAACTGAGATTAGTGCAATCGTGTCCATCACTACTATGATCCACTGCTGCGATTAATGCACTCGTGCCTGTCACTACTACAATTCACTGCTGAGATTAATGCACTCGCACCCATCACTACTATGATTAACGCAGTGGTGCCCGTCACTACTACCATTTACAACTGAGATGAGTGCACTCGTGACCTTCACTTCTACCATTCACGACTGAAATTAATGCACTCGTGCCCTTCACTACTACGATTCACTACTGAGATTAATGCAGTCGTGCCGGTCATTACTACCATTCAATACTGAGATTAACGCACTACTACCATTCACTACTACCATTCACTACTGAGATTAATGCACCCGAGCCCGTCAGTACTACCATTCACGACTGAGATTAATGCACTCGTGGCAGTCACTACTACCATTCACTACTGAGATTAATGCACTCGTGACCGTCGCTACGACAATTCACGACTGAGATTAATGCAGTCGTGCCTGTCACTACTACCATTCAAGACTGAGATTAATGTACTCGTGCCCGTCACTACTACGATTCACGACTGAGATTAATGCACTCGTGCCTGTCACTACTACAATTCACGACTGAGATTAATGCAGCCATGCCCGTCACTACTACGATTCACTATTGAGATTAATACACACGTGCCTGTCACTACTACGATTTATGACTGAGATTAATGCACTTGTGCGCGACACTACTACCATTCACTACTGAGATGAATGCAGCCGTGCCCGTCCCTACTACCATTCACTGCTGAGATTAATGCAGTCGTGCCCGTCACTACTATGATTCACTACTGAGATTCATGCAGTCATGCCGGTCACGACTACCATTCACGACTGAGATTATTGCAGTCTTGCCCGTCACAACTACCATTCACTACTGAAATAAATGCACTCGTGCCGGTCACCACTACCATTCACTACTGTGTTTATTGCGGTCATGCCTGTCACTACTGCCATTCACTGCTGAGGTTAATGCACTCGTGCCTGTCACTACTACCATTCACAACTGAGATTAATGCACTCATGCCCGTCGCTACGACCATTAACTACTGAGATTAATGCACTCGTGCCTGTCACTACTACCATTCACTGCTGAGATTAATACTGTCGTGCCTGTAACTACTGCCATTTACTACTGAGATTAATGCACTCGTGCCCTTCACTACTACGATTCACAACTGAGATTAGTGCAATCGTGCCCATCACTACTATGATCCACTGCTGCGATTAATGCACTCGTGCCTGTCACTACTACAATTCACTGCTAAGATTAATGCACTCGCACCCATCACTACTATGATTAACGCAGTCGTGCCCGTCACTACTACCATTCACAACTGAGATTAATGCAGTCGTGCCTGTCACTACTACCATTTAAGACTGAGATTAATGTACTCGTGCCCGTCACTACTACGATTCACGACTCAGATTAATGCACTCGTGCCTGTCACTACTACAATTCACGACTGAGATTAATGCAGCCATGCCCGTCACTACTACGATTCACTATTGAGATTAATACACACGTGCCTGTCACTACTACGATTTACGACTGAGATTAATGCACTCGTGCGCGACACTACTACCATTCACTACTGAGATGAATGCAGCCGTGCCCGTCCCTACTACCATTCACTACTGAGATTAATGCAGTCGTGCCCGTCACTACTATGATTCACTACTGAGATTCATGCAGTCATGCCGGTCACTACTACCATTCACTACTGAGATTAACGCACTACTACCATTCACTACTGGGATTAATGCACCCGTGCCCATCTCTTCTACGATTCACTACTGAAATAAATGCACTCATGCCCGTCACTACGACCATTCACGAGGTGAGATTAATGCACTCGTGCCGGTCACTACTACCATTCACTACTGTGATTATTGCAGTCATGCCTGTCACTACTGCCATTCACAACTGAGATTAATGCACTCATGCCCGTCGCTACAACCATTAACTACTGAGATTAATGCACTTGTACCTGTCACGACTACCATTCACTACTGAGATTAATGCAGTCATGCCTGTCACTACTGCCATTAACTGCTGAGGTTAATGCACTCGTGCCTGTCACTACTACCATTCACTACTGAGATTAATTCACTCGTGCCTATCACTACTACCATTCACTACTGAGATTAATGCAGCCGTGCACGTCACTGCTACCCTTCACGACTGAGATTAATGCACTCGTGCCTGTCACAACAACCAGTCACTACTGAGATTAATGTACTCGTGCCCATCACTACTCTGATCCACTACCGCGATTAATGCACTCGTGCCTATCATGACTACGATTCACTACTGAGATTAATGCACTCGCACCCATCACTACTATGATTAATGCAGTCATGCCCGTCACTACTGCCATTCACGACTGAGATTATTGCAGTCGTGCCCGTCACTACTACAATTCACAACTGAGATTAATGCAGTCGTGCCCGTCACTACTACCATTCACAACTGAGATTAATGCACTCATGCCCGTCACTACGACCATTAACTACTGAGATTAATGCACTCGTGCCTGTCACTACTACCATTCACTGCTGAGATTAATACTGTCGTGCCTGTCACTACTGCCATTCACTACTGAGATTAATGCACTCGTGCCCTTCACTACTACGATTCACAACTGAGATTAGTGCAATCGTGCCCATCACTACTATGATCCACTGCTGCGATTAATGCACTCGTGCCTGTCACTACTACAATTCACTGCTAAGATTAATGCACTCGCACCCATCACTACTATGATTAATGCAGTCGTGCCCGTCACTACTACCATTCACAACTGAGATTAACGCACTACTACCATTCACTACTACCATTCACTACTGAGATTAATGCACCCGAGCCCGTCAGTACTACCATTCACGACTGAGATTAATGCAGTCGTGCCTGTCACTACTACCATTCAAGACTGAGATTAATGTACTCGTGCCCGTCACTACGACGATTCATGACTCAGATTAATGCACTCGTGCCTGTCACTACTACAATTCACGACTGAGATTAATGCAGCCATGCCCGTCACTACTACGATTCACTCTTGAGATTAATACACACGTGCCTGTCACTACTACGATTTACGACTGAGATTAATGCACTCGTGCGCGACACTACTATCATTCACTACTGAGATGAATGCAGCCGTGCCCGTCCCTTCTACCATTCACTACTGAGATTCATGCAGTCATGCCGGTCACTACTACCATTCACTACTGAGATTAACGCACTACTACCATTCACTACTACCATTCACTACTGAGATTAATGCACCCGTGCCCGTCAGTACTACCATTCACGACTGAGATTAATGCACTCGTGTACGTCACTACTACCATTCACTACTGAGATTAATGCAGCCGTGCCTGTCACAATTACCATTCACTACTGAGATTAATGCAGTCGTGCCCGTCACTACTATGATCCACGACTGCGATTTGTGCACTTGTGCCTGTCATTACTACGATTCACTACTGAGATTAATGCACTCGCACCCATCACTACTATGATTAATGCAGTCGTGCCCGTCACTACTGCCATTCACGACTGAGATTATTGCAGTCGTGCCCGTCACTACTACAATTCACAACTGAGATTAATGCAGTCGTGCCCGTCACTAGTACCATTCACTACTGAGATTAATGCAGTCGTGCCCGTCACTACTACCATTCACGACTGAGATTAATGCAGCCGTGCCTGTCACAATTACCATTCACTACTGAGATTAATGCACTCGCACCCATCACGACGATGATTAATGCAGTCATGCCCGTCACTACTACCATTCACTACTGAGATTAACGCACTACTACCATTCACTACTACCATTCACTACTGAGATTAATGCACCCGTGCCCGTCAGTACTACCATTCACGACTGAGATTAATGCACTCGTGTACGTCACTACTACCATTCACTACTGAGATTAATGCAGCCGTGCCTGTCACAATTACCATTCACTACTGAGATTAATGCAGTCGTGCCCGTCACTACTATGATCCACGACTGCGATTTGTGCACTTGTGCCTGTCATTACTACGATTCACTGCTGAGATTAATGCACTCGCACCCAGCACTACTATGATTATTGCAGTCGTGCCCGTCACCACTACGATTCACTGCTGAGATTAATGCAGTCGTGCCTGTCACTACTATCATTCACTACTTCGAATAATGCAGTCATGCCCGTCACTACTATAATTCACAACTGAGATTAATGCAGTCGTGCCTGTCACTACTGCCATTCAAGATTGAGATTAATGCACTCATGCCTGTCACGACTACGATTCACTACTGAGATTAATGCACTCGCACCCATCACGACGATGATTAATGCAGTCATGCCCGTCACTACTACCATTCACTACTGAGATTAATGCACTCGCACCCATCACTGCTATGATTAATGCAGTCATGTCCGTCACTACTACCATTCACTGCTGAGATTAAAGCAGTCGTGCCTGTCACTACTACCATTCATTACTGAGATTAATGCACTCATGCCCGTCACTACGCCCATTCACTACTGAGATTAATGCATTCGTGCCTGTCACGACTAACATTCACTTCTGAGATTAATGCACGTGCCTGTCACTACGACCATTCACTGTTGAGATTAATGCAGTTGGTGCTCTCACTACTGAGATTAATGCAGTCGTGCCCGTCACTACTATGATCCACTACTGCGATTAATGCACTCGTGCCTGTCATTACTACGATTTACTGCTGAGATTAATGCACTCGCACCCATCACTACTGTGATTAATCCAGTCGTGCCCGTCACTACTGCTATTCACTACTGAGATTATTACAGTCGTACCAGTCACTACTACAATTCACTGCTGAGATTAATGCAGTCATGCCCGTCACTACTACAATTCACTCCTGAGATTAATGCAGTCGTGCCGGTCACTACTACCATTCACTACTGAGATTAATGCGTCATGCCCGTCACTACTATGATTTACTACTGAGATGAGTGCACTCATGCCCGTCACGACTACCATTCATTACTGAGATTAGTGCAGCCGTGCCAGTCACTACTACCATTCACTACTGAGATTTAACGCACTACTACCATTCACTGCTGAGATTAATGCAGTTGGTGCTGTCGCTACTGAGATTAATGCAGTCGTGCCCGTCACTACTATGATCCACGACTGCGATTAATGCACTCGTGCCTGTCACTACTACGATTTACTACTGAGATTAATGCACTCGCACCCATCACTACTATGATTAATGCAGTCGTGCCCGTCACTACTACCATTCAATACTGAGATTAATGCACTCGTGCCCGTCACTAGTGCCATTCACGACTGAGATTAGTGCACTCTTGCCTGTCACTATTACCATTCACTACTGAGATTATTGCAGTCGTGCCCATCGCTATTACGATTCACTACTGAGATTACTGCAGTCGTGCCCGTCACTACTACCATTCACTACTGAGATTAATGCACTCGTGCCCGTCACTACTCCCATTCATGACTGAGATTAATGCATCATGCCTGTCACGACTGCCATTCACTGCTGAGATTACTTACTGCATTTGTGCCCATCACTACTACCATTCACTACTGAGATTAATGCATTCATGCCCGTCATTATACCATTCACTACTGAGATTAATGCACTCGTGCCTGTCACCACTGCCAATCACTACTGAGATTAATGCAGTCATGCCGCTCACTACGATCATTCACTTGTGAGATTAATACACACGTGCCTGTCACTACTACGATTTACGACTGAGATTAATGCACTCGTGCGCGACACTACTACCATTCACTACTGAGATGAATGCAGTCATGCTCATCACTACGACCATTCACTTGTGAGATTAATGCACTCGTGCCCATTACGACTGAGATTAATGCACTCGTGCCTGTCACGACGACCATTCTCTACAGAGATTAATGCACTTGTGCCTGTCACCTAATGCAGTCGTGGCTGTCACTACTGCCATTCACGATTGAGATTAATGCAGTCATGCCCGTCACTACTACATTCACTACTGAGATTAATGCACTCGCACCCATCACGACGATGATTAATGCAGTCATGCCCGTCACTACTACCATTCACTACTGAGATTAATGCACTCGCACCCATCACTGCTATGATTAATGCAGTCATGTCCGTCACTACTACCATTCACTGCTGAGATTAAAGCAGTCGTGCCTGTCACTACTACCATTCATAACTGAGATTAATGCACTCGTGCCCATCACTACGCCCATTCACTACTGAGATTAATGCATTCGTGCTTGTCACGACTAACATTCACTTCTGAGATTAATGCACTTGTGCCTGTCACTACGACCATTCACTGTTGAGATTAATGCAGTTGGTGCTGTCACTACTGAGATTAATGCAGTCGTGCCCGTCACTACAATGATCCACGACTGCGATTAATGCACTCGTGCCTGTCACTACTACATTCACTACTGAGATTAATGCACTCGCACCCATCACGACGATGATTAATGCAGTCATGCCCGTCACTACTACCATTCACTACTGAGATTAATGCACTCGCACCCATCACTGCTATGATTAATGCAGTCATGTCCGTCACTACTACCATTCACTACTGAGATTAATGCAGTCGTGCCTGTCACTACTACCATTCAAGACTGAGATTAATGCACTCGTGCCCGTCACTACTACCATTCACGACTGAGATTAATGCACTTGTGCCCATCACTACTGAGATTAATGCACTCGTGCCTGTCACGATTACCATTAACTGCTGAGATTAATGCAGTTGGTGCTGTCACTACTGAGATTATTGCAGCCATGCCCGTCACTACTACGATTCACTATTGAGATTAATACACACGTGCCTGTCACTACTACGATTTACGACTGAGATTAATGCACTCGTGCGCGACACTACTACCATTCACTACTGAGATGAATGCAGTCATGCTCATCACTACGACCATTCACTTGTGAGATTAATGCACTCGTGCCCATTACGACTGAGATTAATGCACTCGTGCCTGTCACGACGACCATTCTCTACAGAGATTAATGCACTTGTGCCTGTCACCTAATGCAGTCGTGGCTGTCACTACTGCCATTCACGATTGAGATTAATGCACTCATGCCTGTCACGACTACGATTCACTACTGAGATTAATGCACTCGCACCCATCACTACTATGATTAATGCAGTCATGCCCGTCACGACTACATTCACTACTGAGATTAATGCACTCGCACCCATCACGACGATGATTAATGCAGTCATGCCCGTCACTACTACCATTCACTACTGAGATTAATGCACTCGCACCCATCACTGCTATGATTAATGCAGTCATGTCCGTCACTACTACCATTCACTGCTGAGATTAAAGCAGTCGTGCCTGTCACTACTACCATTCATTACTGAGATTAATGCACTCGTGCCCGTCACTACGCCCATTCACTACTGAGATTAATGCATTCGTGCCTGTCACGACTAACATTCACTTCTGAGATTAATGCACTTGTGCCTGTCACTACGACCATTCACTGTTGAGATTAATGCAGTTGGTGCTGTCACTACTGAGATTAATGCAGTCGTGCCCGTCACTACTATGATCCACGACTGCGATTAATGCACTCGTGCCTGTCACTACTACGATTTACTACTGAGATTAATGCACTCGCACCCATCACTACTATGATTAATGCAGTCGTGCCCGTCACTACTACCATTCAATACTGAGATTAATGCACTCGTGCCCGTCACTAGTGCCATTCACGACTGAGATTAGTGCACTCTTGCCTTTCACTATTACGATTCACGACTGAGATTATTGCAGTCGTGCCCATCGCTATTACGATTGACTACTGAGATTAATGCAGTCGTGCCCGTCACTGCGACCATTGACGACTGAGATTAATGCACTCGTACCTGTCACTATTACCATTCACTTCAGGGATTAATGCTATCATGCACGTCACTATTAGCATTCACTACTGAGATTGATGCACTAGCAGCCGTCACGACTACGATTCACGACTGAGATTAATGCACTCGTTCCTGTCACTACTACCATTCACTGCTGCCATTAAAGTAGTCGTGCCCGTCACTACTACGATTCACTACTGAGATTAATGAACCCGTGCCCATCACTACTACCATTCACTGCTGAGATTAATGCAGCCGTGCCCATCACTACTACAATTCACGACTGAGATTAATGCAGTCGTGCCGATCACTACTACCATTCACTACTGAGATTAATGCACCCGTGCCCATCACTACTGCCATTCACTACTGAGATAACTGCAGTCGTGCCCGTCACTATTAACATTCACTACTGAGATTAATGCAGTCGTGCCCATCACTACTACCATTCACTACTGAGATTAATGCACTCGTGCCCATTACTACTACCATTCACGACTGAGATTAATGCACTCGTACCCATCACTCCTACCATTCACAACTGAGATTAATGCACTCGTGCCTGTCACAACTACGATTCACTACTGAGGTTAATGCACTCGTGCCCATCACGACTACGAATCACTACGGAGATTAATGCAGTCGTGCCCGTCACTACTACTATTCACTACTGAGATTAATGCACTCGTGCCTGTCACAACTACGATTCACAACTGAGATCAATGCACGCGTGCCTGTCACAACTACGATTCACTACTGAGGTTAATGCACTCGTGCCTGTCACAACTACGATTCACAACTGAGATTAATGCACTCGTGCCTGTCACAACCACGATTCACTACTGAGGTTAATGCACTCGTTCCCGTCACTACTACGATTCACTATGGAGATTAATGTAATAGTGCCCGTCACTAATTCCATTCACGACTGAGATTAATGCACTCGTGCCTGTCACTACGGCGATTCACTACTGAGATTAATGCACTCGTGCCCGTCACTACTGCCCATCACTACTGAGATTAATGCACTCGTGCCGGTCACTAATATTATTCACGACTGATATTAATGCACTTGTACCTGTCATTACTACCATGCATGACTGGGATTAATGCACTCGTGCCGTTCACTACTATTATTCACGACTGAGATTAATGCACCCGTGCCCGTCACTACGACCATTCACTACTGAGATGAATGCACTCGTGCCGGTCACTAATATTATTCACTACTGAGATTAATGCACTCGTGCCGGTCACGACTAACATTCACGACTGAGATTAATGCACTCGGGCCCGTCACTACTACCATTCACTACTGATATTAATGCACTTGTACCTGTCATTACTACCATGCACGACTGAGATTAATGCAGTCGTGCCCGTCGCTGCTCCCCTTCACGACTGAGATTAATGCAGTCGTGCCCGTCACTACTACCATTCACGATTGAGAATAATGCACTCGTGCCTGTCACTACTACCATTCACGACTGAGAGTCATGCAGTCGTGCCTGTCACTCCTACCATTCACGTATTTAGATTAATGCAGTCGTGCCCGTCACCGCTACCATTCACTACTGAGATTAATGCACTCGTGCCCATCACTACTACAATTCACGACTGAGATTAATGCAGTCGTGCCTATCACTACTACCATTCACTACTGAGATTAATGCACCCGTGCCCATCACTACTGCCATTCACTACTGAGATAACTGCAGTCGTGCCCGTCACTATTAACATTCACTACTGAGATTAATGCCGTCGTGCCCATCACTACTACCATTCACTACTGAGATTAATGCACTCGTGCCCATCACTACTACCATTCACGACTGAGATTAATGCACTCGTACCCATCACTCCTACCATTCACAACTGAGATTAATGCACTCGTGCCTGTCACAGCTACGATTCACTACTGAGGTTAATGCACTCGTGCCCATCACGACTACGATTCACGACGGAGATTAATGCAGTCGTGCCCGTCACTACTACCATTCACTACTGAGATTAATGCACTCGTGCCTGTCACAACTACGATTCACAACTGAGATCAATGCACGCGTGCCTGTCACAACTACGATTCACTACTGAGGTTAATGCACTCGTGCCCATCACTACTACGATTCACAACTGAGATTAATGCACTCGTGCCTGTCACAACTACGATTCACAACTGAGATTAATGCACTCGTGCCTGTCACAACTACGATTCACTACTGAGGTTAATGGACTCGTTCCCGTCACTACTACGATTCACTATGGAGATTAATGTAATAGTGCCCGTCACTAATTCCATTCACGACTGAGATTAATGCACTCGTGCCTGTCACTACGGCGATTCACTACTAAGATTAATGCACTCGTGCCCGTCACTACTGCCCATCACTACTGAGATTAATGCACTCGTGCCGGTCACTAATATTATTCACGACTGATATTAATGCACTTGTACCTGTCATTACTTCGATGCATGACTGGGATTAATGCACCCGTGCCGTTCACTACTATTATTCACTACTGAGATTAATGCACCCGTGCCCGTCACTACGACCATTCACTACTGAGATTAATGCACTCGTGCCGGTCACTAATATTATTCACTACTGAGATTAATGCACTCGTGCCGGTCACGACTACCATTAACGACTGAGATTAATGCACTCGGGCCCGTCACTACTACCATTCACTACTGATATTAATGCACTTGTACCTGTCATTACTACCATGCACGACTGAGATTAATGCAGTCGTGCCCGTCGCTGCTCCCCTTCACGACTGAGATTAATGCAGTCGTGCCCGTCACTACTACCATTCACGATTGAGAATAATGCACTCGTGCCTGTCACTACTACCATTCACGACTGAGAGTCATGCAGTCGAGCCTGTCACTACTACCATTCACGTATTTAGATTAATGCAGTCGTGCCCGTCACCGCTACCATTCACTACTGAGATTAATGCACTCGTGCCAATCACTATGACCATTCACTACTGAGATTAATGCACTCGTGCCTGTCACAACTACGATTCACTACCGAGGTTAATGCACTCGTGCCCATCACTACTACGATTCACCACGGAGATTAATGCAGTCGTGCCCGTCACTACTACCATTCACAACTGAGATCAATGCACTCGTGCCTGTCACAACAACGATTCACTACTGAGGTTAATGCACTCGTGCCCATCACTACTACGATTCACTACTGAGATTAATGCACTCGTGCCTGTCACAACTACGATTCACTACTGAGGTCAATGCACTCGTGCCCATCACTATTACGATTCACTACGGAAATTAATGCAGTCGTTCCGTTCACTACTGCCATTCACGACTGAGATTAATGCAGTCGTGCCCGTCACTACTACGATTCACTACTGAGATTAATGCAGTCGTGCCTGTCACTACTCCCATTCACTACTGAGAATAATGCACAGGTGCCGGTCACGACTACCATTCTCGACTGAGATTAATGCACTCGTGTCCGTCACTACTATTATTCACGACTGAGGTTAATGCACTCGTGCCCATCACTACTACGATTCACTACGGAGATTAATGTAATCGTGCCCGTCACTACTACCATTCACGATTGAGATTAATGCACTCGTGCCTGTCACTACTACCATTCACTACTGAGAGTCATGCAGTCGTGCCCGTCACTGCTACCATTCACGATTGAGAATAATGCACTCGTGCCTGTCACTACTACCATTCACGACTGAGAGTCATGCAGTCGTGCCTGTCACTCCTACCATTCACGTATTTAGATTAATGCAGTCGTGCCCGTCACCGCTACCATTCACTACTGAGATTAATGCACTCGTGCCCATCACTACTACAATTCACGACTGAGATTAATGCAGTCGTGCCTATCACTACTACCATTCACTACTGAGATTAATGCACCCGTGCCCATCACTACTGCCATTCACTACTGAGATAACTGCAGTCGTGCCCGTCACTATTAACATTCACTACTGAGATTAATGCCGTCGTGCCCATCACTACTACCATTCACTACTGAGATTAATGCACTCGTGCCCATCACTACTACCATTCACGACTGAGATTAATGCACTCGTACCCATCACTCCTACCATTCACAACTGAGATTAATGCACTCGTGC
This sequence comes from Pristiophorus japonicus, assembly GCF_044704955.1. Lineage (NCBI taxonomy): Eukaryota > Metazoa > Chordata > Chondrichthyes > Pristiophoridae > Pristiophorus > Pristiophorus japonicus. Next base: position 213,933 of record NW_027253926.1, on the reverse strand, counting down.
CTGTCACAGCTACGATTCACTACTGAGGTTAATGCACTCGTGCCCATCACGACTACGATTCACGACGGAGATTAATGCAGTCGTGCCCGTCACTACTACCATTCACTACTGAGATTAATGCACTCGTGCCTGTCACAACTACGATTCACAACTGAGATCAATGCACGCGTGCCTGTCACAACTACGATTCACTACTGAGGTTAATGCACTCGTGCCCATCACTACTACGATTCACAACTGAGATTAATGCACTCGTGCCTGTCACAACTACGATTCACAACTGAGATTAATGCACTCGTGCCTGTCACAACTACGATTCACTACTGAGGTTAATGGACTCGTTCCCGTCACTACTACGATTCACTATGGAGATTAATGTAATAGTGCCCGTCACTAATTCCATTCACGACTGAGATTAATGCACTCGTGCCTGTCACTACGGCGATTCACTACTAAGATTAATGCACTCGTGCCCGTCACTACTGCCCATCACTACTGAGATTAATGCACTCGTGCCGGTCACTAATATTATTCACGACTGATATTAATGCACTTGTACCTGTCATTACTTCGATGCATGACTGGGATTAATGCACCCGTGCCGTTCACTACTATTATTCACTACTGAGATTAATGCACCCGTGCCCGTCACTACGACCATTCACTACTGAGATTAATGCACTCGTGCCGGTCACTAATATTATTCACTACTGAGATTAATGCACTCGTGCCGGTCACGACTACCATTAACGACTGAGATTAATGCACTCGGGCCCGTCACTACTACCATTCACTACTGATATTAATGCACTTGTACCTGTCATTACTACCATGCACGACTGAGATTAATGCAGTCGTGCCCGTCGCTGCTCCCCTTCACGACTGAGATTAATGCAGTCGTGCCCGTCACTACTACCATTCACGATTGAGAATAATGCACTCGTGCCTGTCACTACTACCATTCACGACTGAGAGTCATGCAGTCGAGCCTGTCACTACTACCATTCACGTATTTAGATTAATGCAGTCGTGCCCGTCACCGCTACCATTCACTACTGAGATTAATGCACTCGTGCCAATCACTATGACCATTCACTACTGAGATTAATGCACTCGTGCCTGTCACAACTACGATTCACTACCGAGGTTAATGCACTCGTGCCCATCACTACTACGATTCACCACGGAGATTAATGCAGTCGTGCCCGTCACTACTACCATTCACAACTGAGATCAATGCACTCGTGCCTGTCACAACAACGATTCACTACTGAGGTTAATGCACTCGTGCCCATCACTACTACGATTCACTACTGAGATTAATGCACTCGTGCCTGTCACAACTACGATTCACTACTGAGGTCAATGCACTCGTGCCCATCACTATTACGATTCACTACGGAAATTAATGCAGTCGTTCCGTTCACTACTGCCATTCACGACTGAGATTAATGCAGTCGTGCCCGTCACTACTACGATTCACTACTGAGATTAATGCAGTCGTGCCTGTCACTACTCCCATTCACTACTGAGAATAATGCACAGGTGCCGGTCACGACTACCATTCTCGACTGAGATTAATGCACTCGTGTCCGTCACTACTATTATTCACGACTGAGGTTAATGCACTCGTGCCCATCACTACTACGATTCACTACGGAGATTAATGTAATCGTGCCCGTCACTACTACCATTCACGATTGAGATTAATGCACTCGTGCCTGTCACTACTACCATTCACTACTGAGAGTCATGCAGTCGTGCCCGTCACTGCTACCATTCACGATTGAGAATAATGCACTCGTGCCTGTCACTACTACCATTCACGACTGAGAGTCATGCAGTCGTGCCTGTCACTCCTACCATTCACGTATTTAGATTAATGCAGTCGTGCCCGTCACCGCTACCATTCACTACTGAGATTAATGCACTCGTGCCCATCACTACTACAATTCACGACTGAGATTAATGCAGTCGTGCCTATCACTACTACCATTCACTACTGAGATTAATGCACCCGTGCCCATCACTACTGCCATTCACTACTGAGATAACTGCAGTCGTGCCCGTCACTATTAACATTCACTACTGAGATTAATGCCGTCGTGCCCATCACTACTACCATTCACTACTGAGATTAATGCACTCGTGCCCATCACTACTACCATTCACGACTGAGATTAATGCACTCGTACCCATCACTCCTACCATTCACAACTGAGATTAATGCACTCGTGCCTGTCACAGCTACGATTCACTACTGAGGTTAATGCACTCGTGCCCATCACGACTACGATTCACGACGGAGATTAATGCAGTCGTGCCCGTCACTACTACCATTCACTACTGAGATTAATGCACTCGTGCCTGTCACAACTACGATTCACAACTGAGATCAATGCACGCGTGCCTGTCACAACTACGATTCACTACTGAGGTTAATGCACTCGTGCCCATCAATACTACGATTCACAACTGAGATTAATGCACTCGTGCCTGTCACAACTACGATTCACAACTGAGATTAATGCACTCGTGCCTGTCACAACTACGATTCACTACTGAGGTTAATGCACTCGTTCCCGTCACTACTACGATTCACTATGGAGATTAATGTAATAGTGCCCGTCACTAATTCCATTCACGACTGAGATTAATGCACTCGTGCCTGTCACTACGGCGATTCACTACTGAGATTAATGCACTCGTGCCCGTCACTACTGCCCATCACTACTGAGATTAATGCACTCGTGCCGGTCACTAATATTATTCACGACTGATATTAATGCACTTGTACCTGTCATTACTTCGATGCATGACTGGGATTAATGCACCCGTGCCGTTCACTACTATTATTCACTACTGAGATTAATGCACTCGTGCCGGTCACGACTACCATTAACGACTGAGATTAATGCACTCGGGCCCGTCACTACTACCATTCACTACTGATATTAATGCACTTGTACCTGTCATTACTACCATGCACGACTGAGATTAATGCAGTCGTGCCCGTCGCTGCTCCCCTTCACGACTGAGATTAATGCAGTCGTGCCCGTCACTACTACCATTCACGATTGAGAATAATGCACTCGTGCCTGTCACTACTACCATTCACGACTGAGAGTCATGCAGTCGAGCCTGTCACTACTACCATTCACGTATTTAGATTAATGCAGTCGTGCCCGTCACCGCTACCATTCACTACTGAGATTAATGCACTCGTGCCAATCACTATGACCATTCACTACTGAGATTAATGCACTCGTGCCTGTCACAACTACGATTCACTACCGAGGTTAATGCACTCGTGCCCATCACTACTACGATTCACCACGGAGATTAATGCAGTCGTGCCCGTCACTACTACCATTCACAACTGAGATCAATGCACTCGTGCCTGTCACAACAACGATTCACTACTGAGGTTAATGCACTCGTGCCCATCACTACTACGATTCACTACTGAGATTAATGCACTCGTGCCTGTCACAACTACGATTCACTACTGAGGTCAATGCACTCGTGCCCATCACTATTACGATTCACTACGGAAATTAATGCAGTCGTTCCGTTCACTACTGCCATTCACGACTGAGATTAATGCAGTCGTGCCCGTCACTACTACGATTCACTACTGAGATTAATGCAGTCGTGCCTGTCACTACTCCCATTCACTACTGAGAGTAATGCACAGGTGCCGGTCACGACTACCATTCTCGACTGAGATTAATGCACTCGTGTCCGTCACTACTATTATTCACGACTGAGGTTAATGCACTCGTGCCCATCACTACTACGATTCACTACGGAGATTAATGTAATCGTGCCCGTCACTACTACCATTCACGATTGAGATTAATGCACTCGTGCCTGTCACTACTACCATTCACTACTGAGAGTCATGCAGTCGTGCCTGTCACTACTACCATTCACAAATTTAGATTAGTGCACTCGTGCCCGTCACTGCTACCATTCACTACTGAGATTAATGCACTCGTGCCCGTCACTATGACCATTCACTACTGAGATTAATGTACTCGGCCCCGTCACTCCAACCATTCACAACTGAGATTAATGCACTCGTGCCTGTCACAACTACGATTCACTACTGAGGTTAATGCACTCGTGCCCATCACTACTACGATTCACCACGGAGATTAATGCAGCCGTGCCCGTCACTACTACCATTCACAACTGAGATCAATGCACTCGTGCCTGTCACAACTACGAATCACTACTGAGGTTAATGCACTCGTGCCCATCACGACTACGATTCACTACTGAGATTAATGCACTCGTGCCCGTCAATAACACCATTCACGACTGAGATTAATGCACTCGTGCCCGTTACAACTATTATTCACAACTGAGATTAATGCACTTGTGCCCATCACGACTGCCATTCACGACTGAGATTAATGCTGTCGTGCCCGTCACTACTACCATTCACGACTGAGATTAATGCACTTGTGCCCATCACTACTGAGATTAATGCACTCGTGCCGGTCACGACTACCATTAACGACTGAGATTAATGCACTCGGGCCCGTCACTACTACCATTCACTACTGATATTAATGCACTTGTACCTGTCATTACTACCATGCACGACTGAGATTAATGCAGTCGTGCCCGTCGCTGCTCCCCTTCACGACTGAGATTAATGCAGTCGTGCCCGTCACTACTACCATTCACGATTGAGAATAATGCACTCGTGCCTGTCACTACTACCATTCACGACTGAGAGTCATGCAGTCGTGCCTGTCACTACTACCATTCACGTATTTAGATTAATGCAGTCGTGCCCGTCACCGCTACCATTCACTACTGAGATTAATGCACTCGTGCCAATCACTATGACCATTCACTACTGAGATTAATGCACTCGTGCCTGTCACAACTACGATTCACTACCGAGGTTAATGCACTCGTGCCCATCACTACTACGATTCACCACGGAGATTAATGCAGTCGTGCCCGTCACTACTACCATTCACAACTGAGATCAATGCACTCGTGCCTGTCACAACAACGATTCACTACTGAGGTTAATGCACTCGTGCCCATCACTACTACGATTCACTACTGAGATTAATGCACTCGTGCCCGTCACTCTTACCATTCACAACTGAGATTAATGCACTCGTGCCTGTCACAACTACGATTCACTACTGAGGTCAATGCACTCGTGCCCATCACTATTACGATTCACTACGGAAATTAATGCAGTCGTTCCGTTCACTACTGCCATTCACGACTGAGATTAATGCAGTCGTGCCCGTCACTACTACGATTCACTACTGAGATTAATGCAGTCGTGCCTGTCACTACTCCCATTCACTACTGAGAGTAATGCACAGGTGCCGGTCACGACTACCATTCTCGACTGAGATTAATGCACTCGTGTCCGTCACTACTATTATTCACGACTGAGATTAATGCACTCGTGCCTGTCACAACTACGATTCACTACTGAGGTTAATGCACTCGTGCCCATCACTACTACGATTCACTACGGAGATTAATGTAATCGTGCCCGTCACGACTACCATTCACGATTGAGATTAATGCACTCGTGCCTGTCACTACTACCATTCACTACTGAGAGTCATGCAGTCGTGCCTGTCACTACTAACATTCACAAATTTAGATTAGTGCACTCGTGCCCGTCACTGCTACCATTCACTACTGAGATTAATGCACTCGTGCCCGTCACTATGACCGTTCACTACTGAGATTAATGTACTCGGCCCCGTCACTCCAACCATTCACAACTGAGATTAATGCACTCGTGCCTGTCACAACTACGATTCACTACTGAGGTTAATGCACTCGTGCCCATCACTACTACGATTCACCACGGAGATTAATGCAGCCGTGCCCGTCACGACTACCATTCACAACTGAGATCAATGCACTCGTGCCTGTCACAACTACGAATCACTACTGAGGTTAATGCACTCGTGCCCATCACGAATACGATTCACTACTGAGATTAATGCACTCGTGCCCGTCAATAACACCATTCACGACTGAGATTAATGCACTCGTGCCCGTTACAACTATTATTCACAACTGAGATTAATGCACTTGTGCCCATCACGACTACCATTCACGATTGAGATTAATGCAGTCCTGCCTGTCACTACTACCATTCACGACTGAGATTAAGGCACTTGTGCCCATCACTACTGAGATTAATGCACTCGTGCCTGTCACGACTACCATTCACGACTGAGATTAATGCAGTTGGTGCTGTCACTACTGAGATTAATGCAGTCGTGCCCGTCACTACTACCATTCACAACTGAGATGAGTGCACTCGTGCCCTTCACTACTACGATCCACGATTGAGATTAGTGCAATCTTGCCCTTCACGACTACGATTCACGACTGAGATAAATGCACTCGTGCCCTTCACTACTACGATTCACGACTGAGATTAATGCAGTCGTGCCCGTCACGACTACCATTCACGACTGAGATTCGTGCAGTCGTGCCGGTCACTACTACCATTCACGACTGAGATTAACGCACTTGTGCCTGTCACTACAACCATTCACTACTGTGATTAATGCAGTCGGTGCTGTCACTACTGAGATTAATGCAGTCGTGCCCGTCACTACTATGATCCACTACTGCAATTAATGCACTCGTGCCTATCATTACTACGATTCACTACTGAGATTAATGCACTCGCACCCATCACTACTATGATTAATGCAGTCATGCCCGTCACTACTGCCATTCACGACTGAGATTATTGCAGTCGTGCCTGTCAGTACTACGATTCACGACTGAGATTAATGCACTCGTGCCTGTCACTACTACCATTCACGACTGAGATTATTGCAGTCTTGCCAGTTACTACTACCCTTCACGACTGAGATTAATGCACTCGTGCCTGTCACGACTACAATTCACGACTGAGATTAATGCACTCGTGTCCGTCACTACTACCATTCACTACTGAGATTAATGCTATCGTGCCCATTACTACTACCATTCACTACTGAGATTAATGCACTTGTGCCTGTCACGACTGCCATTCACAACTGAGATTAATGCAGTCGTGCCTGTCATGACTACCATTCACTACTGAGATTAATGCACTCGTGCCCGTCACTACTACCATTCACGACTGAGATTAATGCACTTGTGCCCATCACTACTGAGATTAATGCACTCGTGCCTGTCACGACTACCATTCACGACTGAGATTAATGCAGTTGGTGCTGTCACTACTGAGATTAATGCAGTCGTGCCCATCACGACTATGATCCACGACTGCGATTAATGCACTCGTGCCTGTCACTACTACCATTCACTACTGAGATTAGTGCAGTCGTGCCGGTCACTACGACCATTCACGACTGAGATTAACGCACTTGTGCCTGTCTCTACAACCATTCACTACTGCGATTAATGCAGTCGTGCCTGTCACTACTGCCATTCACTACTGAGATTATTGCAGTCGTGCCCGTCACTACTACGATTCACTGCTGAGATTAATGCAGTCGTGCCTGTCAGTACTACGATTCACTACTGAGATTAATGCACTCGTGCCCGTCACTACTCCCATTCACTACTGAGATTAATGCAGTCATGCCTGTCACGACTGCCATTCACTGCTGAGATTACTGCTGTTGTGCCCATCACTACTACGATTCACTACTGAGATTAATGCACTCGTGCCTGTCACAACTACGATTCACTACTGAGGTCAATGCACTCGTGCCCATCACTATTACGATTCACTACGGAAATTAATGCAGTCGTGCCTGTCACTACTGCCATTCACCACTGAGACTATTGCACTCGTGCCTGTCACTACTACCATTCACTGCTGAGATTTATACTGTCGTGCCTGTCACTACTGAGATTACTGCAGTCGTGCCCGTCACTACTCCCATTCATAACTGAGATTAATGCAGTCATGCCTGTCACGACTGCCATTCACTGCTGAGATTACTGCTGTTGTGCCCATCACTACTACGATTCACTACTGAGATTAATGCACTCGTGCCTGTCACAACTACGATTCACTACTGAGGTCAATGCACTCGTGCCCATCACTATTACGATTCACTACGGAAATTAATGCAGTCGTTCCGTTCACTACTGCCATTCACGACTGAGATTAATGCAGTCGTGCCCGTCACTACTACGATTCACTACTGAGATTAATGCAGTCGTGCCTGTCACTACTCCCATTCACTACTGAGAATAATGCACAGGTGCCGGTCACGACTACCATTCTCGACTGAGATTAATGCACTCGTGTCCGTCACTACTATTATTCACGACTGAGGTTAATGCACTCGTGCCCATCACTACTACGATTCACTACGGAGATTAATGTAATCGTGCCCGTCACTACTACCATTCACGATTGAGATTAATGCACTCGTGCCTGTCACTACTACCATTCACTACTGAGAGTCATGCAGTCGTGCCCGTCACTGCTACCATTCACGATTGAGAATAATGCACTCGTGCCTGTCACTACTACCATTCACGACTGAGAGTCATGCAGTCGTGCCTGTCACTCCTACCATTCACGTATTTAGATTAATGCAGTCGTGCCCGTCACCGCTACCATTCACTACTGAGATTAATGCACTCGTGCCCATCACTACTACAATTCACGACTGAGATTAATGCAGTCGTGCCTATCACTACTACCATTCACTACTGAGATTAATGCACCCGTGCCCATCACTACTGCCATTCACTACTGAGATAACTGCAGTCGTGCCCGTCACTATTAACATTCACTACTGAGATTAATGCCGTCGTGCCCATCACTACTACCATTCACTACTGAGATTAATGCACTCGTGCCCATCACTACTACCATTCACGACTGAGATTAATGCACTCGTACCCATCACTCCTACCATTCACAACTGAGATTAATGCACTCGTGCCTGTCACAGCTACGATTCACTACTGAGGTTAATGCACTCGTGCCCATCACGACTACGATTCACGACGGAGATTAATGCAGTCGTGCCCGTCACTACTACCATTCACTACTGAGATTAATGCACTCGTGCCTGTCACAACTACGATTCACAACTGAGATCAATGCACGCGTGCCTGTCACAACTACGATTCACTACTGAGGTTAATGCACTCGTGCCCATCACTACTACGATTCACAACTGAGATTAATGCACTCGTGCCTGTCACAACTACGATTCACAACTGAGATTAATGCACTCGTGCCTGTCACAACTACGATTCACTACTGAGGTTAATGGACTCGTTCCCGTCACTACTACGATTCACTATGGAGATTAATGTAATAGTGCCCGTCACTAATTCCATTCACGACTGAGATTAATGCACTCGTGCCTGTCACTACGGCGATTCACTACTAAGATTAATGCACTCGTGCCCGTCACTACTGCCCATCACTACTGAGATTAATGCACTCGTGCCGGTCACTAATATTATTCACGACTGATATTAATGCACTTGTACCTGTCATTACTTCGATGCATGACTGGGATTAATGCACCCGTGCCGTTCACTACTATTATTCACTACTGAGATTAATGCACCCGTGCCCGTCACTACGACCATTCACTACTGAGATTAATGCACTCGTGCCGGTCACTAATATTATTCACTACTGAGATTAATGCACTCGTGCCGGTCACGACTACCATTAACGACTGAGATTAATGCACTCGGGCCCGTCACTACTACCATTCACTACTGATATTAATGCACTTGTACCTGTCATTACTACCATGCACGACTGAGATTAATGCAGTCGTGCCCGTCGCTGCTCCCCTTCACGACTGAGATTAATGCAGTCGTGCCCGTCACTACTACCATTCACGATTGAGAATAATGCACTCGTGCCTGTCACTACTACCATTCACGACTGAGAGTCATGCAGTCGAGCCTGTCACTACTACCATTCACGTATTTAGATTAATGCAGTCGTGCCCGTCACCGCTACCATTCACTACTGAGATTAATGCACTCGTGCCAATCACTATGACCATTCACTACTGAGATTAATGCACTCGTGCCTGTCACAACTACGATTCACTACCGAGGTTAATGCACTCGTGCCCATCACTACTACGATTCACCACGGAGATTAATGCAGTCGTGCCCGTCACTACTACCATTCACAACTGAGATCAATGCACTCGTGCCTGTCACAACAACGATTCACTACTGAGGTTAATGCACTCGTGCCCATCACTACTACGATTCACTACTGAGATTAATGCACTCGTGCCTGTCACAACTACGATTCACTACTGAGGTCAATGCACTCGTGCCCATCACTATTACGATTCACTACGGAAATTAATGCAGTCGTTCCGTTCACTACTGCCATTCACGACTGAGATTAATGCAGTCGTGCCCGTCACTACTACGATTCACTACTGAGATTAATGCAGTCGTGCCTGTCACTACTCCCATTCACTACTGAGAATAATGCACAGGTGCCGGTCACGACTACCATTCTCGACTGAGATTAATGCACTCGTGTCCGTCACTACTATTATTCACGACTGAGGTTAATGCACTCGTGCCCATCACTACTACGATTCACTACGGAGATTAATGTAATCGTGCCCGTCACTACTACCATTCACGATTGAGATTAATGCACTCGTGCCTGTCACTACTACCATTCACTACTGAGAGTCATGCAGTCGTGCCCGTCACTGCTACCATTCACGATTGAGAATAATGCACTCGTGCCTGTCACTACTACCATTCACGACTGAGAGTCATGCAGTCGTGCCTGTCACTCCTACCATTCACGTATTTAGATTAATGCAGTCGTGCCCGTCACCGCTACCATTCACTACTGAGATTAATGCACTCGTGCCCATCACTACTACAATTCACGACTGAGATTAATGCAGTCGTGCCTATCACTACTACCATTCACTACTGAGATTAATGCACCCGTGCCCATCACTACTGCCATTCACTACTGAGATAACTGCAGTCGTGCCCGTCACTATTAACATTCACTACTGAGATTAATGCCGTCGTGCCCATCACTACTACCATTCACTACTGAGATTAATGCACTCGTGCCCATCACTACTACCATTCACGACTGAGATTAATGCACTCGTACCCATCACTCCTACCATTCACAACTGAGATTAATGCACTCGTGCCTGTCACAGCTACGATTCACTACTGAGGTTAATGCACTCGTGCCCATCACGACTACGATTCACGACGGAGATTAATGCAGTCGTGCCCGTCACTACTACCATTCACTACTGAGATTAATGCACTCGTGCCTGTCACAACTACGATTCACAACTGAGATCAATGCACGCGTGCCTGTCACAACTACGATTCACTACTGAGGTTAATGCACTCGTGCCCATCACTACTACGATTCACAACTGAGATTAATGCACTCGTGCCTGTCACAACTACGATTCACAACTGAGATTAATGCACTCGTGCCTGTCACAACTACGATTCACTACTGAGGTTAATGCACTCGTTCCCGTCACTACTACGATTCACTATGGAGATTAATGTAATAGTGCCCGTCACTAATTCCATTCACGACTGAGATTAATGCACTCGTGCCTGTCACTACGGCGATTCACTACTGAGATTAATGCACTCGTGCCCGTCACTACTGCCCATCACTACTGAGATTAATGCACTCGTGCCGGTCACTAATATTATTCACGACTGATATTAATGCACTTGTACCTGTCATTACTTCGATGCATGACTGGGATTAATGCACCCGTGCCGTTCACTACTATTATTCACTACTGAGATTAATGCACTCGTGCCGGTCACGACTACCATTAACGACTGAGATTAATGCACTCGGGCCCGTCACTACTACCATTCACTACTGATATTAATGCACTTGTACCTGTCATTACTACCATGCACGACTGAGATTAATGCAGTCGTGCCCGTCGCTGCTCCCCTTCACGACTGAGATTAATGCAGTCGTGCCCGTCACTACTACCATTCACGATTGAGAATAATGCACTCGTGCCTGTCACTACTACCATTCACGACTGAGAGTCATGCAGTCGAGCCTGTCACTACTACCATTCACGTATTTAGATTAATGCAGTCGTGCCCGTCACCGCTACCATTCACTACTGAGATTAATGCACTCGTGCCAATCACTATGACCATTCACTACTGAGATTAATGCACTCGTGCCTGTCACAACTACGATTCACTACCGAGGTTAATGCACTCGTGCCCATCACTACTACGATTCACCACGGAGATTAATGCAGTCGTGCCCGTCACTACTACCATTCACAACTGAGATCAATGCACTCGTGCCTGTCACAACAACGATTCACTACTGAGGTTAATGCACTCGTGCCCATCACTACTACGATTCACTACTGAGATTAATGCACTCGTGCCTGTCACAACTACGATTCACTACTGAGGTCAATGCACTCGTGCCCATCACTATTACGATTCACTACGGAAATTAATGCAGTCGTTCCGTTCACTACTGCCATTCACGACTGAGATTAATGCAGTCGTGCCCGTCACTACTACGATTCACTACTGAGATTAATGCAGTCGTGCCTGTCACTACTCCCATTCACTACTGAGAGTAATGCACAGGTGCCGGTCACGACTACCATTCTCGACTGAGATTAATGCACTCGTGTCCGTCACTACTATTATTCACGACTGAGGTTAATGCACTCGTGCCCATCACTACTACGATTCACTACGGAGATTAATGTAATCGTGCCCGTCACTACTACCATTCACGATTGAGATTAATGCACTCGTGCCTGTCACTACTACCATTCACTACTGAGAGTCATGCAGTCGTGCCTGTCACTACTACCATTCACAAATTTAGATTAGTGCACTCGTGCCCGTCACTGCTACCATTCACTACTGAGATTAATGCACTCGTGCCCGTCACTATGACCATTCACTACTGAGATTAATGTACTCGGCCCCGTCACTCCAACCATTCACAACTGAGATTAATGCACTCGTGCCTGTCACAACTACGATTCACTACTGAGGTTAATGCACTCGTGCCCATCACTACTACGATTCACCACGGAGATTAATGCAGCCGTGCCCGTCACTACTACCATTCACAACTGAGATCAATGCACTCGTGCCTGTCACAACTACGAATCACTACTGAGGTTAATGCACTCGTGCCCATCACGACTACGATTCACTACTGAGATTAATGCACTCGTGCCCGTCAATAACACCATTCACGACTGAGATTAATGCACTCGTGCCCGTTACAACTATTATTCACAACTGAGATTAATGCACTTGTGCCCATCACGACTGCCATTCACGACTGAGATTAATGCTGTCGTGCCCGTCACTACTACCATTCACGACTGAGATTAATGCACTTGTGCCCATCACTACTGAGATTAATGCACTCGTGCCGGTCACGACTACCATTAACGACTGAGATTAATGCACTCGGGCCCGTCACTACTACCATTCACTACTGATATTAATGCACTTGTACCTGTCATTACTACCATGCACGACTGAGATTAATGCAGTCGTGCCCGTCGCTGCTCCCCTTCACGACTGAGATTAATGCAGTCGTGCCCGTCACTACTACCATTCACGATTGAGAATAATGCACTCGTGCCTGTCACTACTACCATTCACGACTGAGAGTCATGCAGTCGTGCCTGTCACTACTACCATTCACGTATTTAGATTAATGCAGTCGTGCCCGTCACCGCTACCATTCACTACTGAGATTAATGCACTCGTGCCAATCACTATGACCATTCACTACTGAGATTAATGCACTCGTGCCTGTCACAACTACGATTCACTACCGAGGTTAATGCACTCGTGCCCATCACTACTACGATTCACCACGGAGATTAATGCAGTCGTGCCCGTCACTACTACCATTCACAACTGAGATCAATGCACTCGTGCCTGTCACAACAACGATTCACTACTGAGGTTAATGCACTCGTGCCCATCACTACTACGATTCACTACTGAGATTAATGCACTCGTGCCCGTCACTCTTACCATTCACAACTGAGATTAATGCACTCGTGCCTGTCACAACTACGATTCACTACTGAGGTCAATGCACTCGTGCCCATCACTATTACGATTCACTACGGAAATTAATGCAGTCGTTCCGTTCACTACTGCCATTCACGACTGAGATTAATGCAGTCGTGCCCGTCACTACTACGATTCACTACTGAGATTAATGCAGTCGTGCCTGTCACTACTCCCATTCACTACTGAGAGTAATGCACAGGTGCCGGTCACGACTACCATTCTCGACTGAGATTAATGCACTCGTGTCCGTCACTACTATTATTCACGACTGAGATTAATGCACTCGTGCCTGTCACAACTACGATTCACTACTGAGGTTAATGCACTCGTGCCCATCACTACTACGATTCACTACGGAGATTAATGTAATCGTGCCCGTCACGACTACCATTCACGATTGAGATTAATGCACTCGTGCCTGTCACTACTACCATTCACTACTGAGAGTCATGCAGTCGTGCCTGTCACTACTAACATTCACAAATTTAGATTAGTGCACTCGTGCCCGTCACTGCTACCATTCACTACTGAGATTAATGCACTCGTGCCCGTCACTATGACCGTTCACTACTGAGATTAATGTACTCGGCCCCGTCACTCCAACCATTCACAACTGAGATTAATGCACTCGTGCCTGTCACAACTACGATTCACTACTGAGGTTAATGCACTCGTGCCCATCACTACTACGATTCACCACGGAGATTAATGCAGCCGTGCCCGTCACGACTACCATTCACAACTGAGATCAATGCACTCGTGCCTGTCACAACTACGAATCACTACTGAGGTTAATGCACTCGTGCCCATCACGAATACGATTCACTACTGAGATTAATGCACTCGTGCCCGTCAATAACACCATTCACGACTGAGATTAATGCACTCGTGCCCGTTACAACTATTATTCACAACTGAGATTAATGCACTTGTGCCCATCACGACTACCATTCACGATTGAGATTAATGCAGTCCTGCCTGTCACTACTACCATTCACGACTGAGATTAAGGCACTTGTGCCCATCACTACTGAGATTAATGCACTCGTGCCTGTCACGACTACCATTCACGACTGAGATTAATGCAGTTGGTGCTGTCACTACTGAGATTAATGCAGTCGTGCCCGTCACTACTACCATTCACAACTGAGATGAGTGCACTCGTGCCCTTCACTACTACGATCCACGATTGAGATTAGTGCAATCTTGCCCTTCACGACTACGATTCACGACTGAGATAAATGCACTCGTGCCCTTCACTACTACGATTCACGACTGAGATTAATGCAGTCGTGCCCGTCACGACTACCATTCACGACTGAGATTCGTGCAGTCGTGCCGGTCACTACTACCATTCACGACTGAGATTAACGCACTTGTGCCTGTCACTACAACCATTCACTACTGTGATTAATGCAGTCGGTGCTGTCACTACTGAGATTAATGCAGTCGTGCCCGTCACTACTATGATCCACTACTGCAATTAATGCACTCGTGCCTATCATTACTACGATTCACTACTGAGATTAATGCACTCGCACCCATCACTACTATGATTAATGCAGTCATGCCCGTCACTACTGCCATTCACGACTGAGATTATTGCAGTCGTGCCTGTCAGTACTACGATTCACGACTGAGATTAATGCACTCGTGCCTGTCACTACTACCATTCACGACTGAGATTATTGCAGTCTTGCCAGTTACTACTACCCTTCACGACTGAGATTAATGCACTCGTGCCTGTCACGACTACAATTCACGACTGAGATTAATGCACTCGTGTCCGTCACTACTACCATTCACTACTGAGATTAATGCTATCGTGCCCATTACTACTACCATTCACTACTGAGATTAATGCACTTGTGCCTGTCACGACTGCCATTCACAACTGAGATTAATGCAGTCGTGCCTGTCATGACTACCATTCACTACTGAGATTAATGCACTCGTGCCCGTCACTACTACCATTCACGACTGAGATTAATGCACTTGTGCCCATCACTACTGAGATTAATGCACTCGTGCCTGTCACGACTACCATTCACGACTGAGATTAATGCAGTTGGTGCTGTCACTACTGAGATTAATGCAGTCGTGCCCATCACGACTATGATCCACGACTGCGATTAATGCACTCGTGCCTGTCACTACTACCATTCACTACTGAGATTAGTGCAGTCGTGCCGGTCACTACGACCATTCACGACTGAGATTAACGCACTTGTGCCTGTCTCTACAACCATTCACTACTGCGATTAATGCAGTCGTGCCTGTCACTACTGCCATTCACTACTGAGATTATTGCAGTCGTGCCCGTCACTACTACGATTCACTGCTGAGATTAATGCAGTCGTGCCTGTCAGTACTACGATTCACTACTGAGATTAATGCACTCGTGCCCGTCACTACTCCCATTCACTACTGAGATTAATGCACTCGTGCCTGTCACGCCTACCATTCACTACTGAGATTAATGCACTTGTGCCTGTCACTACAACCATTCACTACTGTGATTAATGCAGTCGTGCCTGTCACTACTGCCATTCACGACTGAGATTAATGCAGCTGTGCCTGTCACAATTACCATTCACTACTGAGATTAATGCAGTCGTGCCCGTCACGACTATGATCCACTACTGCGATTAATGCACTCGTGCCTGTCATTACTATGATTCACTACTGAGATTAATGCACTCGTGCCCGTTACTAATATTATTCACAACTGAGATTAATGCACTTGTGCCCATCACTACTGCCATTCACTACTGAGATTAATGCACTTGTGCCCATCACTACTGAGATTAATGCACTCGTGCCTGTCAGGACTACCATTCACTACTGAGATTAATGCAGTTGGTGCTGTCACTACTGAGATTAATGCAGTCGTGCCTATCACTACTATGATCCACTACTGCGATTAATGCACTCGTGCCTGTCACTACTATGATTCACGACTGAGATTAAAGCACTCGCAACCATCACTACTATGATTAATGCAGTCGTGCCCTTCACTACTACCATTCACAACTGAGATGAGTGCACTCGTGCCCTTCACCACTACGATCCACGATTGAGATTAGTGCAATCGTGCCCTTCACGACTACGATTCACGACTGAGATTAACGCACTTGTGCCTGTCACTCCAACCAGTCACTACTGTGATTAATGCAGTCGTGCCTGTCATAACTGCCATTCACGACTGAGATTCATGCAGTCGTGACCGTCACTACTATAATCCACTACTGCGATTAATGCAGTCGTGCCTGTCACTACTGCCATTCACTGCTGAGATTAATGCACTCGTGCCCGTCACTACTACCATTCACTACTCAGATTAATGCACTCATGCCTGTCACTAATATCATTCACAACTGTGATTATTCCAGCCATGCCAGTTTCTACTACCATTCACAACTGAGATTAGTGCACTCGAGCCCGTCACTACGACCATTCACTGCCGAGATTAATGCAGTTGTGCCTGTCACTACGACCATTCACTACTGAGATTAATGCACTTGTGTCCATCACTACTGAGATTAATGCACTTGTGCCTGTCACTACTACCATTCACAACTGAGATTAATGCAGTCGTGCCTGTCACTACTGCCATTCACGACTGAGATTAATGCTGCCGTGCCTGTCACAATTACCATTAACTACTGAGATTAATGCAGTTGGTGCTGTCTCTACTGAGATTAATGCAGTCGTGCCCGTCACTACTATGATCCACTACTGCGATTAATGCACTCGTGCCTGTCATTACTACGATTCATGACTCAGATGAATGCACTCATGCCCGTCACTACTACCATTCACGACTCAGATGAATGCACTCATGCCTGTCACGACTATAATTCACGACTGAGATTAATGCACTCGTGCCCATCACTATGACCATTCACGACTGAGATTAATGCACTCGTGCCTGTCACGACTATAATTCACGACTGAGATTAATGCACTCGTGCCCGTCACTACTACCATTCACGACTCAGATGAATGCACTCATGCCTGTCACTACTACCATTCACAACTGTGATTATTGCAGTCATGCCTGTCACTACTGCCATTCACTACTGAGATTAATGCACTCGTGTCCATCAGACTACCATTCACTACTGAGATTAATTCACTCATGCCCGTCACTACTAGCATTCACTACTAAAATAAATGCACTCATGCCCGTCACTACTACCATTCACTTGGTGAGATTAATGTACTCGTGCCTGTCACTACTAACATTCACAACTGTGATTATTGCAGCCATGCCAGTTACTACTACCATTCATTACTGAGATTAATGCACTCGTGCCCGTCACTACTACCATTCACTACTCAGATTAATGCACTCGTGCCTGTCACTACTACCATTCACTACTGAGATTAATGTACTCATGCCCATCTCTACGACCATTAACGACTGAGATCAATGCACTCGTATCTGTCACTACTACCATTCACTGCTGAGATTAATGCAGTCATGCTTGTCACTACTGCCATTCACTGCTGAGGTTAATGCACTTGTGCCTGTCACTACTACCATTCACTACTGAGATTAATTCACTCGTGCCTGTCAATACTCCCATTCACTACTGAGATTAATGCAGCCGTGCACGTCACTGCTACCATTCAGGACTGAGATGAATGCACTCGTGCCTGTCACATCAACCAGTCACTACTGAGATTAATGTACTCGTGCCTGTCAGTACTACCATTCACTGCTGAGATTAATGCACTCGTGGCTGTCACTACTACCATTCCCTGCTGAGATTAATACTGTCGTGCCTGTCACTACTGTCATTCACTACTGAGATTAATGCATTCGTGCCCTTCACTACTACGATTCACAACTGAGATTAGTGCAATCGTGCCCTTCACGACTACGATTCACTGCTGAGATTAATGCACTCATGCTCTTCACTACTACGATTCACTACTGAGATAATGCAGTCGTGCCGGTCACGATTACCATTCACGACTGAGATTAGTGCAGTCGTGCCAGTCACTACTACCATTCACTACTGAGATTAATGCACTACCACCATTCACTACTACGATTCACTACTGAGATTAATGCACTCGGGCCTGTCACTACTACCAATCACGACTGAGATTAATGCACTCGTGCCTGTCACGACTATCATTCACGACTGAGATTAATGCACTCATGCCCGTCACTACGACCATTCACTACTCAGATTAATGCACTCATGCCTGTCACTACTTTCATTCACAACTGTGATTATTGCAGTCATGCCTGTCACTACTACCATTCACTACTGAGATTAATGCACTCGTGCCCGTCACTACTATTATTCACAACTGACATTAATGCACTTGTGCCCATCACTACTGCCATTCACTATTGAGATTAATGCAGTCATGCCCGTCACTGCTACCATTCACTGCTGAGATTAATGCACTCATGCCCGTCACAACTACCATTCACGACTGAGATTAATGCAGTCGTGCACATCACTACTACCATTCACCACTGAGATTAATGCACTCGTGCCCGTCACTACTATTATTCACAACTGAGATTAATGCACTTGTGCCCATCACTTCTGCCATTCACTACTGAGATTAATGCAGTCGTGTTCGTCACTACTACCATTCACTGCTGAGATTAATACTGTCGTGCTTTTCACTACTGCCATTCACTACTATTACTGCAGTCGTGCCCGTCACCACTCCCATTCATAACTGAGATTAATGCAGTCATGCCTGTCACGACTGCCATTCACTGCTGAGATTACTGCTGTTGTGCCCATCACTACTACCATTCACGACTGAGATTAATGCATTCATGCCCGTCACTACTACCATTCACAACTGTGATTATTGCAGTCATGCTTGTCACTACTGTCATTCACTACTGAGATTAATGCACTCCTGCCCGTCACAATTACCATTCACGACTGAGATTAATGCAGTCGTGCCTGTCACTACGACCATTCACTCCTGAGATTAATACTGTCGTGCCTGTCACTACTGCCATTCACTACTGAGATTAATGCACTCGTGCACATCACTACTACCATTCACAACTGAGATTAATGCACTCGTGCCCGTCACTACAATTATTCGCAACTGAGATTAATGCACTTGTGCCCATCACTGCTGCCATTCACGACTGAGATTAATGAAGTCGTGCCCGTCACTACTACCATTCACTACTGCGATTAATGCAGTTGTGCCTGTCACTACGACCATTCACGACTGAGATTAATGTACTTGTGCCCATCACGACTACCATTAACGGCTGAGATTAAAGCAGTCGTGCTGGTCACTTCTACGATTCACTACTGAGATTAATGGACTCGTGCCCGTCACAACTACCATTCACGACTGAGATTAATGCAGTGGTGCCTGTCACTACAACCATTCACTACTGAGATTAATGCACTCGTGCCCGTCACTACTACCATTCACTGCTGAGATTAATACTGTCGTGCCTGTCACTACTGCCATTCACTGCTATTACTGCAGTCGTGCCCGTCACCACTACCATATACTACTCAGATTATTGCACTCATGCCTGTCACTACTAACATTCACTGCTGAGATTTATACTGTCGTGCCTGTCACTACTGAGATTACTGCAGTCGTGCCCGTCACCACTCCCATTCACAACTGAGATGAGTGCACTCGTGCCCTTCACTATACGATTCACGACTGAGATTAGTGCAATCGTGCCCTTCACGACTACGATTCACCACTGAGATTAGTGCAGTCGTGCCGGTCACTACTACCATTCACGACTGAGATTAACGCAGTACTACCATTAACTACTACGATTCACTACTGAGATTAATGCACTCGTGCCCGTCACTACTACCATTCACAACTGTGATTATTGCAGTCATGCCTGTCACTACTGCCATTCACTGCTGAGATTAATACTGTCGTTCCTGTCACTACTGCCATTCACTACTGAGATTAATGCACTCGTGCCCTTCACGACTATGATTCACTACTGAGACTATTGCACTCGTGCCTGTCACTACTACCATTCACTGCTGAGATTTATACTGTCGTGCCTGTCACTACTGAGATTACTGCACTCGTGCCCGTCACTACTACCATTCACTACTGAGATTAATGCACTCGTGCCCGTCACTACTATTATTCACAACTGAGATTAATGCACTTGTGCCCATAACTACTGCCATTCACTACTGAGATTAATGCAGTCGTGCCCGTCACTTCTACGATTAACTACTGAGATTAATGCACTCGTGCCGGTCACAACTACCATTCACGACTGAGATTAATACGGTCGTGCCTGTCACTACTGCCATTCACTACTATTACTGCAGTCGTGCCCGTCACTACTACCATATACTACTCAGATTATTGCACTCGTGCCTGTCACTATTACCATTCATTGCTGAGATTAATGCACTCGTGCCTGTCACTTCTACCATTCACTGCTGAGATTAATACTGTCGTGCCTGTCACTACTACCATTCACTACTGAGACTATTGCACTCGTGCCTGTCACTACTACCATTCACTGCTGAGATTTATACTGTCGTGCCTGTCACTACTGAGATTACTGCAGTCGTGCCCGTCACTACTCCCATTCATAACTGAGATTAATGCAGTCATGCCTGTCACGACTGCCATTCACTGCTGAGATTACTGCTGTTGTGCCCATCACTACTACCATTCACTACTGAGATTAATGCATTCATGCCCGTCACTACTACCATTCACAACTGTGATTATTGCAATCATGCCTGTCACTACTGCCATTCACTCCTGAGATTAATGCACTCGTGCACGTCACTACTACCATTCACTACTGAGATTAATGCACTCGTGCCCGTCACTACTATTATTCACAACTGAGATTAATGCACTTGTGCCTGTTACTCCTACCATTCACTGCTGAGATTAATGCACTCGTGCCCGTCACTACTACCATTCACTACCGAGATTAATGCAGTTGTGCCTGTCACCACGACCATTCACTACTGAGATAAATGCACTTGTGCCCATCACGACTGAGATTAATGCACTCGTGTCTGTCACGACTACCATTCACGACTGAGATTAATGCACTCGTGCCTGTCACTACTACCACTCACAACTGAGATTAATGCAGTCGTGCCTGTCACGATTACCATTAACAACTGAGATTAATGCAGTTGGTGCTGTCACTACTGAGATTAATGCACTCGTGCCTGTCACGACTACGATTCACTACTGACATTAATGCACTTGCACAGACCACGACTATGATTAATGCAGTCGTGCCCGTCACTACTACCATTCACAACTGAGATGAGTGCACTCGTGCCCTTCACTACTACAATTCACGACTGAGATTAGTGCAATCGTGCCCTTCACGACTACGATTCACTACTGAGATTAATGCACTCGTGCCCTTCACTACTACCATTCACTACTGAGATTAATGCACTAATGCCTGTCACTACTGCCATTCACAACTGTGATTATTGCAGTCATGGCTGTCACTACTGCCATTCACTGCTGAGATTAATGCACTCGTGCCTGTCACTACTACCATTCACTGCTGAGATTAATGCACTCGTGCCTGTCACTACTACGATTCACTACTGACATTAATGCACTTGCACAGACCACGACTATGATTAATGCAGTCGTGCCCGTCACTACTACCATTCACAACTGAGATGAGTGCACTCGTGCCCTTCACTACTACAATTCACGACTGAGATTAGTGCAATCGTGCCCTTCACGACTACGATTCACTACTGAGATTAATGCACTCGTGCCCTTCACTACTACCATTCACTACTGAGATTAATGCACTAATGCCTGTCACTACTGCCATTCACAACTGTGATTATTGCAGTCATGTCTGTCACTGCTGCCATTCACTCCTGAGATTAATGCACTCGTGCACGTAACTACTACCATTCACTACTGAGATTAATGCACTCGTGCCCGTCACTACTATTATTCACAACTGAGATTAATGCACTTGTGCCTGTCACTCCTACCATTCACTACTGAGATTAGTGCACTCGTGCCCTTCACTACTACGATTCACTACTGAGATTAGTGCACTCGTGCCCTTCACTACTGCGATTCACGACTGAGATTAATGCACTCGTGCCCGTCACTACTACCATTCACTACCGAGATTAATGCAGTTGTGCCTGTCACCACGACCATTCACTACTGAGATAAATGCACTTGTGCCCATCACGACTGAGATTAATGCACTCGTGTCTGTCACGACTACCATTCACGACTGAGATTAATGCACTCGTGCCTGTCACTACTACCACTCACAACTGAGATTAATGCAGTCGTGCCTGTCACGATTACTATTAACAACTGAGATTAATGCAGTTGGTGCTGTCACTACTGAGATTAATGCACTCGTGCCTGTCACTACTACGATTCACTACTGACATTAATGCACTTGCACAGACCACGACTATGATTAATGCAGTCGTGCCCGTCACTACTACCATTCACAATTGAGATGAGTGCACTCGTGCCCTTCACTACTACAATTCACGACTGAGATTAGTGCAATCGTGCCCTTCACGACTACGATTCACTACTGAGATTAATGCACTCGTGCCCTTCACTACTACCATTCACTACTGAGATTAATGCACTAATGCCTGTCACTACTGCCATTCACAACTGTGATTATTGCAGTCATGCCTGTCACTACTGCCATTCACTGCTGAGATTAATGCACTCGTGCCTGTCACTACTACCATTCACTACTGAGATTAATGCACTCGTGCCTGTCACTACTACCATTCACTGCCGAGATTAATACTGGTGTGCCTGTCACTACTGCCATTCACTACTGAGATTACTGCAGTCGTGCCCGTCACTACTACCATTCACTACTCAGATTAATGCACTCGTGCCCGTCACTATTACCATTCACTCCTGAGATTAATGCACTCGTGCCTGTCACTACTACCATTCACGATTGAGATTAATGCACTCGTGCCTGTCACTACTACCATTCACTGCTGAGATTTATACTGTCGTGCCTGTCACTACTGAGATTAATGTACTCGTGCCTGTCACTAATACCATTCACTACTGAGATTAATGCAGCCGTGCACAACACTGCTAGCATTCACGACTGAGATTAATGCACTCGTGCCTGTCACATCAACCAGTCACTACTGAGATTAGTGTACTCGTGCCTGTCACTACTAAGATTAATGCACTACAACCATTCACTACTACCATTCACTGCTGAGATTAATACTGTCGTACCTGTCATTACTGCCATTCACTACTGAGATTAATGCACTCGTGCTCTTAACTACTACGATTGACTACTGAGATTAGTGCAATCGTGCCCTTCACGACCAGCATTCACGACTGAGATTAGTGCACTCATGCCTGTCACGACTACCATTCAGTACTGAGATTAATGCACTTGTGCCTGTAACTACTACCATTCACGACTGAGATTAACGCACTACTAACATTCACGACTACGATTCACTGCTGAGATTTATGCACTATGCCTGTCACTACTGCCATTCACGACTGAGATTAATGCTGCGGTGCCTGTCACGATTACCATTAACTACTGAGATTAATGCAGTTGGTGCTGTCACTTCTGAGATTAATGCAGTCGTGCCCGTCACTACTATGATCCACTACTGCGATTAATGCCCTCGTGCCTGTCACTACTACGATTCACTCCTGAGATTAATGCACTCGCACCCACCACTACTATGATTAATGTAGTCGTGCCCGTCACTACTACCATTCACAACTGAGATGAGTGCACTCGTGCCCTTCACTATACGATTCACGACTGAGATTAGTGCAATCGTGCCCTTCACGACTACGATTCACTACTGAGATTAGTGCAATCGTGCCGGTCACTACTACCATTCACAACTGTGATTATTGCAGTCATGCCTGTCACTACTGCCATTCACTGCTGAGATTAATGCACTCGTGCCTGTCACTACTACCATTCACTGCTGAGATTAAGGCACTCGTGCCCGTCACTATTGCCATTCACGACTGAGATTAATGCACTCGTGCCTGTCACTACTGCCATTCACTGCTCAGATTAATGCACTCGTGCTTGTCACGACTAAGATTAATGCACTACGATCATTCAATACTACGATTCACTGCTGAGATTAATGCACCCGTGCCCGTCAGTACTACCATTCACTACTGAGATTAACGCACTACTACCATTCACTACTACGATTCACTGCTGAGATTAATGCACTCGTGCCCGTCAGTACTATTATTCACAACTGAGATTAATGCACTTGTGCCCATCA
Organism: Pristiophorus japonicus; assembly: GCF_044704955.1. Lineage (NCBI taxonomy): Eukaryota > Metazoa > Chordata > Chondrichthyes > Pristiophoridae > Pristiophorus > Pristiophorus japonicus. The sequence goes on along the minus strand of NW_027253926.1, from coordinate 188,539 downwards.
CTACTGCCATTCACTACTGAGATTAATGCAGTCGTGCCCGTCACTACTACCATTCACTGCTGCGATTAATGCAGTTGTGCCTGTCACTACGACCATTCACGACTGAGATTAATGCACTTGTGCCCATCACTACTACCATTAACGACTGAGATTAAAGCAGTCGTGCCCGTCACTTCTACGATTCACTGCTGAGATTAATGCACTCGTGCCCGTCACAACTACCATTCACTGCTGAGATTAATGCACTCGTGCCCGTCACAACTACCATTCACTGCTGAGATTAATACTGTCGTGCCTGTTACTACTGCCATTCACTACCATAACTGCAGTCCTGCCCGTCACTACTACCATATACTACTCAGATTATTGCACTCGTGCCTGTCACTACTACCATTCACGACTGAGATTAAAGCACTCGTGCCTGTCACTACTACCATTCACTACTGAGATTAAGGCACTCGTGCCCGTCACTATTGCCATTCACGACTGAGATTAAAGCACTCGTGCCTGTCACTACTGCCATTCACTGCTCAGATTAATGCACTCGTGCTTGTCACGACTAAGATTAATGCACTACGATCATTCAATACTACGATTCACTGCTGAGATTAATGCACCCGTGCCCGTCAGTACTACCATTCACTACTGAGATTAACGCACTACTACCATTCACTACTACGATTCACTGCTGAGATTAATGCACTCGTGCCCGTCAGTACTATTATTCACAACTGAGATTAATGCACTTGTGCCCATCACTACTGCCATTCACTACTGAGATTAATGCAGTCGTGCCCGTCACTACTACCATTCACTGCTGCGATTAATGCAGTTGTGCCTGTCACTACGACCATTCACGACTGAGATTAATGCACTTGTGCCCATCACTACTGAGATTAATGCACTCGTGCCTGTCACGACTACCATTCACGACTGAGATTAATGCAGTTGGTGCTGTCACTACTGAGATTAATGCAGTCGTGCCCATCACGACTATGATCCACGACTGCGATTAATGCACTCGTGCCTGTCACTACTACCATTCACTACTGAGATTAGTGCAGTCGTGCCGGTCACTACGACCATTCACGACTGAGATTAACGCACTTGTGCCTGTCTCTACAACCATTCACTACTGCGATTAATGCAGTCGTGCCTGTCACTACTGCCATTCACTACTGAGATTATTGCAGTCGTGCCCGTCACTACTAGGATTCACTGCTGAGATTAATGCAGTCGTGCCTGTCAGTACTACGATTCACTACTGAGATTAATGCACTCGTGCCCGTCACTACTCCCATTCACTACTGAGATTAATGCACTCGTGCCTGTCACGCCTACCATTCACTACTGAGATTAATGCACTTGTGCCTGTCACTACAACCATTCACTACTGTGATTAATGCAGTCGTGCCTGTCACTACTGCCATTCACGACTGAGATTAATGCAGCTGTGCCTGTCACAATTACCATTCACTACTGAGATTAATGCAGTCGTGCCCGTCACGACTATGATCCACTACTGCGATTAATGCACTCGTGCCTGTCATTACTACGATTCACTACTGAGATTAATGCACTCGTGCCCGTTACTAATATTATTCACAACTGAGATTAATGCACTTGTGCCCATCACTACTGCCATTCACTACTGAGATTAATGCACTTGTGCCCATCACTACTGAGATTAATGCACTCGTGCCTGTCAGGACTACCATTCACTACTGAGATTAATGCAGTTGGTGCTGTCACTACTGAGATTAATGCAGTCGTGCCTATCACTACTATGATCCACTACTGCGATTAATGCACTCGTGCCTGTCACTACTATGATTCACGACTGAGATTAAAGCACTCGCAACCATCACTACTATGATTAATGCAGTCGTGCCCTTCACTACTACCATTCACAACTGAGATGAGTGCACTCGTGCCCTTCACCACTACGATCCACGATTGAGATTAGTGCAATCGTGCCCTTCACGACTACGATTCACGACTGAGATTAACGCACTTGTGCCTGTCACTCCAACCAGTCACTACTGTGATTAATGCAGTCGTGCCTGTCATAACTGCCATTCACGACTGAGATTCATGCAGTCGTGACCGTCACTACTATAATCCACTACTGCGATTAATGCAGTCGTGCCTGTCACTACTGCCATTCACTGCTGAGATTAATGCACTCGTGCCCGTCACTACTACCATTCACTACTCAGATTAATGCACTCATGCCTGTCACTAATATCATTCACAACTGTGATTATTCCAGCCATGCCAGTTTCTACTACCATTCACAACTGAGATTAGTGCACTCGAGCCCGTCACTACGACCATTCACTGCCGAGATTAATGCAGTTGTGCCTGTCACTACGACCATTCACTACTGAGATTAATGCACTTGTGTCCATCACTACTGAGATTAATGCACTTGTGCCTGTCACTACTACCATTCACAACTGAGATTAATGCAGTCGTGCCTGTCACTACTGCCATTCACGACTGAGATTAATGCTGCCGTGCCTGTCACAATTACCATTAACTACTGAGATTAATGCAGTTGGTGCTGTCTCTACTGAGATTAATGCAGTCGTGCCCGTCACTACTATGATCCACTACTGCGATTAATGCACTCGTGCCTGTCATTACTACGATTCATGACTCAGATGAATGCACTCATGCCCGTCACTACTACCATTCACGACTCAGATGAATGCACTCATGCCTGTCACGACTATAATTCACGACTGAGATTAATGCACTCGTGCCCATCACTACGACCATTCACGACTGAGATTAATGCACTCGTGCCTGTCACGACTATAATTCACGACTGAGATTAATGCACTCGTGCCCGTCACTACTACCATTCACGACTCAGATGAATGCACTCATGCCTGTCACTACTACCATTCACAACTGTGATTATTGCAGTCATGCCTGTCACTACTGCCATTCACTACTGAGATTAATGCACTCGTGTCCATCAGACTACCATTCACTACTGAGATTAATTCACTCATGCCCGTCACTACTAGCATTCACTACTAAAATAAATGCACTCATGCCCGTCACTACTACCATTCACTTGGTGAGATTAATGTACTCGTGCCTGTCACTACTAACATTCACAACTGTGATTATTGCAGCCATGCCAGTTACTACTACCATTCATTACTGAGATTAATGCACTCGTGCCCGTCACTACTACCATTCACTACTCAGATTAATGCACTCGTGCCTGTCACTACTACCATTCACTACTGAGATTAATGTACTCATGCCCATCTCTACGACCATTAACGACTGAGATCAATGCACTCGTATCTGTCACTACTACCATTCACTGCTGAGATTAATGCAGTCATGCTTGTCACTACTGCCATTCACTGCTGAGGTTAATGCACTTGTGCCTGTCACTACTACCATTCACTACTGAGATTAATTCACTCGTGCCTGTCAATACTCCCATTCACTACTGAGATTAATGCAGCCGTGCACGTCACTGCTACCATTCAGGACTGAGATGAATGCACTCGTGCCTGTCACATCAACCAGTCACTACTGAGATTAATGTACTCGTGCCAGTCAGTACTACCATTCACTGCTGAGATTAATGCACTCGTGGCTGTCACTACTACCATTCCCTGCTGAGATTAATACTGTCGTGCCTGTCACTACTGTCATTCACTACTGAGATTAATGCATTCGTGCCCTTCACTACTACGATTCACAACTGAGATTAGTGCAATCGTGCCCTTCACGACTACGATTCACTGCTGAGATTAATGCACTCATGCTCTTCACTACTACGATTCACTACTGAGATAATGCAGTCGTGCCGGTCACGACTACCATTCACGACTGAGATTAGTGCAGTCGTGCCAGTCACTACTACCATTCACTACTGAGATTAATGCACTACCACCATTCACTACTACGATTCACTACTGAGATTAATGCACTCGGGCCTGTCACTACTACCAATCACGACTGAGATTAATGCACTCGTGCCTGTCACGACTATCATTCACGACTGAGATTAATGCACTCATGCCCGTCACTACGACCATTCACTACTCAGATTAATGCACTCATGCCTGTCACTACTTTCATTCACAACTGTGATTATTACAGTCATGCCTGTCACTACTACCATTCACTACTGAGATTAATGCACTCGTGCCCGTCACTACTATTATTCACAACTGACATTAATGCACTTGTGCCCATCACTACTGCCATTCACTATTGAGATTAATGCAGTCATGCCCGTCACTGCTACCATTCACTGCTGAGATTAATGCACTCATGCCCGTCACAACTACCATTCACGACTGAGATTAATGCAGTCGTGCACATCACTACTACCATTCACCACTGAGATTAATGCACTCGTGCCCGTCACTACTATTATTCACAACTGAGATTAATGCACTTGTGCCCATCACTTCTGCCATTCACTACTGAGATTAATGCAGTCGTGTTCGTCACTACTACCATTCACTGCTGAGATTAATACTGTCGTGCTTTTCACTACTGCCATTCACTACTATTACTGCAGTCGTGCCCGTCACCACTCCCATTCATAACTGAGATTAATGCAGTCATGCCTGTCACGACTGCCATTCACTGCTGAGATTACTGCTGTTGTGCCCATCACTACTACCATTCACGACTGAGATTAATGCATTCATGCCCGTCACTACTACCATTCACAACTGTGATTATTGCAGTCATGCTTGTCACTACTGTCATTCACTACTGAGATTAATGCACTCCTGCCCGTCACAATTACCATTCACGACTGAGATTAATGCAGTCGTGCCTGTCACTACGACCATTCACTCCTGAGATTAATACTGTCGTGCCTGTCACTACTGCCATTCACTACTGAGATTAATGCACTCGTGCACATCACTACTACCATTCACAACTGAGATTAATGCACTCGTGCCCGTCACTACAATTATTCGCAACTGAGATTAATGCACTTGTGCCCATCACTGCTGCCATTCACGACTGAGATTAATGAAGTCGTGCCCGTCACTACTACCATTCACTACTGCGATTAATGCAGTTGTGCCTGTCACTACGACCATTCACGACTGAGATTAATGTACTTGTGCCCATCACGACTACCATTAACGGCTGAGATTAAAGCAGTCGTGCTGGTCACTTCTACGATTCACTACTGAGATTAATGGACTCGTGCCCGTCACAACTACCATTCACGACTGAGATTAATGCAGTGGTGCCTGTCACTACAACCATTCACTACTGAGATTAATGCACTCGTGCCCGTCACTACTACCATTCACTGCTGAGATTAATACTGTCGTGCCTGTCACTACTGCCATTCACTGCTATTACTGCAGTCGTGCCCGTCACCACTACCATATACTACTCAGATTATTGCACTCATGCCTGTCACTACTACCATTCACTGCTGAGATTTATACTGTCGTGCCTGTCACTACTGAGATTACTGCAGTCGTGCCCGTCACCACTCCCATTCACAACTGAGATGAGTGCACTCGTGCCCTTCACTATACGATTCACGACTGAGATTAGTGCAATCGTGCCCTTCACGACTACGATTCACCACTGAGATTAGTGCAGTCGTGCCGGTCACTACTACCATTCACGACTGAGATTAACGCAGTACTACCATTAACTACTACGATTCACTACTGAGATTAATGCACTCGTGCCCGTCACTACTACCATTCACAACTGTGATTATTGCAGTCATGCCTGTCACTACTGCCATTCACTGCTGAGATTAATACTGTCGTTCCTGTCACTACTGCCATTCACTACTGAGATTAATGCACTCGTGCCCTTCACGACTATGATTCACTACTGAGACTATTGCACTCGTGCCTGTCACTACTACCATTCACTGCTGAGATTTATACTGTCGTGCCTGTCACTACTGAGATTACTGCACTCGTGCCCGTCACTACTACCATTCACTACTGAGATTAATGCACTCGTGCCCGTCACTACTATTATTCACAACTGAGATTAATGCACTTGTGCCCATAACTACTGCCATTCACTACTGAGATTAATGCAGTCGTGCCCGTCACTTCTACGATTAACTACTGAGATTAATGCACTCGTGCCGGTCACAACTACCATTCACGACTGAGATTAATACGGTCGTGCCTGTCACTACTGCCATTCACTACTATTACTGCAGTCGTGCCCGTCACTACTACCATATACTACTCAGATTATTGCACTCGTGCCTGTCACTATTACCATTCACTGCTGAGATTAATGCACTCGTGCCTGTCACTTCTACCATTCACTGCTGAGATTAATACTGTCGTGCCTGTCACTACTACCATTCACTACTGAGACTATTGCACTCGTGCCTGTCACTACTACCATTCACTGCTGAGATTTATACTGTCGTGCCTGTCACTACTGAGATTACTGCAGTCGTGCCCGTCACTACTCCCATTCATAACTGAGATTAATGCAGTCATGCCTGTCACGACTGCCATTCACTGCTGAGATTACTGCTGTTGTGCCCATCACTACTACCATTCACTACTGAGATTAATGCATTCATGCCCGTCACTACTACCATTCACAACTGTGATTATTGCAATCATGCCTGTCACTACTGCCATTCACTCCTGAGATTAATGCACTCGTGCACGTCACTACTACCATTCACTACTGAGATTAATGCACTCGTGCCCGTCACTACTATTATTCACAACTGAGATTAATGCACTTGTGCCTGTTACTCCTACCATTCACTGCTGAGATTAATGCACTCGTGCCCGTCACTACTACCATTCACTACCGAGATTAATGCAGTTGTGCCTGTCACCACGACCATTCACTACTGAGATAAATGCACTTGTGCCCATCACGACTGAGATTAATGCACTCGTGTCTGTCACGACTACCATTCACGACTGAGATTAATGCACTCGTGCCTGTCACTACTACCACTCACAACTGAGATTAATGCAGTCGTGCCTGTCACGATTACCATTAACAACTGAGATTAATGCAGTTGGTGCTGTCACTACTGAGATTAATGCACTCGTGCCTGTCACGACTACGATTCACTACTGACATTAATGCACTTGCACAGACCACGACTATGATTAATGCAGTCGTGCCCGTCACTACTACCATTCACAACTGAGATGAGTGCACTCGTGCCCTTCACTACTACAATTCACGACTGAGATTAGTGCAATCGTGCCCTTCACGACTACGATTCACTACTGAGATTAATGCACTCGTGCCCTTCACTACTACCATTCACTACTGAGATTAATGCACTAATGCCTGTCACTACTGCCATTCACAACTGTGATTATTGCAGTCATGGCTGTCACTACTGCCATTCACTGCTGAGATTAATGCACTCGTGCCTGTCACTACTACCATTCACTGCTGAGATTAATGCACTCGTGCCTGTCACTACTACGATTCACTACTGACATTAATGCACTTGCACAGACCACGACTATGATTAATGCAGTCGTGCCCGTCACTACTACCATTCACAACTGAGATGAGTGCACTCGTGCCCTTCACTACTACAATTCACGACTGAGATTAGTGCAATCGTGCCCTTCACGACTACGATTCACTACTGAGATTAATGCACTCGTGCCCTTCACTACTACCATTCACTACTGAGATTAATGCACTAATGCCTGTCACTACTGCCATTCACAACTGTGATTATTGCAGTCATGTCTGTCACTGCTGCCATTCACTCCTGAGATTAATGCACTCGTGCACGTAACTACTACCATTCACTACTGAGATTAATGCACTCGTGCCCGTCACTACTATTATTCACAACTGAGATTAATGCACTTGTGCCTGTCACTCCTACCATTCACTACTGAGATTAGTGCACTCGTGCCCTTCACTACTACGATTCACTACTGAGATTAGTGCACTCGTGCCCTTCACTACTGCGATTCACGACTGAGATTAATGCACTCGTGCCCGTCACTACTACCATTCACTACCGAGATTAATGCAGTTGTGCCTGTCACCACGACCATTCACTACTGAGATAAATGCACTTGTGCCCATCACGACTGAGATTAATGCACTCGTGTCTGTCACGACTACCATTCACGACTGAGATTAATGCACTCGTGCCTGTCACTACTACCACTCACAACTGAGATTAATGCAGTCGTGCCTGTCACGATTACTATTAACAACTGAGATTAATGCAGTTGGTGCTGTCACTACTGAGATTAATGCACTCGTGCCTGTCACTACTACGATTCACTACTGACATTAATGCACTTGCACAGACCACGACTATGATTAATGCAGTCGTGCCCGTCACTAGAAACATAGAAACATAGAAAATAGGTGCAGGAGCAGGCCATTCAGCCCTTCTAGCCTGCACCGCCATTCAATGAGTTCATGGCTGAACATGAAACTTCAGTACCCCCTTCCTGCTTTCTCGCCATAACCCTTGATCCCCCGAGTAGTAAGGACTTCATCTAACTCCCTTTTGAATATATTTAGTGAATTGGCCTCAACTACTTTCTGTGGTAGAGAATTCCACAGGTTCACCACTCTCTGGGTGAAGAAGTTTCTCCTCATCTCGGTCCTAAATGGCTTACCCCTTATCCTCAGACTGTGACCCCTGGTTCTGGACTTCCCCAACATTGGGAACATTCTTTCTGCATCTAACCTGTCTAAACCCGTCAGAATTTTAAACGTTTCTATGAGGTCCCCTCTCATTCTTCTGAACTCCAGTGAATACAAGCCCAATTGATCCAATCTTTCTTGATAGGTCAGTCCCGCCATCCCGGGAATCAGTCTGGTGAACCTTCGCTGCACTCCCTCAATAGCAAGAATGTCCTTCCTCAAGTTAGGAGACCAAAACTGTACACAATACTCCAGGTGTGGCCTCACCAAGGCCCTGTACAACTGTAGCAACACTGAGATGAGTGCACTCGTGCCCTTCACTACTACAATTCACGACTGAGATTAGTGCAATCGTGCCCTTCACGACTACGATTCACTACTGAGATTAATGCACTCGTGCCCTTCACTACTACCATTCACTACTGAGATTAATGCACTAATGCCTGTCACTACTGCCATTCACAACTGTGATTATTGCAGTCATGCCTGTCACTACTGCCATTCACTGCTGAGATTAATGCACTCGTGCCTGTCACTACTACCATTCACTACTGAGATTAATGCACTCGTGCCTGTCACTACTACCATTCACTGCCGAGATTAATACTGGTGTGCCTGTCACTACTGCCATTCACTACTGAGATTACTGCAGTCGTGCCCGTCACTACTACCATTCACTACTCAGATTAATGCACTCGTGCCCGTCACTATTACCATTCACTCCTGAGATTAATGCACTCGTGCCTGTCACTACTACCATTCACGATTGAGATTAATGCACTCGTGCCTGTCACGACTATCATTCACTACTGAGATTAATGCACTCGTGCCCATCACTACTACCATTCACTACTCAGATTAATGCACTCATGCCTGTCACTACTACCATTCACGACTGAGATTATTGCACTCGTGCCTGTCACTACTACCATTCACTGCTGAGATTTATACTGTCGTGCCTGTCACTACTGAGATTAATGTACTCGTGCCTGTCACTAATACCATTCACTACTGAGATTAATGCAGCCGTGCACAACACTGCTAGCATTCACGACTGAGATTAATGCACTCGTGCCTGTCACATCAACCAGTCACTACTGAGATTAGTGTACTCGTGCCTGTCACTACTAAGATTAATGCACTACAACCATTCACTACTACCATTCACTGCTGAGATTAATACTGTCGTGCCTGTCATTACTGCCATTCACTACTGAGATTAATGCACTCGTGCTCTTAACTACTACGATTGACTACTGAGATTAGTGCAATCGTGCCCTTCACGACCAGCATTCACGACTGAGATTAGTGCACTCATGCCTGTCACGACTACCATTCAGTACTGAGATTAATGCACTTGTGCCTGTAACTACTACCATTCACGACTGAGATTAACGCACTACTAACATTCACGACTACGATTCACTGCTGAGATTTATGCACTATGCCTGTCACTACTGCCATTCACGACTGAGATTAATGCTGCGGTGCCTGTCACGATTACCATTAACTACTGAGATTAATGCAGTTGGTGCTGTCACTTCTGAGATTAATGCAGTCGTGCCCGTCACTACTATGATCCACTACTGCGATTAATGCCCTCGTGCCTGTCACTACTACGATTCACTCCTGAGATTAATGCACTCGCACCCACCACTACTATGATTAATGTAGTCGTGCCCGTCACTACTACCATTCACAACTGAGATGAGTGCACTCGTGCCCTTCACTATACGATTCACGACTGAGATTAGTGCAATCGTGCCCTTCACGACTACGATTCACTACTGAGATTAGTGCAATCGTGCCTGTCACTACTACCATTCACAACTGTGATTATTGCAGTCATGCCTGTCACTACTGCCATTCACTGCTGAGATTAATGCACTCGTGCCTGTCACTACTACCATTCACTGCTGAGATTAAGGCACTCGTGCCCGTCACTATTGCCATTCACGACTGAGATTAATGCACTCGTGCCTGTCACTACTGCCATTCACTGCTCAGATTAATGCACTCGTGCTTGTCACGACTAAGATTAATGCACTACGATCATTCAATACTACGATTCACTGCTGAGATTAATGCACCCGTGCCCGTCAGTACTACCATTCACTACTGAGATTAACGCACTACTACCATTCACTACTACGATTCACTGCTGAGATTAATGCACTCGTGCCCGTCAGTACTATTATTCACAACTGAGATTAATGCACTTGTGCCCATCACTACTGCCATTCACTACTGAGATTAATGCAGTCGTGCCCGTCACTACTACCATTCACTGCTGCGATTAATGCAGTTGTGCCTGTCACTACGACCATTCACGACTGAGATTAATGCACTTGTGCCCATCACTACTACCATTAACGACTGAGATTAAAGCAGTCGTGCCCGTCACTTCTACGATTCACTGCTGAGATTAATGCACTCGTGCCCGTCACAACTACCATTCACTGCTGAGATTAATGCACTCGTGCCCGTCACAACTACCATTCACTGCTGAGATTAATACTGTCGTGCCTGTTACTACTGCCATTCACTACCATAACTGCAGTCCTGCCCGTCACTACTACCATATACTACTCAGATTATTGCACTCGTGCCTGTCACTACTACCATTCACGACTGAGATTAAAGCACTCGTGCCTGTCACTACTACCATTCACTACTGAGATTAAGGCACTCGTGCCCGTCACTATTGCCATTCACGACTGAGATTAAAGCACTCGTGCCTGTCACTACTGCCATTCACTGCTCAGATTAATGCACTCGTGCTTGTCACGACTAAGATCAATGCACTACGATCATTCAATACTACGATTCACTGCTGAGATTAATGCACCCGTGCCCGTCAGTACTACCATTCACTACTGAGATTAACGCACTACTACCATTCACTACTACGATTCACTGCTGAGATTAATGCACTCGTGCCCGTCAGTACTATTATTCACAACTGAGATTAATGCACTTGTGCCCATCACTACTGCCATTCACTACTGAGATTAATGCAGTCGTGCCCGTCACTACTACCATTCACTGCTGCGATTAATGCAGTTGTGCCTGTCACTACGACCATTCACGACTGAGATTAATGCACTTGTGCCCATCACTACTACCATTAACGACTGAGATTAAAGCAGTCGTGCCCATCACTTCTACGATTCACTGCTGAGATTAATGCACTCGTGCCCATCACAACTACCATTCACTGCTGAGATTAATGCACTCGTGCCCGTCACAACTACCATTCACTGCTGAGATTAATACTGTCGTGCCTGTTACTACTGCCATTCACTACTATAACTGCAGTCCTGCCCGTCACTACTACCATATACTACTCAGATTATTGCACTCGTGCCTGTCACTACTACCATTCACGACTGAGATTAAAGCACTCTGCCTGTCACATCTACCATTCACTGCTGAGATTAATACTGTCGTGCCTGTCACTACGACCATTCACTACTGAGATTATTGCACTCGTGCCCGTCACTACTACCATTCACTGCTGAGATTAATGCACTCGTGCCCGTCACTACTGCCATTCACGACTGAGATTAATACACATGTGCCCATTATGACTGAGATTATTGCACTCGTGCCTGTCACGACTACCATTCGCGACTGAGATTAAAGCACTCGTGCCTGTCACTTCTACCATTCACTGCTGAGATTAATACTGTCGTGCCTGTCACTACTACCATTCACAACTGAGATTATTGCACTCGTGCCTGTCACTACTACCATTCACTGCTGAGATGAATGCACTCGTGCCCGTCACTACTGAGATTAATACACTTGTGCCCATTATGACTGAGATTAATGCAGTCGTGCCTGTCACGACTGCCATTCACGATTGAGTTTAATGCTGCCGTGCCTGTCACGATTACCATTAACTGCTGAGATTAATGCAGTTGGTGCTGTCACTACTGAGATTAATGCAGTCGGTGCTGTCACTACTGAGATTAATGCAGTCGTGCCCGTCACTACTATGATCCATTACTGCGATTAATGCACTCGTGCCTGTCACTACTACGATTCACTGCTGAGATTAATGCACTCGCACCCATCACTACTATGATTAATGCAGTCGTGCCCATCACTATTACCAATCACAACTGAGATGAGTGCACTCGTGCCCTTCACTACTACGATTCACGAATGAGATTAATGCACTCGTGCCTGTCACGACTATCATTCACTACTGAGATTAATGCACTCGTGCCCGTCACTACTACCATTCACTACTCAGATTAATGCACTCATGCCTGTCACGACTACCATTCACAACTGTGATTATTGCACTCGTGCCTGTCACTACTACCATTCACAACTGAGATTAATGCACTCGTGCCTGTCACTACTGCCATTCACTGCTGAGATTAATGCACTCGTGCCTGTCACTACAACCATTCACGACTGAGATTCTTGCACTCGTGCCTGTCACTACTACCATTCACAACGGAGTTTAATGCACTCGTGCCTGTCACTACTACCAGTCACTACTGAGATTAATGTACTCGTGCCTGTCACTACAGATTAATGCACTACGACCATTCACTACTATGATCCATTACTGCGATTAATGCACTCGTGCCCGTCACTACTACCATTCACAACTGAGATGAGTGCACTCGTGCCCTTCACGACTACGATTCATGACTGAGATTAATGCAATCGTGCCCTTCACGACTACGATTCACGACTGAGATTAATGCACTCGTGCTCTTAACTACTACGATTCACGACTGAGATTAATGCAGTCGTGCCCGTCACGACCAGCATTTACTACTGCGATTAGTGCACTCGTGCCGGTCACTACTACCATTCACTACTGAGATTAACTCACTCATGCCCGTCACTACTACGATTCACTACTGAGATTAATGCACTCGTGCCCGTCACAATTACCATTCACGACTGAGATTAATGCACTTGCGCCTGTAACTACTACCATTCACGACTGAGATTAACGGCACTACTAACATTCACTACTACGATTCACTGCTGAGATTAATGCACTCGTGCCTGTCACTACTGCCATTCACGACTGAGTTTAATGCTGCGGTGCCTGTCACGACTACTGAGATTAATGCAGTCGTGCCCGTCACTACTACGATTCACTACTGAGATTAATGCACTCGCACCCACCACTACTGTGATTATTGCAGTCATGCCTGTCACTACTGCCATTCACTGCTGAGATTAATGCACTCGTGCACATCACTACTACCATTCACCACTGAGATTAATGCACTCGTGCCCGTCACTACTATTATTCACAACTGAGATTAATGCACTTGTGCCCATCACTACTGCCAATCACTACTGAGATTAATGCAGTCGTGCCCGTCACTGCTACCATTCACTACACCGATTAATGCAGTTGTGCCTGTCACTACGACCATTCACGACTGAGATTAATGCACTTGTGCCCATCACTACTACCATTAACGACTGAGATTAAAGCAGTCGTGCCCGTCACTTCTACGATTCACTGCTGAGATTAATGCACTCGGGCCCGTCACAACTACCATTCACGACTGAGATTAATGCAGTCGTGCCTGTCACTACTACCATTCACTGCTGAGATTAATGCACTCGTGCCCTTCACTACTACGATTCACAACTGAGATTAGAGCAATCGTGCCCTTCACGACTACGATTCACTGCTGAGATTAATGCAGTCGTGCCCGTCACGACTACCATTCACTACTGAGATTAGTGCACTCGTTCCGGTCACTACCACCATTCACGACTGAGATTAACGCACGACTAACATTCACTACTCAGATTAATGCACCCATGCCTGTCACTAATACCATTCACAACTGTGATTATTGCAGTCATGCCTGTCACTACTGCCATTCACTGCTGAGATTAATGCACTCGTGCACATCACTACTACCATTCACCACTGAGATTAATGCACTCGTGCCCGTCACTACTATTATTCGCAACTGAGACTAATGCACTTGTGCCCATCACTACTGCCATTCACTACGGGGATTAATGCAGTCGTGCCCGTCACAACTACCATTCACTACTGAGATTAATACTGTCGTGCCTGTTACTACTGCCATTCACTACTATAACTGCAGTCCTGCCCGTCACTACTACCATATACTACTCAGATTAATGCACTCATGCCTGTCACTACTACCATTCACAACTGTGATTATTGCACTCGTGCCTGTCACTACTACCATTCACAACTGAGATTAATGCACTCGTGCCTGTCACTACTGCCATTCACTGCTGAGATTAATGCACTCGTGCCTGTCACTACGACCATTCACGACTGAGATTCTTGCACTCGTGCCTGTCACTACTACCATTCACTACTGAGTTTAATGCACTCGTGCCTGTCACTACTACCAGTCACTACTGAGATTAATGTACTCGTGCCTGTCACTACTAAGATTAATGCACTACGACCATTCACAATTATGATCCATTACTGCGATTAATGCACTCGTGCCCGTCACTACTACCATTCACAACTGAGATTAGTGCAATCGTGCCCTTCACGACTACGATTCACGACTGAGATTAATGCACTCGTGCCCTTAACTACTACGATTCACGACTGAGATTAATGCAGTCGTGCCCGTCACGACCAGCATTTACTACTGAGATTAGTGCACTCGTGCCGGTCACTACTACCATTCACTACTGAGATTAACTCACTCATGCCCGTCACTACTACGATTCACTACTGAAATAAATGCACTCGTGCCCGTCACAATTACCATTCACGACTGAGATTAATGCACTTGCGCCTGTAACTACTACCATTCATGACTGAGATTAACGGCACTACTAACATTCACTACTACGATTCACTGCTGAGATTAATGCACTCGTGCCTGTCACTACTGCCATTCACAACTGACTTTAATGCTGCGGTGCCTGTCACGATTACCATTAACTACTGAGATTAATGCAGTCGTGCCCGTCACTACTACGATTCACTACTGAGATTAATGCACTCGCACCCACCACTACTATGATAAATGCAGTCGTGCCCGTCACTACTACCATTCACAACTGAGATGAGTGCACTAGTGCCCTTCACTATTAACATTCACTACTGAGATTGATGCACTCGCGCCCGTCACGACTACGATTCACGACTGAGATTAATGTACTCGTGTCTGTCACTACTATGATTCACTACTGAGATTAATGCACCCATGCCCATCTCTCCTACCATTCACAACTGAGATTAATGTACTCGTGCCTGTCACAACTACGATTCACTACTGAGGTTAATGCACTTGTGCCGATCACTACTACGATTCACTATGGAGATAAATGCAGTCGTGCCTGTCACTGCTACCATTCACTACTGAGATTAATGCACTCGTGCCCGTCTCTATGACCATTCACTACTGAGATTAATGCACTCGGCCCCGTCACTCCGACCATTCACAACTGAGATTAATGCACTCCTGCCTGTCACAACTACGATTCACTACTGAGGTTAATGCACTCGTGCCCATCACTACTACGATTCATGACTGAGATTAATGCACACGTGCCGGTCACTACTACCATTCACTACTGAGATTAATGCAGATGTGCCTGTCACTACTACCATTCACTACTGAGATTAATGCACTCGTGCCCGTCACGACTATTATTCACGACTGAGATTAATGCACTCGTGCTTGTCACTACTACGATTCACAACTGAGATTAATGCACTCGTGCCTGTCACAACTACGATTCACTACTGAGGTTAATTCACTCGTTCCCGTCACTACTACGATTCACTACGGAGATTAATGTAATCGTGCCCGTCACTACTACCATTCACGACTGAGATTAATGCACTTGTACCTGTCACTACTACCATTCACGATTGAGATTAATGCACTCGTGCCTGTCACTACTACCATTCACTACTGAGAGTCATGCAGTCGTGCCACGTCATTCCGACCAATCACAACTGAGATTAATGCAGCTGTGCCCGTCACTGCTATCATTCATGACTCAGATTAATGTACTCGTGCCTTTCACGACGACCATTCATTACTGAGATTAAAGCACTCGTGACGGACACTCCGACAATTCACTACTGAGATTAATGCACTCGTGCCCGTCACTACTACCATTCGCTACTGAGATGAATGCATTCATGCCTGTCTCGTCTGCGATTGACGACTGAGATTAATGCACTCATGCCTGTCACTACTACGATTCACTACTGAGATTAATGCACTCGCACCCATCACAACTATGATTAATGCAGTCGTGCCGTTCACTACTGCCATTCTCTACTGAGATTAATGCACTCGTGCCCTTCACTACTATTATTCGCTACTGAGATTAATGCACTCATGCCTGTCACAACTACGATTCACGACTGAGGTTAATGCACTCGTTCCCGTCACTACTACGATTCACGACGGAGATTAATGTAATCATGCCCGTCACTACTACCATTCACGACTGAGATTAATGCACTCGGGCCCGTCACTACTACCATTCACGACTGAGATTAATGCACTTGTACCAGTCACTATTACCATTCACTTCAGGGATTAATGCTATCATGCACGTCACTATTACCATTCACGACTGAGATTAATGTGTCATGCCCGTCACAACTACGATTCACTACTGAGATGAGGGCACTCGTGCTCTTCACTACTACGATTCACGACTGAGATTAGTGCACTCGTGCCTGTCACTACTACCATTCACTACTGAGATTAATGCACTCGTGCCCGTCACTACTATTATTCACGACTGAGATTAATGCACTCGTGCTTGTCACTACTACGATTCACAACTGAGATTAATGCACTCGTGCCCGTCACTACTATTATTCACGATTGAGATTAATGCACTCGTGCTTGTCACTACTACGATTCACAACTGAGATTAATGCACTCGTGCCTGTCACAACTACGATTCACTACTGAGGTTAATTCACTCGTTCCCGTCACTACTACGATTCACTACGGAGATTAATGTAATCGTGCCCGTCACTACTACCATTCACGACTGAGATTAATGCACTTGTACCTGTCACTACTACCATTCACGATTGAGATTAATGCACTCGTGCCTGTCACTACTACCATTCACTACTGAGAGTCATGCAGTCGTGCCACGTCATTCCGACCAATCACAACTGAGATTAATGCAGCTGTGCCAGTCACTGCTATCATTCATGACTCAGATTAATGTACTCGTGCCTTTCACGACGACCATTCATTACTGAGATTAAAGCACTCGTGACGGACACTCCGACAATTCACTACTGAGATTAATGCACTCGTGCCCGTCACTACTACCATTCGCTACTGAGATGAATGCATTCATGCCTGTCTCGTCTGCGATTGACGACTGAGATTAATGCACTCATGCCTGTCACTACTACGATTCACTACTGAGATTAATGCACTCGCACCCATCACAACTATGATTAATGCAGTCGTGCCGTTCACTACTGCCATTCTCTACTGAGATTAATGCACTCGTGCCCTTCACGACTATTATTCACTACTGAGATTAATGCACTCATGCCTGTCACAACTACGATTCACGACTGAGGTTAATGCACTCGTTCCCGTCACTACTACGATTCACGACGGAGATTAATGTAATCATGCCCGTCACTACTACCATTCACGACTGAGATTAATGCACTCGGGCCCGTCACTACTCCCATTCACTACTGATATTAATGCACTTGTACCTGTCACTACTACCATTCACGACTGAGATTAATGCAGTCGTGCCCGTCGCTGCTGCCCTTCACGACTGAGATTAATGCAGTCGTGCCCGTCACTACTACCATTCACGACTGAGATTAATGCACTTGTACCAGTCACTATTACCATTCACTTCAGGGATTAATGCTATCATGCACGTCACTATTACCATTCACGACTGAGATTAATGTGTCATGCCCGTCACAACTACGATTCACTACTGAAATGAGGGCACTCGAGCCCTTCACTACTACGATTCACGACTGAGATTAGTGCACTCGTGCCTGTCCCTACTACCATTCACTACTGAGATTAATGCACTCGTGCCCGTCACTACTATTATTCACGACTGAGATTAATGCACTCGTGCTTGTCACTACTACGATTTACAACTGAGATTAATGCATTCGTGCCCGTCACTACTATTATTCACGACTGAGATTAATGCACTCGTGCTTGTCACTACTACGATTCACAACTGAGATTAATGCACTCGTGCCTGTCACAACTACAATTCACTACTGAGGTTAATTCGCTCGTTCCCGTCACTACTACGATTCACTACGGAGATTAATGTAATCGTGCCCGTCACTACTACCATTCACGACTGAGATTAATGCACTTGTACCTGTCACTACTACCATTCACGATTGAGATTAATGCACTCGTGCCTGTCACTACTACCATTCACTACTGAGAGTCATGCAGTCGTGCCACGTCATTCCGACCAATCACAACTGAGATTAATGCAGCTGTGCCCGTCACTGCTATCATTCATGACTCAGATTAATGTACTCGTGCCTTTCACGACGACCATTCATTACTGAGATTAAAGCACTCGTGACGGACACTCCGACAATTCACTACTGAGATTAATGCACTCGTGCCCGTCACTACTACCATTCGCTACTGAGATGAATGCATTCATGCCTGTCTCGTCTGCGATTGACGACTGAGATTAATGCACTCATGCCTGTCACTACTACGATTCACTACTGAGATTAATGCACTCGCACCCATCACAACTATGATTAATGCAGTCGTGCCGTTCACTACTGCCATTCTCTACTGAGATTAATGCACTCGTGCCCTTCACTACTATTATTCACTACTGAGATTAATGCACTCATGCCTGTCACAACTACGATTCACGACTGAGGTTAATGCACTCGTTCCCGTCACTACTACGATTCACGACGGAGATTAATGTAATCATGCCCGTCACTACTACCATTCACGACTGAGATTAATGCACTCGGGCCCGTCACTACTCCCATTCACTGCTGATATTAATGCACTTGTTCCTGTCACTACTACCATTCACTACTGAGATTAATGCAGTCGTGCCCGTCGCTGCTGCCCTTCACGACTGAGATTAATGCAGTCGTGCCCGTCACTACTACCATTCACGACTGAGATTAATGCACTTGTACCAGTCACTATTACCATTCACTTCAGGGATGCATGCTATCATGCACGTCACTATTACCATTCACGACTGAGGTTGATGCACTCGCGCCCGTCACGACTACGATTCATGACTGAGATTAATGCACTCGTGCCTGTCACTACTACGATTCACTACTGAGATTAATGCACCCGTGCCCATCACTCCTACCATTCACAACTGAGATTAATGCACTCGTGCCTGTCACAACTACGATTCACTACTGAGGTGAATGCAATCGTGCCGATCACTACTACGATTCACTACGGAGATAAATGCAGTCGTGCCCATCACTGCTCCCATTCACGACTGAGATTAATGCACTCGGCCCCGTCACTCCTACCATTCACAACTGAGGTTAATGCACTCGTGCCCATCACTACTACGATTCACTACGGAGATTAATGCAATCGTGCCGTTCACTACTGCCATTCATGACTGAGATTAATGCACTCGTGCCTGTCACTACTACGATTCACTACGGAGATTAATGTAATCGTTCCCGTCACTACTACCATTCACGACTGAGATTAATGCACTTGTACCTGTCACTACTACCATTCACGATTGAGATTAATGCACTCGTGCCTGTCACTACTACCATTCACTACTGAGAGTCATGCAGTCGTGCCTGTCACTACTACCATTCACGAATTTAGATTAATGCACTCGTGCCCGTCACTGCTACCATTCACTCCTGAGATTAATGCACTCGTGCCACGTCATTCAGACCATTCACAACTGAGATGAATGCAGCTGTGCCCGTCACTGCTATCATTCATGACTCAGATTCATGCACTCGTGCCTTTCACGACGACCATTCATTACTGAGATTAAAGCACTCGTGACGGACACTCCGACAATTCACTACTGAGATTAATGCACCCGTGCCTGTCACTACTACGATTCACCACTGAGATTAATGCACTCGCACCCATCACAACTATGATTAATGCAGTCGTGCCGTTCACTACTACGATTCACTACGGAGATAAATGCAGTCGTGCCCATCACTGCTCCCATTCACTACTGAGACTAATGCACTCGGCCCCGTCACTCCGACCATTCACAACTGAGATTAATGCACTCGTGCCTGTCACAACTACGATTCACTACTGAGGTTAATGCACTCGTGCTCATCACTGCTACGATTCACCACGGATATTAATGCAGTCGTGCCCGTCACTACTACCATTCACTACTGAGATTAATGCACTCGTGCCTGTCACAACCACGATTCACAACTGAGATCAATGCACTCGTGCCTGTCACAACTACGATTCACTACTGAGGTTAATGCACTCGTGCCCATTACGACTACGATTCACTACTGAGATTAATGCACTCGTGCCCGTCACTCCTACCATTCACAACTAAGATTAATGCACTCGTGCCTGTCACAACTACGATTCACTCCTGAGGTTAATGCACTCGTGCCCATTACTACTACGATTCACTACGGAGATTAATGCAGTCGTGCCTGTCACTACTCCCATTCACTGCCGAGATTAATGCAGACGTGCCTGTCACTACTACCATTCACTACTGAGATTAATGCACCCGTGCCCGTCACTACGACCATTCACTACTTAGATTAATGCACTCGTGCCCGTCACCACTACAATTCACTACTGAGGTTACTTCACTCGTTCCCATCACTACTACGATTCACGACGGAGATTAATGCAATCGTGCCCGTCACTACTACCATTCACGATTGAGATTAATGCACTCGTGCCTTTCACGACGACCATTCACTACTGAGATTAAAGCACTCGTGACGGACACTCCGACAATTCACTACTGAGATTAATGGACTCGTGCCCGTCACTACTACCATTCGCTACTGAGATTAATGCATTCATGCCTGTCTCGTCTGCGATTGACGACTGAGATTAATGCACTCATGCCTGTCACTACAACAATTCACTACTGAGATTAATGCACTCGCACCCATCACTACTATGATTAATGCAGTCGTGCTCATCACTACTACCATTCGCTACTGAGATTAATGCACTCGTGCCAGTCACTGCTGTCATTCACTACTGAGATTAAAGCAGTCGTGCCTGTCACTACTTCCATTCACTACTGAGATTAATGCACTCGTGCCAGTCACAACTCCCATTCACTAGTGAGATTAATGCAATTGTGCCTGTCACGACTACCATCCACTTCCACTTCTGAGATTAATGCACTTGTGCCTGTCACTACGACCATTCACTACTGAGATTAATGCACTCGTGCCCGTCACTATTGCCCTTCACGACTGAGATTAATGCACTCGTGCCCGTCACTACTCCCATTCACGACTGAGATTAATGCACTTGTGCCTGTCACTACGACCATTCACTACTGAGTTTAATGCAGTTGGTGCTGTCACTAATGAGATTAATGCACTCGCACCCATCACTACTATGATTAATCCAGTCGTACACGTCACTACTGCTATTCACTACTGAGATTATTGCAGTCGTGCCAGTCACTACTACGATTCACTGCTGAGATTAATGCAGTCGTGCCTGTCACTACTACGATTCACGACTGAGATTAATGCACTCGTGCCTGTCACTACGACCATTCACGACTGAGATTAATGCAGTCATGCCAGTCACTACTACAATTTACTACTGAGATTAATGCAATCGTGCCAGTCACTACTACCATTCACTACTGAGATTAATGTGTCATGCCCATCACAACTACGATTCACGACTGAGATTAGTGCACTCGTGCCCTTCACGACTACGATTCACTACTGAGATTAATGCAGTTGTGCCCGTCACGACTACCATTCACTACTGAGATTAGTGCAGCCGTGCCAGTCACTACTACCCTTCACTACTGAGATTAATGCAGTTGGTGCTGTCGCTACTGAGATTAATGCAGTCGTGCCCGTCACTACTATGATCCATTACTGCGATTAATGCACTCGTGCCTGTCACTGCTACGATTCAGTGCTGAGATTAATGCACTCGCACCCATCACTACTATGATTAATGCAGTCGTGCCCGTCACTACGACCATTCACGACTGAGATTAATGCAGTCGTGCCTGTCACGACTGCCATTCATTACTGAGATTAATGCAGCCGTGCCTGTCACAATTACCATTCACTGCTGAGATTAATGCAGTTGGTGCTGTCACGACTGAGATTAATGCAGTTGTGCCTGTCACTACGACCATTCACTACTGAGATTAATGTACGTGTGCCCATCACTAATACCATTAACGACAGAGATTAAAGCAGTCGTTCCCGTCACTACTACGATTCACTACTGAGATTAATGCACTCGTGCCTGTCACTACTACCATTCACTACTGAGATTAATGCAGTCATGCCCGTCACTACTACCATTCACAACTGAGATTAATGCACTCGTGCCCGTCACTACTACCATTCACAACTGAGATTAATGCAGTCATGCCTGTCACGACTGCCATTCACAACTGTGATTAGTGCAGCCGTGCCAGTCATTACTACCCTTCACTACTGAGATTAATGCAGTTGGTGCTGTCGCTACTGAGATTAATGCAGTCGTGCCCGTCACTACTATGATCCATTACTGCGATTAATGCACTCGTGCCTGTCACTACTACGATTCAGTGCTGAGATTAATGCACTCGCACCCATCACTACTATGATTAATGCAGTCGTGCCCGTCACTACGACCATTCACGACTGAGATTAATGCACTCATACCTGTCACTACTGCCATTCACTACTGGGCTTAATGCAGCCGTGCCTGTCACAATTACCATTCACTGCTGAGATTAATGCAGTTGGTGCTGTCACTACTGAGATTAATGCAGTCGTGCCTGTCACTACTACGATTCACTGCTGAGATTAATGCACTCGCACCCATCACTACTATGATTAATGCAGTCGTGCCCGTCACTACTACGATTCACTGCTGAGATGAATGCACTCGTGCCTGTCACTCCTAGCATTCACTACTGAGATTAATGCAGTCGTGCCCAACACTACTACCATTCACTACTGAGATTAATGCACTCGTGCCCGACACGACTACGATTCACTACTGAGATTAATGCACTCGTGCCTGTCACTATTACGATGCACGACTGAGATCAATGCAGTCGTGCCCATCTCTACTACGATTCACGACTGAGATTATTGCAGTCGTGCCTGTCACTACTACCATTCACGACTGAGATTAATGCACTCGTGCCCATCACTACTACCATTCATTACTCAGATTAATGCACTCATGCCTGTCACTACTACCATTCACAACTGTGATTATTGCAGTCATGCCTGTCACTACTGCCATTCACTGCTGAGAGTAATGCACTCGTGCCTGTCACTACTACCATTCACTACTGAGGTTAATGCAGTCGTGCCCATCACGACTACGATTCACTACGGAGATTAATGCAGTCGTGCCCATCACTACGACCATTCACTACTGAGATTAATGCACTCGTGCCTGTCACAACTACGATTCACAACTGAGATCAATGCACTCGTGCCTGTCACAACTACGATTCACTACTGAGGTTATTGCACTCATGCCCATCACTACTACGATTCACAACTGAGATCAATGCACTCGTGCCTGTCACAACTACGATTCACTACTGAGGTTATTGCACTCGTGCCCATCACTACTACGATTCACAACTGAGATTAATGCACTTGTGCCTGTCACAACTACGATGCACAACTGAGATTAATGCACTCGTGCCCATCACTACTACGATTCACTACGGAAATTAATGCAGTCGTTCCGTTCACTACGACCATTCACGACTGAGAGTCATGCAGTCGTGCCTGTCACTACTACCATTCACGAATTTAGATTAATGCAATCGTGCCGGCACCGCCACCATTCACTACTGAGATTAATGCACTCGTGCCTGTCACAATTACGATTCACTGCTGAGGTTAATGCAGTCGTGCCCATCACGACTATGATTCACTACGGAGATTAATGCAGTCGTGCCCGTCACTACGACCATTCACTACTGAGATTAATGCACTCGTGCCTGTCACAACTACGATTCACAACTGAGATCAATGCACTCGTGCCTGTCACAACTACGATTCACTACTGAGGATATTGCACTCGTGCCCATCACTACTACGATTCACAACTGAGATTAATGCACTCGTGCCTGTCACAACTACGATTCACAACTGAGATTAATGCACTCGTGCCTGTCACAACTACGATTCACTACTGAGATTAATGCACCCATGCCCGTCACTACGACCATTCACTACTGAGATTAATGCACTCGTGCCGGTCACGACTACCATTCACGACTGAGATTAATGCACTCGGGCCCGTCACTACTACCATTCACAATTGATATGAATGCACTTGTACCTGTCATTACTACCATGCACGACTGAGATTAATGCAGTCGTGCCCGTCGCTGCTCCCCTTCACGACTGAGATTAATGCAGTCATGCCCGTCGCTACTACCATTCACGAATTTAGATTGATGCACTCGTGCCCGTCACCGCCACCATTCACTACTGAGATTAATGCACTCGGCCCCGTCTCTCCGACCATTCACAACTGAGATTAATGCACTCGTGCCTGTCACAACTACGATTCACTACTGAGGTCAATGCACTCGTGCCCATCACTACTACGATTCACTACGGAAATTAATGCAGTCGTTCCGTTCACTACTGCCATTCACGACTGAGATTAATGCAGTCGTGCCCGTCACTACTACCATTCACTACTGAGATTAATGCAGTTGTGCCTGTCACTACTACCATTCACTACTGAGATTATTGCACTCGTGCCTGTCACTACTACCATTCACTGCTGAGATTTATACTGTCGTGCCTGTCACTACTGCCATTCACTACTGATATGAATGCACTTGTACCTGTCATTACTACCATGCACGACTGAGATTAATGCAGTCGTGCCCGTCGCTGCTCCCCTTCACGACTGAGATTAATGCAGTCATGCCCGTCACTACTACCATTCACGATTGAGATTAATGCACTCGTGCCTGTCACTACTACCATTCACGACTGAGAGTCATGCAGTCGTGCCTGTCACTATTACCATTCACGAATTTAGATTAATGCACTCGTGCCCGTCACCGCCACCATTCACTACTGAGATTAATGCACTCGTGCCAGTCACTATGACCATTCACTACTGAGATTAATGCACTCGGCCCCGTCACTCCGACCATTCACAACTGAGATTAATGCACTCGTGCCTGTCACAACTACGATTCACTACTGAGGTTAATGCACTCGTGCCCATCACTACTATGATTCACCACGGAGATTAATGCAGTCGTGCCCGTCACTCCTACCATTCACAACTGAGATTAATGCACTCGTGCCTGTCACAACTACGATTCACTAATGAGGTAAATGCACTCGTGCCCATCACTACTACGATTCATTACGGAAATTAATGCAGTCGTTCCATTCACTACTGCCATTTACGACTGAGATTAATGCAGTTGTGCCCGTCACTATTACCATTCACCACTGAGATTAATGCAGTCGTGCCTGTCACTACTCCCATTCACTGCCGAGATTAATGCAGACGTGCTTGTCACTACTACCATTCACAACTGAGATTAATGCACAGGTGCCGGTCACGACTACCATTCTCTACTGAGATTAATGCACTCGTGCCCGTCACTACTACAATTCACGACTGAGATTAATGCACTCGTGCCTGTCACTACTATCATTCACAACTGATATTAATGCACTTGTACCTGTCACTACTACCATTCACGACTGAGATTAATGCAGTCGTGCCCGTCGCTGCTGCCCTTCACGACTGAGATTAATGCAGTCGTGCCCGTCACTACTACCATTCACGATTGAGATTAATGCACTCATGCCTGTCACTACTACCATTCACTACTGAGAGTCATGCAGTCGTACCTGTCACTACTACCATTCACAAATTTAGATTAGTGCACTCGTGCCCGTCACTGCTACCATTCACTACTGAGATTAATGCACTCGTGCCCGTCACTACTACGATTCACCACGGAGATTAATGCAGTCGTGCCCGTCACAACTACCATTCACAACTGAGATCAATGCACTCGTGCCTGTCACAACTACGATTCACTACTGAGGTTAATGCACTCATGCCCATCACTACTACGATTCACGACTGAGATTAATGCACTCGTGCCCGTCACTCCTACCATTCACAACTGAGATTAATGCACTCGTGCCTGTCACAACTACGATTCACTGCTGAGGTAAATGCACTCGTGCCCATCACTACTACGATTCACTACGGAAATTAATGCAGTCGTTCCGTTCACTACTGCCATTCACGACTGAGATTAATGCAGTCGTGCCCGTCACCACTACCATTCATTACTGAGATTAATGCAGTCGTGCCTGTCCCTACTATGATTCACTACTGAGATTAATGCAGTCGTGCCTGTCACTACTCCCATTCACTGCCGAGATTAATGCAGATGTGCCTGTCACTACTACCATTCACAACTGAGATTAATGCACAGGAGCCGGTCATGACTACCATTCTCTACTGAGATTAATGCACTCGTGCCCGTCACTACTATTATTCACGACTGAGATTAATGCACTTGTACCTGTCACTACTACCATTCACTACTGAGATTAATGCAGTCGAGCCCGTCACTACGACCATTGACGACTGAGATTAATGCACTCGTACCTGTCACTATTATCATTCACTTCAGGGATTAATGCTATCATGCACGTCACTATTAGCATTCACTACTGAGATTGATGCACTCGCGGCCATCACGACTGCGATTCACGACTGAGATTAATGCACTCGTTCCTGTCACGACTACCATTCACTGCTGAGATTAATGCAGCCGTGCCCATCACTACTACCATTTACTACTGAGATTAATGCAGTCATGCCCATCACTACTACGATTAATGCACTCGTGCCCATCACTACTACCATTCACTACTGAGATTAATGCACTCGTACCCATCACTCCTACCATTCACAACTGAGATTAATGCACTCGTGCCCGTCACTACTACCATTCACGACTGAGATTAATGCAGTCATGCCTGTCACGACTGCCATTCACAACTGTGATTATTACAGTCGTACCTGTCACTACTGCCATTCACTGCTGAGGTTAATGCACTCGTACCTGTCACTACTGCCATTCACTACTGGGCTTAATGCAGCCGTGCCTGTCACAATTACCATTCACTGCTGAGATTAATGCAGTTGGTGCTGTCACTACTGAGATTAATGCAGTCGTGCCCGACACTACTGTCCTCCACTACTGAGATTAATGCACTCGTGCCTGTCACAACTGCCATTCAATACTGAGATTAATGCAGTTGGTGCTGTCACTACTGAGATTAATGCAGTCGTGCCCGTCACTACTATGATCCACTACTGCGATTAATGCACTCGTGCGTGTCATTACTTCGATTCACTGCTGAGATTAATGCACTCGCACCCACCACTACTATGATTATTGCAGTCATGCCCGTCACTACTACCATTCACTACTGAGATTAATGCACTCGTGCCCGTCACGACTGCCATTCACTGCTGAGGCTAATGCACTCGTACCTGTCACTACTGCCATTGACGACTGGGCTTAATGCAGCCGTGCCTGTCTCAATTACCATTCACTGCTGAGATTAATGCAGTTGGTGCTGTCACTACTGAGATTAATGCAGTCTTGCCCGTCACTACTATGATCCACTACTGCGATTAATGCACTTGTGCCTGTCACTACTACGATTCACTGCTGAGATTAATGCACTCGCACCCATCCCTACGATGATTAATGCACTCGTACCTGTCACTATTATCATTCACTTCAGGGATTAATGCTATCGTGCACGTCACTATTAGCATTCACTACTGAGATTGATGCACTCGTGCCTGTCACTACTAGCATTCACTACTGAGATTAATGCAGTCGTGCCCGACACTACTACCATTCACTACTGAGATTAATGCACTCGTGCCTGAACTACTACTATTTACTGCTGAGATCAATGCACTCGTGCCCCTCACTCCTACCATTCACTACTGAGATTAATGCACTCGTGCCTGTCACGACTATCATTCACGACTGAGATTAATGCACTCGTGCCCGTCACTACTACCATTCACTACTCAGATGAATGCACTCATGCCTGTCACTAATACCATTCACAACTGTGATTATTGCAGTCATGCCTGTCACTACTACCATTCACTACTGAGATTAATGCACTCGTGCCCATCACCACTATTATTCACAACTGAGATTAATGCACTTGTGCCCATCACTACTGCCATTCACAACTGAGATTAATGCAGGTGTGCCCGTCACTACTACCATTCACTACTGCGATTAATACACTTGTGCCTGTCACTACTACCATTCACTAGAGATTAGTGCACTCGTGCCCTTCACTACGACGATTCACTACTGAGATTAGTGCACTCGTGCCCTTCACGACTACGATTCACGACTGAGATTAATACACTCGTGCCCGTCACAACTACCATTCACTACAGAGATTAATGCAGTTGTGCCTGTCACTACGACCATTCACTACTGAGATTAATGTACGTGTGCCCATCACTAATACCATTAACGACAGAGATTAAAGCAGTCGTTCCCGTCACTACTACGATTCACTACTGAGATTAATGCACTCGTGCCCGTCACAACTACCATTCACTGCTGAGATTAATGCACTCGTGCCTGTCACTACTACCATTCACTACTGAGGTTAATGCACTCATACCTGTCACTACTGCCATTCACTACTGGGCTTAATGCAGCCGTGCCTGTCACAATTACCATTCACTGCTGAGATTAATGCAGTTGGTGCTGTCACTACTGAGATTAATGCAGTCGTGCCCGTCACTACTATGATCCACTACTGCGATTAATGCACTCGTGCCTGTCACTACTACGATTCACTGCTGAGATTAATGCACTCGCACCCATCACTACTATGATTAATGCAGTCGTGCCCGTCACTACTACGATTCACTGCTGAGATGAATGCACTCGTGCCTGTCACTCCTAGCATTCACTACTGAGATTAATGCAGTCGTGCCCAACACTACTACCATTCACTACTGAGATTAATGCACTCGTGCCCGACACGACTACCATTCACTACTGAGATTAATGCACTCGTGCCTGTCACTATTACGATGCACGACTGAGATCAATGCAGTCGTGCCCATCTCTACTACGATTCACGACTGAGATTATTGAAGTCGTGCCTGTCACTACTACCATTCATGACTGAGATTAATGCACTCGTGCCCATCACTACTACCATTCATTACTCAGATTAATGCACTCATGCCTGTCACTACTACCATTCACAACTGTGATTATTGCAGTCATGCCTGTCACTACTGCCATTCACTGCTGAGAGTAATGCACTCGTGCCTGTCACTACTACCATTCACTACTGAGATTAATGCATTCGTGCCTGTCACTACTACCATTCACTGCTGAGATTAATACTGTCGTGCCTGTCACTACTGCCATTCACTACTGAGATTACTGCAGTCGTACCGGTCACTACTACCATTCATCACTGAGATGAATGCACTCGTGCCCGTCACTACTCCCATTCATGACTGAGATTAATGCAGTCATGCCTGTCACGACTGCCATTCACTGCTGAGATTGCTGCAGTTGTGCCCATCACTACTACCATTCACGACTGAGATTAATGCATTCATGCCCGTCACTATTACCATTCACTACTGAGATTAATGCACTCGTGCCTGTCACTACTGCCAATCACTGCTGAGATTAATGCAGTCATGCCGCTCACTACTACCATTCACTCGTGAGATTAATGCACTCGTGTCCGTCACGACTACTATTCACTACTGAGATGATTGCAGTCTTGCCCGTTACTACTACCATTCACTAATGAGATTAATGCAGTCATGCCTGTCACTACTACCATTCACTATTGAGATTAATGCAGTTGGTGCTGTCACTACTGAGATTAATGCAGTCGTGCCCGTCACTGCGATGATCCACTACTGCGATTAATGCACTCGTGCCTGACACTACTACTGTTCACTACTGAGATTAATGCACTCGTGCCTATCACTATTACGATGCACGACTGAGATCAATGCAGTCGTGCCCATCTCTACTACGATTCACGACTGAGATTAATGTACTCGTGCCCATCACTACTACCATTCACTTCTCAGATTAATGCACTCATGCCTGTCACTACTACCATTCACAACTGTGATTATTGCAGTTATGCCTGTCACTACTGCCATTCACTGCTGAGATTAATGCACTCGTGCCTGTCACTCCTACCATTCACGACTGAGATTAATGCACTCGTGCCTGTCACTACTACCATTCACTGCTGAGATTAATACCGTCGTGCCTGTCACTACTACCATTCACTGCTGAGATTAATACCGTCGTGCCTGTCACTACTGCCATTCACTACTGAGATTACTGCAGTCGTGCCCGTCACGATTAACATTTACGACTGAGATTAATGCACTCGTGCCCGTCACTATTACCATTCACTACTGAGATTAATGCACTCGTGCCTGTCACTACTACCATTCACGACTGAGATTAATGCACTCGTGCCTGTCACGACTATCATTCACTACTGAGATTAATGCACTCGTGCCCGGCACGACTACCATTCACTACTCAGATTAATGCACTCGTGCCTGTCACTACTACCATTCACTACTCAGATTGATGCACTCATGCCTGTCACTACTACCATTCACAACTGTGATTATTGCACTCGTGCCTGTCACTACTCCCATTCACTACTCAGATTAATGCACTCATGCCTGTCACTACTAACATTCACGACTGAGATTAATGCACTCGTGCCCGTCACTACTGCCATTCACTGCTGAGATTAATGCACTCGTGCCTGTCACTAATACCATTCACTACAGAGATTAGTGCAGTCGTGCAGGTCACTACTACCATTCACTACTGAGATTAACGCACTACTACATTCACTACTACGATTAACTACTGAGATTAATGCACTCGCACCCATCACTACTATGATTAATGCAGTCATGCCCGTCACTACGACATTCACCACTGAGATTAATGCACTCGCACCCATCACGACGATGATTAATGCAGTCATGCCCGTCACTACTACCATTCACTACTGAGATTAATGCACTCGCACCCATCACTACTATGATTAATGCAGTCATGCCCGTCACTACGCCTATTCACTGCTGAGATTAATGCATTCGTGTCTGTCACGACTACCATTCACTTCTGAGATTAATGCAGCCGTGCCTGTCACAATTACCATTCACTATTGAGATTAATGCAGTTGGTGCTGTCACTACTGAGATTAATGCAGTCGTGCCCGTCACTACTATGATCCACTACTGCGATTAATGCACTAGTGCCTGTCATTACTACGATTTACTGCTGAGATTAATGCACTCGCACTCATCACTACTATGATTAATCCAGCCGTGCATGTCACTACTGCTATTCACCACTGAGATTATTGCAGTCGTGCCCATCACTACTACGATTCACTGCTGAGATTAATGCAGTCGTGCCTGTCACTACTACGATTCACAACTGAGATTAATGCACTCGTGCCTGTCACTACTACCATTCACTACTGAGATTAATGCAGTCATGCCCGTCACTACTACAATTCACTCCTGAGATTAATGCAGTCGTGCCGGTCACTACTACCATTCACTACTGAGATTAATGCGTCATGCCCGTCACTACTACGATTTACTACTGAGATGAGTGCACTCATGCCCGTCACGACTACCATTCACTACTGAGATTAGTGCAGCCGTGCCAGTCACTACTACCATTCACTACTCAGATTGATGCACTCATGCCTGTCACTACTACCATTCACAACTGTGATTATTGCACTCGTGCCTGTTACTACTCCCATTCACTACTCAGATTAATGCACTCATGCCTGTCACTACTAACATTCACGACTGAGATTAATGCACTCGTGCCCGTCACTACTGCCATTCACTGCTGAGATTAATGCACTCGTGCCTGTCACTACTACCATTCACTGCAGAGATTAGTGCAGTCGTGCAGGTCACTACTACCATTCACTACTGAGATTAACGCACTACTACATTCACTACTACGATTAACTACTGAGATTAATGCACTCGCACCCATCACTACTATGATTAATGCAGTCATGCCCGTCACTACGACATTCACCACTGAGATTAATGCACTCGCACCCATCACTACTATGATTAATGCAGTCATGCCCGTCACTACTACCATTCACTACTGAGATTAATGCATTCGTGTCTGTCACGACTACCATTCACTTCTGAGATTAATGCAGCCGTGCCTGTCACAATTACCATTCACTATTGAGATTAATGCAGTTGGTGCTGTCACTACTGAGATTAATGCAGTCGTGCCCGTCACTACTATGATCCACTACTGCGATTAATGCACTAGTGCCTGTCATTACTACGATTTACTGCTGAGATTAATGCACTCGCACCCATCACTACTATGATTAATCCAGTCGTGCCCGTCACTACTGCTATTCACCACTGAGATTATTGCAGTCGTGCCCATCACTACTATGATTCACTGCTGAGATTAATGCAGTCGTGCCTGTCACTACTACGATTCACAACTGAGATTAATGCACTCGTGCCTGTCACTACTACCATTCACTACTGAGATTAATGCAGTCATGCCCGTCACTACTACATTTTCACTCCTGAGATTAATGCAGTCGTGCCCTTCACTACTACCATTCACTACTGAGATTAATGCAGTCGTGCCTGTCACTAATATTATTCACTACTGAGATTAATGCACTCGTGCCGGTCACGACTACCATTCACGACTGAGATTAATGCACTCGGGCCCGTCACTACTACCATTCACTACTGATATGAATGCACTTGTACCTGTCATTACTACCATGCACGACTGAGATTAATGCAGTCGTGCCCGTCGCTGCTCCCCTTCACGACTGAGATTAATGCAGTCATGCCCGTCACTACTACATTCACGATTGAGATTAATGCACTCGTGCTCTTCACTACTACCATTCACGACTGAGATTAATGCACTCGTGCTCTTCACTACTACCATTCACAACTGAGATTAATGCACTCGTGCCCGTCACTACTACCATTCACTACTCAGATTAATGCACTCATGCCTGTCACTAATACCTTTCACAACTGTGATTATTCAAGCCATGCCAGTTACTACTACCATTCACAACTGAGATTAGTGCACTCGTGCCCGTCACTACAAACCATTCACTACCGAGATTAATGCAGTTGTGCCTGTCACTACTACCATTCACAACTGAGATTAATGCAGTCGTGCCTGTCACTCCTGCCATTCACGACTGAGATTAATGCTGCTGTGCCTGTCACAATTACCATTAACTACTGAGATTAATGCACTCGTGCACGTCACTACTACCATTCACGCCTGAGATTAATGCAGTCGTGCCCGTCACTACTATGATCCACTGCTGCGATTAATGAACTCGTGCCTGTCACTACTACGATTCACTACTGAGATTAATGCACTCGCACACATCACTACTATGATTAATGCAGTCGTGCCCGTCACAACTACCATTCACGACTGAGATGAATGCACTCGTGCCTGTCACATCAACCAGTCACGACTGAGATTAATGTACTCGTGCCTGTCAGTACTACCATTCACTGCTGAGATTAATGCACTCATGGCTGTCACTACTACCATTCACTGCTGAGATTAATACTGTCGTGCCAGTCACGACTGAGATTAATGTACTCGTGCCTGTCAGTACTACCATTCACTGCTGAGATTAATGCACTCATGGCTGTCACTACTACGATTCACTACTGAGATTAATGCAGTCGTGCCGGTCACGACTACCATTCACTACTGAGATTAGTGCAGTCGTGCCTGTCACGACTTCATTCACTACTGAGATTAATGCACTCATGCCCGTCACTACTACCATTCACTACTCAGATTAATGCACTCATGCCTGTCACTACTTTCATTCACAACTGTGATTATTGCAGCCATGCCTGTCAGTACTGCCATTCACTACTGAGATTAATGCACTCGTGCACGTCACTACTACCATTCACTACTGAGATTAATGCACTCGTGCCCGTCATGACTATTATTCACAACTGAGATTAATGCACTTGTGCCCATCACTACTGCCATTCACAACTGAGATTAATGCAGTCGTGCCTGTCACTACTGCCATTCACTGCCGAGATTAATACTGTCGTGCTTTTCACTACTGCCATTCACTGCTATTACTGCAGTCGTGCCCGTCACCACTACCATATACTACTCAGATTATTGCACTCGTGTCTGTCACGACTACCATTCACTGCTGAGATTTATACTGTTGTGCCTGTCACTACTGAGATTACTGCAGTCGTGCCCGTCACCACTCCCATTCATAACTGAGATTAATGCAGTCATGCCTGTCACGACTGCCATTCACTGATGACATTACTGCTGTTGTGCCCATCACTACGACCATTCACTACTGAGATTAATGCATTCATGCCTGTCACTACTACCATTCACAACTGTGATTATTGCAGTCATGCCTGTCACTACTGCCATTCACTACTGAGATTAATGCACTCGTGCACGTCACTACTACCATTCACGCCTGAGATTAATGCACTTGTGCCTGTCACTACTACCATGCACTACTGAGATTAGTGCACTCGTGCCCGTCATTACTAGCATTAACGACTGAGATTAAAGCAGTCATGCCCGTCACAACTACCATTCACGACTGAGATTAATGCAGTCGTGCCTGTCACTACTACCATTCACTACTGAGATTAATGAACTTGTGCCCATCACGACTGAGATTAATGCACTCATGTCTGTCACGACTACCATTCACAACTGAGATTAATGCACTTGTGCCCATCACTACTGCCATTCACAACTGAGATTAATGCAGTCGTGCCTGTCACTACTGCCATTCACTGCTGAGATTAATACTGTCGTGCTTTTCACTACTGCCATTCACTGCTATTACTGCAGTCGTGCCCGTCACCACTACCATATACTACTCAGATTATTGCACTCGTGCCTGTCACTACTAACATTCACTGCTGAGATTTATACTGTCGTGCCTGTCACTACTGCCATTCACTACTGATATGAATGCACTTGTACCTGTCATTACTACCATGCACGACTGAGATTAATGCAGTCGTGCCCGTCGCTGCTCCCCTTCACGACTGAGATTAATGCAGTCATGCCCGTCACTACTACCATTCACGATTGAGATTAATGCACTCATGTCTGTCACTACTACCATTCACGACTGAGAGTCATGCAGTCGTGCCTGTCACTACTATCATTCACGAATTTAGATTAATGCACTCATGCCCGTCACCGCCACCATTTACTACTGAGATTAATGCACTCGTGCCAGTCACTATGACCATTCACTACTGAGATTAATGCACTCGTGCCTGTCACAACTACGATTCACTACTGAGGTTAATGCACTCGTGCCCATCACTACTACGATTCACCACGGAGATTAATGCAGTCGTGCCCGTCACAACTACCATTCACAACTGAGATCAATGCACTCGTGCCTGTCACAACTACGATTCACTACTGAGGTTAATGCACTCGTGCCCATCACTACTACGATTCACTACGGAAATTAATGCAGTCGTTCCGTTCACTAGTGCCATTCACGACTGAGATTAATGCAGTCGTGCCCGTCACTACTACGATTCACTACTGAGATTAATGCAGTCGTGCCTGTCACTAATATTATTCACTACTGAGATTAATGCACTCGTGCCGGTCACGACTACCATTCACGACTGAGATTAATGCACTCGGGCCCGTCACTACTACCATTCACTACTGATATGAATGCACTTGTACCTGTCATTACTACCATGCACGACTGAGATTAATGCACTCGTGCGTGTCGCTGCTCCCCTTCACGACTGAGATTAATGCAGTCATGCCCATCACTACTACCATTCACGATTGAGATTAATGCACTCGTGCCTGTCACTACTACCATTCACGACTGAGAGTCATGCAGTCGTGCCTGTCACTACTACCATTCACGAATTTAGATTAATGCACTCGTGCCCGTCACCGCCACCATTCACTACTGAGATTAATGCACTCGTGCCAGTCACTATGACCATTCACTACTGAGATTAATGCACTCGTTCCCGTCACTCCTACCATTCACAACTGAGATTAATGCACTCGTGCCTGTCACAACTACGATTCACTGCTGAGGTAAATGCACTCGTGCCCATCACTACTACGATTCACTATGGAAATTAATGCAGTCGTTCCGTTCACGACTGCCATTCACGACTGAGATTAATGCAGTCGTGCCCGTCACTACTACCATTCATTCCTGAGATTAATGCAGTCGTGCCTGTCCCTACTACGATTCACTACTGAGATTAATGCAGTCGTGCCTGTCACTACTCCCATTCACTGCCGAGATTAATGCAGATGTGCCTGTCACTACTACCATTCACAACTGAGATTAATGCACAGGTGCCGGTCACGACTACCATTCTCTACTGAGATTAATGCACTCGTGCCCGTCACTACTATTATTCACGACTGAGATTAATGCACTCGTGCCTGTCACAACTACGATTCACTACTGAGGTTAATGCACTCGTGCCCATCACTACTACGATTCACTATGGAGATTAATGTAATCGTGCCTGTCACTACTACCATTCACGACTGAGATTAATGCACTCGGGCCAGTCACTACTACCATTCACAACTGATATTAATGCACTTGTACCTGTCACTACTACCATTCACTACTGAGATTAATGCAGTCGTGCCCGTCACTACGACCATTGACGACTGAGATTAATGCACTCGTACCTGTCACTATTATCATTCACTTCAGGGATTAATGCTATCATGCACGTCACTATTAGCATTCACTACTGAGATTGATGCACTCGCGGCCATCACGACTGCGATTCACGACTGAGATTAATGCACTCGTTCCTGTCACTACTACCATTCACTGCTGAGATTAATGCAGCCGTGCCCATCACTACTACCATTTACGACTGAGATTAATGCAGTCATGCCCATCACTACTACGATTAATGCACTCGTGCCCATCACTACTACCATTCACTACTGAGATTAATGCACTCGTACCCATCACTCCTACCATTCACAACTGAGATTAATGCACTCGTGCCTGTCACAACTACGATTCACTACTGAGGTTAATGCACTCGTGCCCATCACGACTACGATTCACTACGGAGATTAATGCAGTCGTGCCCGTCACTACTACCATTCACTACTGAGATTAATGCACTCGTGCCTGTCACAACTATGATTCACAACTGAGATCAATGCACTCGTGCCTGTCACAACTACGATTCACTACTGAGGTTAATGCACTCGTGCCCATCACTACTACGATTCACGACGGAGATTAATGTAATCGTGCCCGTCACGACTACCATTCACGACTGAGATTAATGCACTCGGGTCCGTCACTACTACCATTCACAACTGATATTAATGCACTTGTACCTGTCACTACTACCATTCACGACTGAGATTAATGCAGTCGTGCCCGTCGCTGCTGCCCTTCACGACTGAGATTAATGCAGTCGTGCCCGTCACTGCTACCATTCACGATTGAGATTAATGCACTCGTGCCTGTCACTACTACCATCCACTTCTGAGAGTCATGCAGTCGTGCCTGTCACTACTACCATTCACGAATTTAGATCAGTGCACTCGTGCCCGTCACTGCTACCATTCACTACTGAGATTAATGCACTCGTGCCCGTCACTATGACCATTCACTACTGAGATTAATGCACTCGGCCCCGTCACTCCGACCATTCACAACTGAGGTTAATGCACTCGTGCCTGTCACAACTACGATTCACTACTGAGGTTAATGCACTCATTCCCGTCACTACTACGATTCACTATGGAGATTAATGTAATCGTGCCCGTCACTACTATTGTTCACTACTGAGATTAATGCACTCGTGCTTGTCACGACGGCGATTCACTACTGAGATTAATGCACGCGAGCCGGTCACTAATATTATTCAGTACTGAGATTAATGCAGTCGTGACCGTCACTACTACAATTCACAACTGAGATCAATGCACTCGTGCCTGTCACAACTACAATTCACTACTGAGGTTAATGCACTTGTGCCCATCACTACTACGATTCACTACTGAGATTAATGCACTCGTGCCCGTCACTCCTACCATTCACAACTGAGATTAATGCACTCGTGCCTGTCAGAACTACGATTCACTACTGAGATTAATGCACTCGTGCCCGTCACTCCTACCATTCACAACTGAGATTAATGCACTCGTGCCTGTCACAACTACGATTCACTAATGAGGTAAATGCACTCGTGCCCATCACTACTACGATTCACTACGGAAATTAATGCAGTCGTTCCATTCACTACTGCCATTCACGACTGAGATTAATGCAGTCGTGCCCGTCACTACTACCATTCACTGCCGAGATTAATGCAGATGTGCTTGTCACTACTACCATTCACAACTGAGATTAATGCACAGGTGCCGGTCACGACGACCATTCTCTACTGAGATTAATGCACTCGTGCCCGTCACTACTATTATTCACTACTGAGATTAATGCACTCGTGCCTGTCACAACTACGATTCACTACTGAGGTTAATGCACTCGTGCCCATCACTACGACGATTCACTACGGAGATTAATGTAATCGTGCCCGTCACTACTACCATTCACGACTGAGATTAATGCACTCGTGCCTGTCACTACTACCATTCACAACTGATATTAATACACTTGTACCTGTCACTACTACCATTCACGACTGAGATTAATGCAGTCGTGCCCGTCGCTGCTGCCCTTCACGACTGAGATTAATGCAGTCGTGCCCGTCACTACTACCATTCACGATTGAGATTAATGCACTCATGCCTGTCACTACTACCATTCACTACTGAGAGTCATGCAGTCGTACCTGTCACTACTACCATTCACGAATTTAGATTAGTGCACTCGTGCCCGTCACTGCTACCATTCACTACTGAGATTAATGCACTCGTGCCCGTCACTATGACCATTCACTACTGAGATTAATGCACTCGGCACCGTCACTCCGACCATTCACAACTGAGATTAATGCACTCCTGCCTGTCACAACTACGATTCACTACTGAGGTTAATGCACTCGTGCCCATCACTACTACGATTCACCACGGAGATTAATGCAGTCGTGCCCATCACTACTACGATTCACTATGGATATTAATGTAATCGTGCCCGTCACTACTACCATTCACGACTGAGATGAATGCACTCGGGCCCGTCACTACTACCATTCACAACTGATATTAATGCACTTGTACCTGTCACTACGACCATTCACTACTGAGATTAATGCAGTCGTGCCCGTCGCTGCTGCCCTTCACGACTGAGATTAATGCAGTCGTGCCCGTCACTACAACCATTCACGATTGAGATTAATGCACTCGTGCCTGTCACTACTTCCATTCACGAGTGAGTCATGCAGTCGTGCCTGTCACTACTACCATTCACGAATTTAGATTAGTGCACTCGTGCCCGTCACTGCTACCATTCACTACTGAGATTAATGCACTCGTGCCCGTCACTATGACCATTCACTACAGATTTTAATGCACTCGGCACCGTCACTCCGACCATTCACAACTGAGATTAATGCAGCTGTCCCCGTCACTGCTATCATTCATGACTCAGATTAATGCACTCGTGCCTTTCACGACGACCATTCACTACTGAGATTAAAGCACTCGTGCCGGTCACTCCGACAATTCACGACTGAGATTAATGCACTCGTGCCATTCACTACTACCATTCGCTACTGAGATTAATGCATTCATGCCTGTCTCGTCTGCGATTGACGACTGAGATTAATGCACTCATGCCTGTTACCACTACGATTCACTACTGAGATTAATGCACTCGCACCCATCACTACTATGATTAAAGCAGTCGTGTCCGTCAGTACTACCATTCACTACTGAGATTAATGCACTCATGCCCGTCACCAATGTCATTGACTACTGAGATTAAAGCAGTCGTGCCTGTCACTACTACCAGTCACTACTGAGATTAATGTACTCGTGCCTGTCACTACTACCATCCACTACTGAGATTAATGCACTCGTGCCAGTGACTACTACCATTCACGATTGAGATTAATGCACTCGTGCCTGTCACTACTACCATTCACTACTGAGAGTCATGCAGTCGTGCCTGTCACTACTACCATTCACGAATTTAGATTAGTGCACTCGTGCCCGTCACTGCTACCATTCACTACTGAGATTAATGCACTCGTGCCCGTCACTATGACCATTCACTACTGAGATTAATGCACTCGGCCCCGTCACTCCGACCATTCACAACTGAGATTAATGCAGCTGTCCCCGTCACTGCTATCATTCACGACTCAGATTAATGCACTCGTGCCTTTCACGACGACCATTCACTACTGAGATTAAAGCACTCGTGCCGGTCACTCCGACAATTCACGACTAAGATTAATGCACTCGTGCCCTTCAGTACTACCATTCGCTACTGAGATTAATGCATTCATGCCTGTCTCGTCTGCGATTGACGACTGAGATTAATGCACTCA
The DNA here is from genome assembly GCF_044704955.1 of Pristiophorus japonicus. Lineage (NCBI taxonomy): Eukaryota > Metazoa > Chordata > Chondrichthyes > Pristiophoridae > Pristiophorus > Pristiophorus japonicus. The sequence continues at coordinate 146,975 of NW_027253926.1, read as the reverse complement.
TGCCTGTCACCACTACGATTCACTACTGAGATTAATGCACTCGCACCCATCACTACTATGATTAATGCAATCGTGTCCGTCAGTACTACCATTCACTACTGAGATTAATGCACTCGTGCCCGTCACTACTGTCATTCACTACTGAGATTAAAGCAGTCGTGCCTGTCACTACTCCCATTCACTAGTGAGATTAATGCACTTATGCCTGTCACGACTACCATTCACTTCTGAGATTGATGCACTCGTGCCCGTTACTACTGCCATTCACTACTGAGATTAATGCACTCATGCCCGTCACTACTCCCATTCACGACTGAGATTAATGCACTCGTGCCTGTCACGACTACCATTCACTACTGAGATTAATGCAGTTGGTGCTGTCACTACTGAGATTAATGCACTCGCACCCATCACTACTATGATTAATCCAGTCGTGCCCGTTACTACTGCTATTCACTGCTGAGATTATTGCAGTCGTGGCAGTCACTACTACAATTAACTACTGAGATTAATGCAGTCGTGCCCGTCACTACTACAATTAACTACTGAGATTAATGCAGTCGTGCCCGTCACTACTACCATTCACTACTGAGATTAATGCACTCGTGCCTGTCACTATTCCCATTCACTGCCGAGATTAATGCAGACGTGCCTGTCACTACTACGATTCACAACTGAGATTAATGCACACGTGCCGGTCACTACTACCATTCACTACTGAGATTAATGCACCCGTGCCCGTCACTACGACCATTCACGACTGAGATAAATGCAGTCGTGCCTGTCACGACTACCATTCTCTACTGAGATTAATGCACTCGTGCCTGTCACTACTACGATTCACTACTGAGATTAATGCACTCGTGCCCGTCACTACTGCCATTCGCTACTGAGATTATTGCAGTCGTGCCCGTTACTACTACGATTCACTGCTGAGATTAATGCACTCGTGCCTGACACTACGACGATTCACGACTGAGATTATTGCAGTCTTGCCCATCGCTATTACGATTCACTACTGAGAATAATGCAGTCGTGCCCGTCACCGCCACCATTCACTACTGAGATTAATGCACTCGTGCCTGTCACTACTAACCTTCACGACTGAGATTAATGCAGTTGTGCCTGTCATTACTACGATTCACGACTGAGATTAATGCACTCGTGCCCGTCACTACTGCCCTCCACTACTGAGATTAATGCACTCGTGCCCGTCACTACTCCCATTCACGGCTGAGATTAATGCACTCGTGCCTGTCACTACGACCATTCACTGCTGAGATTAATACAGTCGTGCCTGTCATTACTGCCATTCACGACTGAGATTAATGCAGCCGTGCCTGTCACAATTAACATTCACTACTGAGATTAATGCAGTTGGTGCTGTCACTACTGAGATTAATGCAGTCATGCCCGTCACTACTATGATCCACTACTGCGATTAATGCACTCGTGCTTGTCATTACTACGATTCACTGGTGAGATTAATGCACTCGCACCCACCACTACTATGATTAATGCAATCGTACGCGTCACTCCTACCATTCACAACTGAGATTAATGCACTCGTGCCTGTCACAACTGCGATTCACTACTGAGGTTAATGCACTCGTGCCCATCACTACTACGATTCACTACGGAGATTAATGCAGTCGTGCCGTTCACCACTGCCATTCACGACTGAGATTAATGCACTCGTGCCCATCACTACTGCCATTCACTACTGAGATTAATGCAGTCATGCCTGTCACTACTACGATTCACTACTGAGATTAATGCAGTCGTGCCTGTCACTACTCCCATTCACTGCCGAGATTAATGCAGACGTGCCTGTCACGACTACCATTCTCTCCTGAGATTAATGCACTCGTGCCCGTCACTACTATTATTCACTACTGAGATTAATGCACTCGTGCCTGTCACTACTACGATTCACAACTGAGATTAATGCACTCGTGCCTGTCACAACTACGATTCGCTACTGAGGTCAATGCACTCGTTCCCGTCACTACTACGATTCACTACGGAGATTAATGTAATCGTGCCCGTCACTACTACCATTCACGACTGAGATTAATGCACTCGGGCCCGTCACTATTACCATTCACTACTGATATCAATGCAGTCGTGCCCTTCACTACTACCATTCACGATTGAGATTAATTCACTCGTGCCTGTCACTACTGCCATTCACTACTGAGAGTCATGCAGTCGTGCCTGTCACTACTACCATTCACGAATTTAGATTAATGCACTCTTGCCCGTCACTGCTACCATTCACTACTGAGATTAATGCACTCGTGCCCGTCACTACTACCATTCACAACTGAGATTAATGCAGCTGCGCCCGTCACTGCTATCATTCACGACTCAGATTAATGCACTCGTGCCTTTCACGATGACCATTCACTACTGAGATTAAAGCACTTGTGACGGACACTCCGACAATTTACGACTGAGATTAATGCGCTCGTGTCCGTCACTACTACCATTCACTACTGAGATTAATGCATTCATGCCTGTCTCGTCTGCGATTGACGACTATGATTAATGCAGTCGTGCTCGTCACTACTACCCTTCACTACTGAGATTAATGCACTCGTGCCAGTCACTACTACCATTCACAACTGAGATTAATGCACTCGTGCCTGTCACAACTACGATTCACTACTGAGGTTAATGCACTCGTGCCTATCACTACTACGATTCACCACGGAGATTAATGCAGTCGTGCACGTCAAGACTACCATTCACAACTGAGATCAATGCACTCGTGCCTGTCACAACTACGATTCACTACTGAGGTTAATGCACTCATGCCCATCACTACTACGATTCACTACTGAGATTAATGCACTCTTGCCCGTCACTACTCCCATTCACTCCTGAGATCAATGCACTCGTGCCTGTCACAACTACGATTCACTACTGAGGTTAATGCACTCGTGCCTATCACTACTACGATTCACCACGGAGATTAATGCAGTCGTGCCCGTCTCTACTACAATTCACTACTGAGATTAATGCAGTCGTGCCCGTCACTACTACCATTCATTGCTGAGATTAATGCTTCATGCCCGTCACTACTACGATTCACGACTGAGATTAGTGCACTCGTGCCCTTCATGACTACGATTCACGACTGAGATTAATGCAGTTGTGCCCGTCACGACTACCATTCACTACTGAATTTAGTGCAGCCGTGCCAGTCACTACTACCATTCACTACTGCGATTAACGCAGTTGGTGCTGTCACTACTGAGATTAATGCAGTCGTGCCCGTCACTACTATGATCCACTACTGCGATTAATGCACTCGTGCCAGTCACTACTACGATTCAGTGCTGAGATTAATGCACTCGCACCCATCACTACTATGATTAATCCAGTCGTGCCCGTCACTACTGCTATTCACTGCTGAGATTATTGCAATCGTGCCAGTCACTACTACAATTAACTACTGAGATTAATGCAGTCGTGCCCGTCACTACTATGATTCACCATGGAGATTAATGCAGTTGTGCACGTCAAGACTACCATTCACAACTGAGATCAATGCACTCGTGCCTGTCACAACTACGATTCACTACTGAGGTTAATGCAGTCGTGCCCATCACCACTACCATTCACGACTGAGATTAATGCACTCGAGCCCGTCACTACTGCCATTCGCTACTGAGATTATTGCAGTCGTGCCCGTTACTACTACGATTCACTGCTGAGATTAATGCACTCGTGCCTGACACTACGACGATTCACGACTGAGATTAATGCACTCGTGCCTGTCACTATTATGATTCACGACTGAGATTAATGCAGTCGTGCCCATCTCTACTACAATTCACTACTGAGATTATTGCAGTCGTGCCCATCGCTATTACGATTCACTACTGAGAATAATGCAGTCGTGCCCGTCACTGCCACCATTCACGACTGAGATTAATGCACTCATGCCTGTCATAACTACGATTCACAACTGAGATCAATGCACTCGTGCCTGTCACAACTACGATCCACTACTGAGATTAATGCATTCATGCCGGTCACAACTTCGATTCACTACTGAGTTTAATGCACTCGTGCCCATCACTACTACGATTCACTACGGAGATTAATGCAGTCGTGCCGTTCACTACTGCCATTCACGACTGAGATTAATGCACTCGTGCCCGTCACTACTACCATTCACTATTGAGATTAATGCAGTCGTGCCTGTCACTGCTACGATTCACTACTGAGATGAATGCAGTCGTGCCTGTCACTACTCCCATTCACTGCCGAGATTAATGCAGACGTGCCTGTCACTACTACCATTCACTACTGAGATTAATGCACACGTGCCGGTCACTACGACCATTCACTACTGAGATTAATTCACTCGTGCCGGTCACGACCACCATTCTCTGCTGAGATTAATGCACTCGTGCCCGTCACTACTATTATTCACTACTGAGATTAATGCACTCATGCCTGTCAGTACTACGATTCACAACTGAGATTAAAGCACTCGTGCCTGTCACAACTACGATTTACTACTGAGCTTAATGCACTCGTTCCCGTCACTACTACGATTCACTACGGAGATGAATGCAGTCGTGCCCGTCGCTGCTGCCCTTCACGACTGAGATTAATTCAGTCGTGCCCGTCACTACTACCATTCACGACTGAGATTAATGCACTCGTAACTGTCACTATTACCATTCACTTCAGGGATTAATGCTATCATGCACGTCACTATTACCATTCACAACTGAGATTGATGCACTCGCGCCCGTCACTACTACGATTCACGACTGAGATTAATGCACTAGTTCCTGTCACTACTACGATTCACTACTGAGATTAATGCACTCGTGCCTGTCACGACTGCCATTCACTACTGAGAATAATGCAGTTGGTGCTTTCACTACTGAGATTAATGCACTCGCACCCATCACTACTATGATTAATCCAGTCGTGCCCGTCACTACTGCTATTCACTGCTGAGATTATTGCAGTCGTGCCAGTCACTACTACAATTAACTGCTGAGATTAATGCAGTCGTGCCCGTCACTACTATGATTCACGACTGCGATTAATGCACTCGTGCCTGTCACTACTACGATTCACTACTGAGATTAATGCACTCGCACCATCACGATTATGATTAATGCAGTCGTGCCCGTCACTACTACCATTCACGACTGAGATAAATGCAGTCGTGCCTGTCACGACTACCATTCTCTACTGAGATTAATGCACTCGTGCCTGTCACTACTACGATTCACAACTGAGATTAATGCACTCGTTCCCGTCACTACTACGAATCACTACGGAGATTAATGTAATCGTGCCCGTCACTACTACCATTCACTACTGATATTAATGGACTTGTACCTGTCACTACTACCATTCACGACTGTGATTAATGCAGTCGTGCCCGTCGCTGCTGCCTTTCACGACTGAGATTAATGCAGTCGTGCCCGTCACTACTACCATTCACGATTGAGATTAATGCACTCGTGCCTGTCACTACTACCATTCATTACTGAGAGTCATGCAGTCGTGCCTGTCACTACTACCATTCACGAATTTAGATTAATGCACTCGTGCCCGTCACTGCTACCATTCACTACTGAGATTAATGCACTCGTGCCCGTCACTACTACCATTCACAACTGAGATTAATGCAGCTGCGCCCGTCACTGCTATCATTCACGACTCAGATTAATGCACTCGTGCCTTTCACGACGACCATTCACTACTGAGATTAAAGCACTCGTGACGGACACTCCGACAATTTACGACTGAGATTAATGCGCTCGTGTCCGTCACTACTACCATTCACTACTGAGATTAATGCATTCATGCCTGTCTCGTCTGCGATTGACGACTATGATTAATGCAGTCGTGCTCGTCACTACTACCCTTCACTACTGAGATTAATGCACTCGTGCCAGTCACTACTCCCATTCACTAGTGAGATTAATGCACTCGTGCCTGTCACTACTACCATTCACGACTGAGATTAATGCACTCGTGCCTGTCACGACGACCATTCACTTCTGAGATTAATGCACCTGTGCCTGTCACTACGACCATTCACTGCTGAGATTAATGCAGTTGGTGCTGTCACTACTGAGATTAATACACTCGCGCCCGTCACTACTCCCATTCACTACTGAGATTAATGCACTCGTGCCTGTCACGACTACCATTCACTTCTGAGATTAATGCACTTGTGCCTGTCACTACGACCATTCACTACTGAGATTAATGCAGTTGGTGCTGTCACTACTGAGATTAATGCACTCGCAACCATCACTACTATGATTAATCCAGTCGTGCCCGTCACTACTGCTATTCACTACTGAGATTATTGCAATCGTGCCATTCACTACTACGATTCACTGCTGAGATTAATGCAGTCGTGCCCGTCTCTACTACAATTCACTACTGAGATTAATGCAGTCGTGCCCGTCACTACTACCATTCATTGCTGAGATTAATGCTTCATGCCCGTCACTACTACGATTCACGACTGAGATTAGTGCACTCGTGCCCTTCATGACTACGATTCACGACTGAGATTAATGCAGTTGTGCCCGTCACGACTACCATTCACTACTGAATTTAGTGCAGCCGTGCCAGTCACTACTACCATTCACTACTGCGATTAACGCAGTTGGTGCTGTCACTACTGAGATTAATGCAGTCGTGCCCGTCACTACTATGATCCACTACTGCGATTAATGCACTCGTGCCAGTCACTACTACGATTCAGTGCTGAGATTAATGCACTCGCACCCATCACAACTATGATTAATGCAGTCGTGCCTGTCACTACTACCATTCACTATTGAGATTAATGCACTCGTGCCCGTCACTACTGAGATTACTGCAGTCGTGCCCGTCACTACTACGATTCACTGCTGAGATTAATGCACTTGTGCCTGACACTACGACGATTCACGACTGAGATTAATGCACTCGTGCCTGTCACTATTACGATTCACGACTGAGATTAATGCAGTTGTGCCCGTCTCTACTACAATTCACTACTGAGATTATTGCAGTCGTGCCCATCGCTATTACGATTCACTACTGAGATTAATGCAGTCGTGCCCGTCACTACTATGATCCACTACTGCGTTAATGCACTCGTGCCTGTCACTACTACGATTCACTGCTGAGATTAATGCAGTCGCACCCACCACTACTATGATTATTGCAGTCGTGCCCATCACTACTACGATTCACCGCTGAGATTAATGCAGTCGTGCCTGTCACTACTACGATTCACGACTAAGATTAATGCACTCGTGCCTGTCACTACTACCATTCACAACTGAGATTAATGCAGTCATGCCTGTCACAACTACCATTCACTATTGAGGTTATTGCAGTCGTGCTGTCACTACTACGATTCACTGCTGAGATTAATGCACTCGTGCCTGACACTACTACGATTCACTACTGAGATTAATGCACTCGTGCCCATCACTACTCCCATTCATGACTGAGATTAATGCAGTCATGCCTTTCACGACTGCCATTCACTGCTGAGATTACTGCAGTTGTGCCCATCACAACTACCATTCACGACTGAGATTAATGCATTCATGCCCATCACTATTACCATTCACGACTGAGATTAATGCACTCGTGCCTGTCACTACTGCCAATCACTACTGAGATTAATGCAGTCATGTCGCTCACTACTACCATTCACTCGTGAGATTAATGCACTCGTGTTCGTCACAACGACTATTCACGACTGAGATGATTGCAGTCTTGCCCGTTACTACTACCATTCACTGCTGAGATTAATGCACTCGTGCCCGTCACTACTATCATTCACCACTCAGATTAATGCACTCGTGCCTGTCACTACTACCATTCACAACTATGATTATTGCAGTCATACCTGTCACTACTGCCATTCACTGCTGAGGTCAATGCACTCATACCTGTCACTACTGCCATTCACTACTGGTCTTAATGCAGCCGTGCCTGTCACAATTACCATTCACTGCTGAGATTAATGTCGTTGGTGCTGTCACTACTGAGATTAATGCAGTCGTGCCCGTCACATCTATGATCCACTACTGCGATTAATGCACTCGTGCCTGTCACTACTACGATTCACTGCTGAGATTAATGCAGTCGTGCCTGTCACGACTACGATTCACGACGAAGATTAATGCACTCGTGCCTGTCACTACTACCATTCACTACTGAGATTAATGCAGTCATGCCCGTCACTACTACATTCACTACTGAGATTAATGCACTCGTGCCCGTTACTACGACCATTCATTACTGAGATTAATGCACTCGCACCGACCACGACTATGATTAATGCAGTCGTGCCCGTCACTACTACCATTCACAAATGAGATGAGTGCACTCGTGCCCTTCACTACTACAATTCACGACTGAGATTAGTGCAATCGTGCCCTTCACGACTACGATTCACTACTGAGATTAATGCACTCATGCCTGTCACTACTGCCATTCACAACTGTGATTATTGCAGTCATGCCTGTCACTGCTGCCATTCACTGCTGAGATTAATACACTCGTGCCTGTCACTACTACCATTCACTGCCGAGATTAATACTGGCGTGCCTGTCACTACTGCCATTCACTACTGAGATTACTGCAGTCGTGCCCGTCACTACTACCATTCACTACTCAGATTAATGCACTCGTGCCCGTCACTATTACCATTCACTCCTGAGATTAATGCACTCGTGCCTGTCACGACTATCATTCACTACTGAGATTAATGCACTCGTGCCCGTCACTACTACCATTCACTACTCAGATTAATGCACTCATGCCTGTCACTACTACCATTCAGAACTGTATTTATTGCACTCGTGCCTGTCACTACTGCCATTCACTGCTGAGATTTATACTGTCGTGCCTGTCACTACTGAGATTAATGCACTCGTGCCTGTCACATGAACCAGTCACGACTGAGATTAGTGTACTCGTGCCTGTCACGACTGAGATTAATGCACTACAACCATTCACTACTACGATTCACTGCTGAGATTAATGCACCCGTGCCCATCAGTACTACCATTCACGACTGAGATTAATGCACTCGTGCCTGTCACTACTACCATTCACTGCTGAGATTAATACTGTCGTGCCTGTCACTACTGCCATTCACGACTGAGATTAATGCACTCGTGCCCTTCACTACTGTGATTCACAACTGAGATTAGTGCAATCGTGCCCTTCACGACTACGATTCACTACTGAGATTAATGCACTCGTGCTCTTAACTACTACGATTCACTACTGAGATTAATGCAGTCGTGCCCATCACGACCAGCATTCACGACTGAGATTAACGCACTCATGCCCGTCACTACTACGATTCACTACTGAGATTAATGCACTCGTGCCCGTCACAACTACCATTCACGACTGAGATTAATGCACTTGTGCCCATCACGACTGAGATTAATGCACTCATGCCTGTCACGACTACCATTCAGTACTGAGATTAATGCTGCGGTGCCTGTCACGATTACCATTAACTCCTGAGATTAATGCAGTTGGTGTTGTCACTTCTGAGATCAATGCAGTCGTGCCCGTCACTACTATGATCCACTACTGCGATTAATGCCCTCGTGCCTGTCACTACTATGATTCACTACTGAAATTAATGCACTCGCACCCACCACTACTATGATTAGTGCAATCGTGCCGGTCACTACTGCCATTCACGACTGAGATTAATGCACTACTACCATTCACTACTACGATTCACGACTGAGATTAATGCACTCGTGCCCGTCACTACTACCATTCACAACTATGATTAATGCACTTGTGCCTGTCACTACTACCATTCACGATTGAGATTAGTGCACTCGTGCCCTTCACTACTACGATTCACTACTGAGATTCGTGCACTCGTGCCCTTCACTACTGCGATTCACTACTGAGATTAATGCATTCGTGTCTGTCACGATTACCATTAACGACTGAGATTAATGCAGTTGGTGCTGTCACTACTGAGATTAATGCAGTCGAGCCTGTCACTACTACGATTCACTGCTGAGATTAATACTGACGTGCCTGTCACTACTGCCATTCACTACTAAGATTACTGCAGTCGTGCCCGTCACTACGACCATTCAGAACTGTGATTATTGCACTCGTGACTGTCACTACTACCATTCACTGCTGAGATTTATACTGTCGTGCCTGTCACTACTGAGATTAATGCACTCGTGCCTGTCACATCAACCAGTCACGACTGAAATTAGTGTACTCGTGCCTGTCACTACTACCATTCACTGCTGAGATTAATATGTCGTGCCTGTCACTACTGCCATTCACTACTGAGATTAATGCAGTTGGTGCTGTCACTTCTGAGATTAATGCAGTCGTGCCTGTCACTACTATGATCCACTACTGCGATTAATGCACTCGTGCCTGTCACTACGACGATTCACTACTGAGATTAATGCACTCGCACCCACCACTACTATGATTAATGCAGTCGTGCCCGTCACTACTACGATTCACAACTGAGATGAGTGCACTCGTGCCCTTCACTATACGATTCACGACTGAGATTAGTGCAATCGTGCCCTTCACGACTACGATTCACTACTGAGATTAATGCAGTCGTGCCCGTCACGACTACCATTCACGACTGAGATTAGTGCAGTCGTGCCGGTCACTACTACCATTCACGACTGAGATTAATGCACTCGTGCCCGTCACTACTACCATTCACTACTCAGATTAATGCACTCGTGCCTGTCACTACTGCCATTCACTACTGAGATTAATTCACTCGTGCCCGTCACTATTACCATTCACTACTGAGATTAATGCACTCGTGCCTGTTACTACTACCATTCACTACTGAGATTAATGTGCGCGTGCCTGTCATTACTAAGATTAATGCACTACGACCATTCACTATTACGATTCACTGCTGAGATTAATGCACCCGTGCCCGTCAGCACTACGATTCACTGCTGAGATTAATACTGGCGTGCCTGTCACTACTGCCATTCACGACTGAGATTACTGCAGTCGTGCCCGTCACTATTACCATTCACTACTCAGATTAATGCACTCGTGCCCGTCACTATTACCATTCACAACTGAGATTAATGCAGTTGGTGCTGTCACAACTGAGATTAATGCAGTCGTGCCCGTCACCACTACGATTCACTACTGAGATTAATGCACTCGTACCCACCACTACTATGATTAATGCAGTCGTGCCCGTCAGTACGACCATTCACGATTGAGATTAATGCACTCGTGGCAGTCACTACTATCATTCACAAGTGAGATTAATGCACTCGTGCCCTTCACTACTACCATTCACTACTGTAATTATTGCAGTCATGCCTGTCACTACTGCCATTCACAACTGTGATTATTGCAGTCATGCCTGTCACTACTGCCATTCACTGCTGAGATTAATGCACTCGTGCCTGTCACTACTACCATTCACTACTGCGATTAATGCACTCGTGCCTGTCACTACCACCATTCACTGCTGAGATTAATGCATTCGTGCCCGTCACTATGACTATTCACTGCTGAGATTAATGCACTTGTGCCCGTCACTATTACCATTCACTGCTGAGATTAATGCACTCGTGCCTGTCACATCAACCAGTCACTACTGAGATTAATGTACTCGTGCCTGTCACTACTAAGATTAATGCACAACGACCATTCACTTCTCCGATTCACTGCTGAGATTAATACTGTCGTGCCTGTCACTACTGTCATTCACGACTGAGATTAATGTACTCATGCCCTTCACTACTACGATTCACAACTGAGATTAGTGCAATCGTGCCCTTCACGACGACGATTCACGACTGAGATTAATGCAATCGTGCTCTTCACTACTACGATTCACTACTGAGATTAATGCAGTCGTGCCCGTCATGACTACTATTCACTACTGAGATTAGTGCAGTCGTGCCCGTCACTACTACCATTCACGACTGAGATTAATGCACTCATGCCCTTCACTACTACGATTCACAACTGAGATTAACGCACTCGTGCCCGTCACGAATACCATTCACGACTGAGATTAATGCAGTCGTGCCCATCACTACTACCATTCACTACTGCGATGAATGCACTTGTGCCTGTCACTAATACCATTCACGACCGAGATTAATGCAGTTGTGCCTGTCACTACGACCATTCACTGCTGAGATTAATGCACTCGTGTCCGTCACGATTACCATTCACTACTGAGATTAATGCACTTGTGCCTGTCACTACTCCCATTCACAACTGAGATTAATGCAGTCGTGCCTGTCACTACTGCCATTCATGACTGAGATTAATGCTGCCATGCCTGTCACCATTACCATTAACTACTGAGATTAATGCAGTTGGTGCTGTCACTACTGAGATTAATGCAGTCGTGCCCGTCACTACTGTGACCCATCACTGCAATTAATGCACTCGTGCCTGTCACGACTACGATTCACTGCTGAGATTAATGCACTCGCAACCACCACTACTATGATTAATGCAGTCGTGCCCATCACTACTACGATTCACTACTGAGATTAATGCACTCGTGCCCTTCACTACTCCGATTCACTACTGAGATTAATGCAGTCCTGCCCGTCACGACTACCATTCACTACTGAGATTAGTGCATTCGTGCCGGTCACTGCTGCCATTCACTACTGAGATTAATGCACTTGTGCCCGTCACTACTACCATTCACAACTGTGATTTTTGCAGTCATGCCTGCCACTACTGCCATTCACTGCTGAGATAAATACTGTCATGCCTGTCACTACTGCCATTCACTACTGAGATTACTGCAGTCGTGCCCATCACTCCTACCATTCACTACTCAGTTTAATGCACTCGTGCCCGTCACGACTACCATTCATTACTGAGATTAATGCACTCGTGCACATCACTACTACCATTCACTACTGAGATTAGTGCAGTCGTGCCTGTCACTACTGCCATTCACTACTGAGATTAATGCACTCGTGCCCTTCACTACTACGATTCACAACTGAGATTAATGCAATCGTGCCCTTCACGACTACAATTCACTACTGAGATTAGTGCACTCGTGCCGGTCACTACGACCATTCACGACTGAGATTAACGCACTACTACCATTCACTACTACGATTCACTTCTGAGATTAATGCACTCGTGCCCGTCACTACTACCATTCACTACTCAGATTAATGCACTCATGCCTGTCTCTAATACCATTCACAACTGTGATTATTGCAGTCATGCCTGTCACTACTGCCATTCACTACTGAGATTAGTGCACTCGTGCCGGTCACTACGACCATTCACGACTGAGATTAATGCACAACGACCATTCACTTCTCCGATTCACTGCTGAGATTAATACTGTCGTGCCTGTCACTACTGTCATTCACGACTGAGATTAATGTACTCATGCCCTTCACTACTACGATTCACAACTGAGATTAGTGCAATCGTGCCCTTCACGACTACGATTCACGACTGAGATTAATGCACTCGTGCTCTTCACTACTACGATTCACTACTGAGATTAATGCAGTCGTGCCCGTCATGACTACTATTCACTACTGAGATTAGTGCAGTCGTGCCCGTCACTACTACCATTCACGACTGAGATTAATGCACTCATGCCCTTCACTACTACGATTCACAACTGAGATTAACGCACTCGTGCCCGTCACGAATACCATTCACGACTGAGATTAATGCAGTCGTGCCCATCACTACTACCATTCACAACTGAGATTAATGCAGTCGTGCCTGTCACTACTGCCATTCATGACTGAGATTAATGCTGCCATGCCTGTCACCATTACCATTAACTACTGAGATTAATGCAGTTGGTGCTGTCACTACTGAGATTAGTGCAGTCGTGCCCGTCACCACTGTGACCCATCACTGCAATTAATGCACTCGTGCCTGTCACGACTACGATTCACTGCTGAGATTAATGCACTCGCAACCACCACTACTATGATTAATGCAGTCGTGCCCATCACTACTACGATTCACTACTGAGATTAATGCACTCGTGCCCTTCACTACTCCGATTAATGCAGTTGTGCCTGTCACTACGACCATTCACGACTGAGATTAATGCACTTGTGCCCATATCTACTGCCATTAACGACTGAGATTAAAGCAGTCGTGCCCGTCACTTCTACGATTCACTACTGAGATTAATGCACTCGTGCCCGTCACAACTACCATTCACGACTGAGATTAATGCAGTCGTGCCTGTCACTACTACCATTCACGACTGAGATTAATGCACTCGTGCCGGTCACTACGACCATTCACGACTGAGATTAACGCACTACTACCATTCACTACTACGATTCACTTCTGAGATTAATGCACTCGTGCCCGTCACTACTACCATTCACTACTCAGATTAATGCACTCATGCCTGTCTCTAATACCATTCACAACTGTGATTATTGCAGTCATGCCTGTCACTACTGCCATTCACTACTGAGATTAATGCACTCGTGCCCGTCACTACTATTATTCACAACTGAGATTAATGCACTTGTGCCCATCACTACTGCGATTAATGCAGTTGTGCCTGTCACTACGACCATTCACGACTGAGATTAACGCACTACTACCATTCACTACTACGATTCACTGCTGAGATTAATGCACTCGTGCCCGTCACTACTGCCATTCACTACTCAGATTAATGCACTCATGCCTGTCACTAATACCATTCACAACTGTGATTATTGCAGTCATGCCTGTCACTACTGCCATTCACTACTGAGATTAATGCACTCGTGCCCGTCACTACTATTATTCACAACAGAGATTAATGCACTTGTGCCCATCACTACTGCCATTCACTACTGCGATTAATGCAGTTGTGCCTGTCACTACGACCATTCACGACTGAGATTAATGCACTTGTGCCCATATCTACTGCCATTCACGACTGAGATTAAAGCAGTCGTGCCCGTCACTTCTACGATTCACTACTGAGATTAATGCACTCGTGCCCGTCACAACTACCATTCACGACTGAGATTAATGCAGTCGTGCCTGTCACTACTACCATTCACGACTGAGATTAATGCACTCGTGCCCGTCACAACTACCATTCACTGCTGAGATTAATACTGTCGTGCCTGTCACTACTGCCATTCACTACTATTACTGCAGTCGTGCCCGTCATACTACCATATACGACTCAGATTATTGCACTCGTGCCTGTCACTTCTACCATTCACGACTGAGATTAATGCACTCGTGCCTGTCACTTCTACCATTCACTGCTGAGATTATTGCACTCGTGCCTGTCACTACTGAGATTAATGCACTCGTGCCAGTCACTACTACCATTCACGACTGAGATTAATACACTTGTGCCCATTATGACTGAGATTAATGCACTCGTGCCTGTCACGACTACCATTCACGACTGAGATTAATGCAGTCGTGCCTGTCACTCCTGCCATTCACGACTGAGTTTAATGCTGCCGTGCCTGTCACGATTACCATTAACTGCTGAGATTAATGCAGTTGGTGCTGTCACTACTGAGATTCATGCAGTCGTGCCTGTCACTACTATGATCCATTTCTGCGATTAATGCACTCGTGCCTGTCACTACTACGATTCACTACTGAGATTAATGCACTCGCACCCATCACTACTATGATTAATGCAGTCGTGCCCATCACTACTACCATTCACAACTGAGATGAGTGCATTCGTGCCCTTCACTACTACGATTCACAACTGAGATTAATGCACTCGTGCCCTTCACTACTCCGATTCACTACTGAGATTAATGCAGTCGTGCCCGTCACGACTACCATTCACTACTGAGATTAGTGCAGTCGTGCCGGTCACTACTACCATTCACTACTGAGATTAACGCATTACTACCATTCACTACTACCATTCACAACTGTGATTATTGCAGTCATGCCTGTCACTACTGCATTTCACTGCTGAGATTAATACTGTCGTGCCTGTCACTACTGCCATTCACGACTGAGATTACTGCAGTCGTGCCCGTCACTACTACCATTCACTACTCAGATTAATGCACTCGTGCCCGTCACTATTATCATTCACTACTGAGATTAATGCACTTGTGCCCATCACTACTACCATTAACGACTGAGATTAAAGCAGTCGTGCCCGTCACTTCTACGATTCACGACGGAGTTTAATGCGGCCGTGCCTGTCACGATTACCATTAACAACTGAGATTAATGCAGTCGTGCCTGTCACTATTGCCATTCACGACGGAGTTTAATGCTGCCGTGCCTGTCACGATTACCATTAACTACTGAGATTAATGCAGTTGGTGCTGACACTACTGAGATTAATGCAGTCGTGCCCGTCACTACTATGATCCATTACTGCGATTAATTCACTCGTGCCTGTCACTACTACGATTCACGACTGAGATTAGTGCAATCGTGCCCTTCACGACTACGATTCACGACTGAGATTAATGCACTCGTGCCCGTCACTTCTACGATTCACTACTGAGATTAATGCACTCGTGCCCGTCACAACTACCATTCACGACTGAGATTAATGCAATCGGGCCTGTCACTATTACCATTCACTACTGAGATTAAGGCACTCCTGCCCATCACTACTACCATTCACTGCTGAGATTAATACTGTCGTGCCTGTCACTACTGCCATTCACTACTATTACTGCAGTCGTGCCCGTCACTACTACCATATACTACTCAGATTATTGCACTCGTGCCTGTCACTACTACCATTCATCACTGAGATTATTGCACTCGTGCCTGTCACTACTACCATTCACTGCTGAGATTAATGCACTCGTGCCCGTCACTACTTTCATTCACGACTGAGATTAATACACTTGTGCCCATTACGACTGAGATTAATGCACTTGTGCCTGTCACTACTCCCATTCACAACTGAGATTAATGCAGTCGTGCCTGTCACTACTGCCATTCACGACGGAGTTTAATGCTGCCGTGCCTGTCACGATTACCATTAACAACTGAGATTAATGCAGTCGTGCCTGTCACTACTGCCATTCACGACGGAGTTTAATGCTGCCGTGCCTGTCACGATTACCATTAACTACTGAGATTAATGCAGTTGGTGCTGACACTACTGAGATTAATGCAGTCGTGCCCGTCACTACTATGATCCATTACTGCGATTAATTCACTCGTGCCTGTCACTACTATGATTCACGACTCAGATTAGTGCAATCGTGCCCTTCACGACTACGATTCACGACTGAGATTAATGCAGTCGCGCCCGTCACTACTACCATTCACAACTGTGATTATTGCAGTCATGCCTGTCAGTACTGCATTTCACTGCTGAGATTAATACTGTCATGCCTGTCACGACTGCCATTCACTACTGAGATTACTGCAGTCGTGCCCGTCACTATTACCATTCACTACTGAGATTATTGCACTCGTGCCCGTCACGACTACCATTCACTACTGAGATTAGTGCACTCGAGCCGGTCACTATTACCATTCACTACTGAGATTAACGCACGACTACCATTCACGACGACGATTCACTGCTGAGATTAATGCACTCATGCCTGTCACGACTGTCATTCACGACTGAGATTAATGCACTCGGGCCCGTCACTACTACCATTCACTACTCAGATTAATGCACTCATGCCTGTCACTACTACCATTCACAACTGTGATTATTGCACTCGTGCATGTCACTACTACCATTCACTACTGAGATTAACGTACTCGTGCCTGTCACTACTGCCATTCACTGCTGAGATTAATGCACTCGTGCCTGTCACTACGACCATTCACGACTGAGATTATTGCATTCGTACCTATCATTACTACCATTCACTACTGAGTTTAATGCACTCGTGCATGTCACTACTACCAGTCACTACTGAGATTAATGTACTCGTGCCTGTCACTACTAAGATTAATGCACTACGACCATTCACTACTCCGATTCACTGCTGAGATTAATGCACCCGTGCCCGTCAGTACTACCATTCACGACTGAGATTAATGCACTCGTGCCTGTCACTACTACCATTCACTGCTGAGATTAATACTGTCGTGCCTGTCACTACTGCCATTCACTACTGAGATTAATGCACTCGTGCCCTTCACTACTACGATTCACAACTGAGATTAATGCAATCGTGCCCTTCACGACTACGATTCACTACTGAGATTAATGCAGTCGTGCCCGTCACAACTACCATTCACGACTGAGATTAGTGCACTCGTGCCGGTCACTACGACCATTCACTACTGAGATTAACGCACTACTGCCATTCACTACTACGATTCACGACTGAGATTAATGCACTCGTGCCCGTCACTACTACCATTCACTACTCAGATTAATGCACTCATGCCTGTCACTAATACCATTCACAACTGTGATTATTGCAGTCATGCCTGTCACTACTGCCATTCACGACTGAGATTAATGCACTCGTGCCCGTCACTACTATTATTCACAACTGAGATCAATGCACTTGTGCCCATCACTACTGCCATTCACTACTGCGATTAATGCAGTTGTGCCTGTCACTACGACCATTCACGACTGAGATTAATGCACTTGTGCCCATATCTACTGCCATTAACGACTGAGATTAAAGCAGTCGTGCCCGTCACTTCTACGATTCACTACTGTGATTAATGCACTCGTGCCCGTCACAACTACCATTCACGACTGAGATTAATGCAGTCGTGCCTGTCACTACTACCATTCACGACTGAGATTAATGCACTCGTGCCCGTCACAACTACCATTCACGACTGAGATTAATGCAGTCGTGCCTGTCACTACTACCATTCACGACTGAGATTAATGCACTCGTGCCCGTCACAACTACCATTCACTGCTGAGATTAATACTGTCGTGTCTGTCACTACTGCCATTCACTACTATTACTGCAGTCGTGCCCGTCATACTACCATATACTACTCAGATTATTGCACTCGTGCCTGTCACTTCTACCATTCACGACTGAGATTAATGCACTCGTGCCTGTCACTTCTACCATTCACTGCTGAGATTATTGCACTCGTGCCTGTCACTACTACCATTCACTGCTGAGATTAATGCCCTCGTGCCAGTCACTACTACCATTCACGACTGAGATTAATGCACTTGTGCCCATTATGACTGAGATTAATGCACTCGTGCCTGTCACGACTACCATTCACGACTGAGATTAATGCACTTGTGCCTGTCACTACTCCCATTCACAACTGAGATTAATGCAGTCGTGCCTGTCACTCCTGCCATTCACGACTGAGTTTAATGCTGCCGTGCCTGTCACGATTACCATTAACTGCTGAGATTAATGCAGTTGGTGCTGTCACTACTGAGATTAATGCAGTCGTGCCTGTCACTACTATGATCCATTTCTGCGATTAATGCACTCGTGCCTGTCACTACTATGATTCACTACTGAGATTAATGCACTCGCACCCATCACTACTATGATTAATGCAGTCGTGCCCATCACTACTACCATTCACAACTGAGATGAGAGCATTCGTGCCCTTCACTACTACGATTCACAACTGAGATTAATGCACTCGTGCCCTTCACTACTCCGATTCACTACTGAGATTAATGCAGTCGTGCCCGTCACGACTACCATTCACTACTGAGATTAGTGCAGTCGTGCCGGTCACTACTACCATTCACTACTGAGATTAACGCATTACTACCATTCACTACTACCATTCACAACTGTGATTATTGCAGTCATGCCTGTCACTACTGCATTTCACTGCTGAGATTAATACTGTCGTGCCTGTCACTACTGCCATTCACGACTGAGATTACTGCAGTCGTGCCCGTCACTACTACCATTCACTACTCAGATTAATGCACTCGTGCCCGTCACTATTATCATTCACTACTGAGATTAATGCACTTGTGCCCATCACTACTACCATTAACGACTGAGATTAAAGCAGTCGTGCCCGTCACTTCTACGATTCACGACGGAGTTTAATGCGGCCGTGCCTGTCACGATTACCATTAACAACTGAGATTAATGCAGTCGTGCCTGTCACTATTGCCATTCACGACGGAGTTTAATGCTGCCGTGCCTGTCACGATTACCATTAACTACTGAGATTAATGCAGTTGGTGCTGACACTACTGAGATTAATGCAGTCGTGCCCGTCACTACTATGATCCATTACTGCGATTAATTCACTCGTGCCTGTCACTACTACGATTCACGACTGAGATTAGTGCAATCGTGCCCTTCACGACTACGATTCACGACTGAGATTAATGCACTCGTGCCCGTCACTTCTACGATTCACTACTGAGATTAATGCACTCGTGCCCGTCACAACTACCATTCACGACTGAGATTAATGCAATCGGGCCTGTCACTATTACCATTCACTACTGAGATTAAGGCACTCGTGCCCATCACTACTACCATTCACTGCTGAGATTAATACTGTCGTGCCTGTCACTACTGCCATTCACTACTATTACTGCAGTCGTGCCCGTCACTACTACCATATACTACTCAGATTATTGCACTCGTGCCTGTCACTACTACCATTCATCACTGAGATTATTGCACTCGTGCCTGTCACTACTACCATTCACTGCTGAGATTAATGCACTCGTGCCCGTCACTACTTTCATTCACGACTGAGATTAATACACTTGTGCCCATTACGACTGAGATTAATGCACTTGTGCCTGTCACTACTCCCATTCACAACTGAGATTAATGCAGTCGTGCCTGTCACTACTGCCATTCACGACGGAGTTTAATGCTGCCGTGCCTGTCACGATTACCATTAACAACTGAGATTAATGCAGTCGTGCCTGTCACTACTGCCATTCACGACGGAGTTTAATGCTGCCGTGCCTGTCACGATTACCATTAACTACTGAGATTAATGCAGTTGGTGCTGACACTACTGAGATTAATGCAGTCGTGCCCGTCACTACTATGATCCATTACTGCGATTAATTCACTCGTGCCTGTCACTACTATGATTCACGACTCAGATTAGTGCAATCGTGCCCTTCACGACTACGATTCATGACTGAGATTAATGCAGTCGCGCCCGTCACTACTACCATTCACAACTGTGATTATTGCAGTCATGCCTGTCAGTACTGCATTTCACTGCTGAGATTAATACTGTCATGCCTGTCACGACTGCCATTCACTACTGAGATTACTGCAGTCGTGCCCGTCACTATTACCATTCACTACTGAGATTATTGCACTCGTGCCCGTCACGACTACCATTCACTACTGAGATTAGTGCACTCGAGCCGGTCACTATTACCATTCACTACTGAGATTAACGCACGACTACCATTCACGACGACGATTCACTGCTGAGATTAATGCACTCATGCCTGTCACGACTGTCATTCACGACTGAGATTAATGCACTCGGGCCCGTCACTACTACCATTCACTACTCAGATTAATGCACTCATGCCTGTCACTACTACCATTCACAACTGTGATTATTGCACTCGTGCATGTCACTACTACCATTCACGACTGAGATTAACGTACTCGTGCCTGTCACTACTGCCATTCACTGCTGAGATTAATGCACTCGTGCCTGTCACTACGACCATTCACGACTGAGATTATTGCATTCGTACCTATCATTACTACCATTCACTACTGAGTTTAATGCACTCGTGCATGTCACTACTACCAGTCACTACTGAGATTAATGTACTCGTGCCTGTCACTACTAAGGTTAATGCACTACGACCATTCACTACTCCGATTCACTGCTGAGATTAATGCACCCGTGCCCGTCAGTACTACCATTCACGACTGAGATTAATGCACTCGTGCCTGTCACTACTACCATTCACTGCTGAGATTAATACTGTCGTGCCTGTCACTACTGCCATTCACTACTGAGATTAATGCACTCGTGCCCTTCACTACTACGATTCACAACTGAGATTAATGCAATCGTGCCCTTCACGACTACGATTCACTACTGAGATTAATGCAGTCGTGCCCGTCACAACTACCATTCACGACTGAGATTAGTGCACTCGTGCCGGTCACTACGACCATTCACTACTGAGATTAACGCACTACTACCATTCACTACTACGATTCACGACTGAGATTAATGCACTCGTGCCCGTCACTACTACCATTCACTACTCAGATTAATGCACTCATGCCTGTCACTAATACCATTCACAACTGTGATTATTGCAGTCATGCCTGTCACTACTGCCATTCACGACTGAGATTAATGCACTCGTGCCCGTCACTACTATTATTCACAACTGAGATCAATGCACTTGTGCCCATCACTACTGCCATTCACTACTGCGATTAATGCAGTTGTGCCTGTCACTACGACCATTCACGACTGAGATTAATGCACTTGTGCCCATATCTACTGCCATTAACGACTGAGATTAAAGCAGTCGTGCCCGTCACTTCTACGATTCACTACTGTGATTAATGCACTCGTGCCCGTCACAACTACCATTCACGACTGAGATTAATGCAGTCGTGCCTGTCACTACTACCATTCACGACTGAGATTAATGCACTCGTGCCCGTCACAACTACCATTCACTGCTGAGATTAATACTGTCGTGTCTGTCACTACTGCCATTCACTACTATTACTGCAGTCGTGCCCGTCATACTACCATATACTACTCAGATTATTGCACTCGTGCCTGTCACTTCTACCATTCACGACTGAGATTAATGCACTCGTGCCTGTCACTTCTACCATTCACTGCTGAGATTATTGCACTCGTGCCTGTCACTACTACCATTCACTGCTGAGATTAATGCCCTCGTGCCAGTCACTACTACCATTCACGACTGAGATTAATGCACTTGTGCCCATTATGACTGAGATTAATGCACTCGTGCCTGTCACGACTACCATTCACGACTGAGATTAATGCACTTGTGCCTGTCACTACTCCCATTCACAACTGAGATTAATGCAGTCGTGCCTGTCACTCCTGCCATTCACGACTGAGTTTAATGCTGCCGTGCCTGTCACGATTACCATTAACTGCTGAGATTAATGCAGTTGGTGCTGTCACTACTGAGATTAATGCAGTCGTGCCTGTCACTACTATGATCCATTTCTGCGATTAATGCACTCGTGCCTGTCACTACTACGATTCACTACTGAGATTAATGCACTCGCACCCATCACTACTATGATTAATGCAGTCGTGCCCATCACTACTACCATTCACAACTGAGATGAGAGCATTCGTGCCCTTCACTACTACGATTCACAACTGAGATTAATGCACTCGTGCCCTTCACTACTCCGATTCACTACTGAGATTAATGCAGTCGTGCCCGTCACGACTACCATTCACTACTGAGATTAGTGCAGTCGTGCCGGTCACTACTACCATTCACTACTGAGATTAACGCATTACTACCATTCACTACTACCATTCACAACTGTGATTATTGCAGTCATGCCTGTCACTACTGCATTTCACTGCTGAGATTAATACTGTCGTGCCTGTCACTACTGCCATTCACGACTGAGATTACTGCAGTCGTGCCCGTCACTACTACCATTCACTACTCAGATTAATGCACTCGTGCCCGTCACTATTATCATTCACTACTGAGATTAATGCACTTGTGCCCATCACTACTACCATTAACGACTGAGATTAAAGCAGTCGTGCCCGTCACTTCTACGATTCACGACGGAGTTTAATGCGGCCGTGCCTGTCACGATTACCATTAACAACTGAGATTAATGCAGTCGTGCCTGTCACTATTGCCATTCACGACGGAGTTTAATGCTGCCGTGCCTGTCACGATTACCATTAACTACTGAGATTAATGCAGTTGGTGCTGACACTACTGAGATTAATGCAGTCGTGCCCGTCACTACTATGATCCATTACTGCGATTAATTCACTCGTGCCTGTCACTACTACGATTCACGACTGAGATTAGTGCAATCGTGCCCTTCACGACTACGATTCACGACTGAGATTAATGCACTCGTGCCCGTCACTTCTACGATTCACTACTGAGATTAATGCACTCGTGCCCGTCACAACTACCATTCACGACTGAGATTAATGCAATCGGGCCTGTCACTATTACCATTCACTACTGAGATTAAGGCACTCGTGCCCATCACTACTACCATTCACTGCTGAGATTAATACTGTCGTGCCTGTCACTACTGCCATTCACTACTATTACTGCAGTCGTGCCCGTCACTACTACCATATACTACTCAGATTATTGCACTCGTGCCTGTCACTACTACCATTCATCACTGAGATTATTGCACTCGTGCCTGTCACTACTACCATTCACTGCTGAGATTAATGCACTCGTGCCCGTCACTACTTTCATTCACGACTGAGATTAATACACTTGTGCCCATTACGACTGAGATTAATGCACTTGTGCCTGTCACTACTCCCATTCACAACTGAGATTAATGCAGTCGTGCCTGTCACTACTGCCATTCACGACGGAGTTTAATGCTGCCGTGCCTGTCACGATTACCATTAACAACTGAGATTAATGCAGTCGTGCCTGTCACTACTGCCATTCACGACGGAGTTTAATGCTGCCGTGCCTGTCACGATTACCATTAACTACTGAGATTAATGCAGTTGGTGCTGACACTACTGAGATTAATGCAGTCGTGCCCGTCACTACTATGATCCATTACTGCGATTAATTCACTCGTGCCTGTCACTACTATGATTCACGACTCAGATTAGTGCAATCGTGCCCTTCACGACTACGATTCATGACTGAGATTAATGCAGTCGCGCCCGTCACTACTACCATTCACAACTGTGATTATTGCAGTCATGCCTGTCAGTACTGCATTTCACTGCTGAGATTAATACTGTCATGCCTGTCACGACTGCCATTCACTACTGAGATTACTGCAGTCGTGCCCGTCACTATTACCATTCACTACTGAGATTATTGCACTCGTGCCCGTCACGACTACCATTCACTACTGAGATTAGTGCACTCGAGCCGGTCACTATTACCATTCACTACTGAGATTAACGCACGACTACCATTCACGACGACGATTCACTGCTGAGATTAATGCACTCATGCCTGTCACGACTGTCATTCACGACTGAGATTAATGCACTCGGGCCCGTCACTACTACCATTCACTACTCAGATTAATGCACTCATGCCTGTCACTACTACCATTCACAACTGTGATTATTGCACTCGTGCATGTCACTACTACCATTCACTACTGAGATTAACGTACTCGTGCCTGTCACTACTGCCATTCACTGCTGAGATTAATGCACTCGTGCCTGTCACTACGACCATTCACGACTGAGATTATTGCATTCGTACCTATCATTACTACCATTCACTACTGAGTTTAATGCACTCGTGCCTGTCACTACTACCAGTCACTACTGAGATTAATGTACTCGTGCCTGTCACTACTAAGATTAATGCACTACGACCATTCACTACTCCGATTCACTGCTGAGATTAATGCACCCGTGCCCGTCAGTACTACCATTCACGACTGAGATTAATGCACTCGTGCCTGTCACTACTACCATTCACTGCTGAGATTAATACTGTCGTGCCTGTCACTACTGCCATTCACTACTGAGATTAATGCACTCGTGCCCTTCACTACTACGATTCACAACTGAGATTAATGCAATCGTGCCCTTCACGACTACGATTCACTACTGAGATTAATGCAGTCGTGCCCGTCACAACTACCATTCACGACTGAGATTAGTGCACTCGTGCCGGTCACTACGACCATTCACTACTGAGATTAACGCACTACTACCATTCACTACTACGATTCACGACTGAGATTAATGCACTCGTGCCCGTCACTACTACCATTCACTACTCAGATTAATGCACTCATGCCTGTCACTAATACCATTCACAACTGTGATTATTGCAGTCATGCCTGTCACTACTGCCATTCACGACTGAGATTAATGCACTCGTGCCCGTCACTACTATTATTCACAACTGAGATCAATGCACTTGTGCCCATCACTACTGCCATTCACTACTGCGATTAATGCAGTTGTGCCTGTCACTACGACCATTCACGACTGAGATTAATGCACTTGTGCCCATATCTACTGCCATTAACGACTGAGATTAAAGCAGTCGTGCCCGTCACTTCTACGATTCACTACTGTGATTAATGCACTCGTGCCCGTCACAACTACCATTCACGACTGAGATTAATGCAGTCGTGCCTGTCACTACTACCATTCACGACTGAGATTAATGCACTCGTGCCCGTCACAACTACCATTCACTGCTGAGATTAATACTGTCGTGTCTGTCACTACTGCCATTCACTACTATTACTGCAGTCGTGCCCGTCATACTACCATATACTACTCAGATTATTGCACTCGTGCCTGTCACTTCTACCATTCACGACTGAGATTAATGCACTCGTGCCTGTCACTTCTACCATTCACTGCTGAGATTATTGCACTCGTGCCTGTCACTACTACCATTCACTGCTGAGATTAATGCCCTCGTGCCAGTCACTACTACCATTCACGACTGAGATTAATGCACTTGTGCCCATTATGACTGAGATTAATGCACTCGTGCCTGTCACGACTACCATTCACGACTGAGATTAATGCACTTGTGCCTGTCACTACTCCCATTCACAACTGAGATTAATGCAGTCGTGCCTGTCACTCCTGCCATTCACGACTGAGTTTAATGCTGCCGTGCCTGTCACGATTACCATTAACTGCTGAGATTAATGCAGTTGGTGCTGTCACTACTGAGATTAATGCAGTCGTGCCTGTCACTACTATGATCCATTTCTGCGATTAATGCACTCGTGCCTGTCACTACTACGATTCACTACTGAGATTAATGCACTCGCACCCATCACTACTATGATTAATGCAGTCGTGCCCATCACTACTACCATTCACAACTGAGATGAGAGCATTCGTGCCCTTCACTACTACGATTCACAACTGAGATTAATGCACTCGTGCCCTTCACTACTCCGATTCACTACTGAGATTAATGCAGTCGTGCCCGTCACGACTACCATTCACTACTGAGATTAGTGCAGTCGTGCCGGTCACTACTACCATTCACTACTGAGATTAACGCATTACTACCATTCACTACTACCATTCACAACTGTGATTATTGCAGTCATGCCTGTCACTACTGCATTTCACTGCTGAGATTAATACTGTCGTGCCTGTCACTACTGCCATTCACGACTGAGATTACTGCAGTCGTGCCCGTCACTACTACCATTCACTACTCAGATTAATGCACTCGTGCCCGTCACTATTATCATTCACTACTGAGATTAATGCACTTGTGCCCATCACTACTACCATTAACGACTGAGATTAAAGCAGTCGTGCCCGTCACTTCTACGATTCACGACGGAGTTTAATGCGGCCGTGCCTGTCACGATTACCATTAACAACTGAGATTAATGCAGTCGTGCCTGTCACTATTGCCATTCACGACGGAGTTTAATGCTGCCGTGCCTGTCACGATTACCATTAACTACTGAGATTAATGCAGTTGGTGCTGACACTACTGAGATTAATGCAGTCGTGCCCGTCACTACTATGATCCATTACTGCGATTAATTCACTCGTGCCTGTCACTACTACGATTCACGACTGAGATTAGTGCAATCGTGCCCTTCACGACTATGATTCACGACTGAGATTAATGCACTCGTGCCCGTCACTTCTACGATTCACTACTGAGATTAATGCACTCGTGCCCGTCACAACTACCATTCACGACTGAGATTAATGCAATCGGGCCTGTCACTATTACCATTCACTACTGAGATTAAGGCACTCGTGCCCATCACTACTACCATTCACTGCTGAGATTAATACTGTCGTGCCTGTCACTACTGCCATTCACTACTATTACTGCAGTCGTGCCCGTCACTACTACCATATACTACTCAGATTATTGCACTCGTGCCTGTCACTACTACCATTCATCACTGAGATTATTGCACTCGTGCCTGTCACTACTACCATTCACTGCTGAGATTAATGCACTCGTGCCCGTCACTACTTTCATTCACGACTGAGATTAATACACTTGTGCCCATTACGACTGAGATTAATGCACTTGTGCCTGTCACTACTCCCATTCACAACTGAGATTAATGCAGTCGTGCCTGTCACTACTGCCATTCACGACGGAGTTTAATGCTGCCGTGCCTGTCACGATTACCATTAACAACTGAGATTAATGCAGTCGTGCCTGTCACTACTGCCATTCACGACGGAGTTTAATGCTGCCGTGCCTGTCACGATTACCATTAACTACTGAGATTAATGCAGTTGGTGCTGACACTACTGAGATTAATGCAGTCGTGCCCGTCACTACTATGATCCATTACTGCGATTAATTCACTCGTGCCTGTCACTACTATGATTCACGACTCAGATTAGTGCAATCGTGCCCTTCACGACTACGATTCACGACTGAGATTAATGCAGTCGCGCCCGTCACTACTACCATTCACAACTGTGATTATTGCAGTCATGCCTGTCAGTACTGCATTTCACTGCTGAGATTAATACTGTCATGCCTGTCACGACTGCCATTCACTACTGAGATTACTGCAGTCGTGCCCGTCACTATTACCATTCACTACTGAGATTATTGCACTCGTGCCCGTCACGACTACCATTCACTACTGAGATTAGTGCACTCGAGCCGGTCACTATTACCATTCACTACTGAGATTAACGCACGACTACCATTCACGACGACGATTCACTGCTGAGATTAATGCACTCATGCCTGTCACGACTGTCATTCACGACTGAGATTAATGCACTCGGGCCCGTCACTACTACCATTCACTACTCAGATTAATGCACTCATGCCTGTCACTACTACCATTCACAACTGTGATTATTGCACTCGTGCATGTCACTACTACCATTCACTACTGAGATTAACGTACTCGTGCCTGTCACTACTGCCATTCACTGCTGAGATTAATGCACTCGTGCCTGTCACTACGACCATTCACGACTGAGATTATTGCATTCGTACCTATCATTACGACCATTCACTACTGAGTTTAATGCACTCGTGCCTGTCACTACTACCAGTCACTACTGAGATTAATGTACTCGTGCCTGTCACTACTAAGATTAATGCACTACGACCATTCACTACTCCGATTCACTGCTGAGATTAATGCACCCGTGCCCGTCAGTACTACCATTCACGACTGAGATTAATGCACTCTTGCCTGTCACTACTACCATTCACTGCTGAGATTAATACTGTCGTGCCTGTCACTACTGCCATTCACTGCTGAGATTAATGCACTCGTGCCTGTCACTACGACCATTCACGACTGAGATTATTGCATTCGTACCTGTCATTACTACCATTCACTACTGAGTTTAATGCACTCGTGCCTGTCACTACTACCAGTCACTACTGAGATTAATGTACTCGTGCCTGTCACTACTAAGATTAATGCACTACGACCATTCACTACTCCGATTCACTGCTGAGATTAATGCACCCGTGCCCGTCAGTACTACCATTCACGACTGAGATTAATGCACTCGTGCCTGTCACTACTACCATTCACTGCTGAGATTAATACTGTCGTGCCTGTCACTACTACCATTCACGACTGAGATTATTGCACTCGTGCCTGTCACGACTATCATTCACGACTGAGATGAATGCACTCGTGCCCGTCACTACTAAAATTCACTACTTAGATTAATGCACTCATGCCTGTCACTAATACCATTCACAACTGTGATTATTGCAGTCATGCCTGTCACTACTACCATTCACTCCTGAGATTAATGCACTCGTGCACATCACTACTGCCATTCACTGCTGAGATTAATGCACTCGTGCCTGTCACTACGACCACTCACTGCTGAGATTAATACTGTCGTGCCTGTCACTACTGCCATTCACTACTGAGATTAATGCACTCGTGCCCTTCACTACTACGATTCACAACTGAGATTAATGCAATCGTGCCCTTCAAGACTACGATTCACGACTGAGATTAATGCACTCGTGCCCGTCACTAATACCATTCACTACTCAGATTAATGCACTCATGCCTGTCACTAATACCATTCACAACTGTGATTATTGCAGTCATGCCTGTCACTACTGCCATTCACTACTGAGATTAATGCACTCGTTCCCGTCACTACTATTATTCACAACTGAGATCAATGCACTTGTGCCCATCACGACTGCCATTCACTGCTGCGATTAATGCAGTTGTGCCTGTCACTACGACCATTATCGACTGAGATTAATGCACTTGTGCCCATATCTACTGCCATTAACGACTGTGATTAAAGCAGTCGTGCCCGTCACTTCTACGATTCACTACTGTGATTAATGCACTCGTGCCCGTCACAACTACCATTCACGACTGAGATTAATGCAGTCGTGCCTGTCACTACTACCATTCACGACTGAGATTAATGCACTCGTGCCCGTCACAACTACCATTCACTGCTGAGATTAATACTGTCGTGCCTGTCACTACTGCCATTCACTACTATTACTGCAGTCGTGCCCGTCATACTACCATATACTACTCAGATTATTGCACTCGTGCCTGTCACTTCTACCATTCACGACTGAGATTAATGCACTCGTGCCTGTCACTTCTACCATTCACTGCTGAGATTATTGCACTCGTGCCTGTCACTACTACCATTCACCACTGAGATTAATGCATTCATGCCCGTCACTACTACCATTCACAACTGTGATTATTGCAATCATGCCCGTCACTACTGCCATTCACTCCTGAGATTAATGCACTCGTGCACGTCACTACTACCATTCACTACTGAGATTAATGCACTCGTGCCCGTCACTACTATTATTCACAACTGAGATTAATGCACTTGTGCCTGTCACTCCTACCATTCACTACTGAGATTAGAGCACTCGTGCCCTTCACTACTACGATTCACGACTGAGATTAATGCACTCGTGCCCTTCACTACTACGATTCACTACTGAGATTAGTGCACTCGTGCCCTTCACTACTGCGATTCACTACTGAGATTAGTGCACTCGTGCCCTTCACTACTGCGATTCACGACTGAGATTAATGCACTCGTGCCCGTCACTACTACCATTCACTACTGAGATCAGTGCATTCGTGCCGGTCACTGCTGCCATTCACTACTGAGATTAATGCACTTGTGCCCGTCACTACTACCATTCACAACTGTGATTTTTGCAGTCATGCCTGCCACTACTGCCATTCACTGCTGAGATAAATACTGTCATGCCTGTCACTACTGCCATTCACTACTGAGATTACTGCAGTCGTGCCCATCACTCCTACCATTCACTACTCAGTTTAATGCACTCGTGCCCGTCACGACTACCATTCACTACTGAGATTAATGCACTCGTGCACATCACTACTACCATTCACTACTGAGATTAGTGCAGTCGTGCCTGTCACTACTGCCATTCACTACTGAGATTAATGCACTCGTGCCCTTCACTACTACGATTCACAACTGAGATTAATGCAATCGTGCCCTTCACGACTACGATTCACTACTGAGATTAGTGCACTCGTGCCGGTCACTACGACCATTCACGACTGAGATTAACGCATTACTACCATTCACTACTACGATTCACTTCTGAGATTAATGCACTCGTGCCCGTCACTACTACCATTCACTACTCAGATTAATGCACTCATGCCTGTCTCTAATACCATTCACAACTGTGATTATTGCAGTCATGCCTGTCACTACTGCCATTCACAACTGAGATTAATGCACTTGTGCCCATCACTACTGCCATTCACTACTGCGATTAATGCAGTTGTGCCTGTCACTACGACCATTCACGACTGAGATTAATGCACTTGTGCCCATATCTACTGCCATTAACGACTGAGATTAAAGCAGTCGTGCCCGTCACTTCTACGATTCACTACTGAGATTAATGCACTCGTGTCCGTCACAACTACCATTCACGACTGAGATTAATGCAGTCGTGCCTGTCACTACTACCATTCACGACTGAGATTAATGCACTCGTGCCGGTCACTACGACCATTCACTACTGAGATTAACGCACTACTACCATTCACTACTACGATTCACTGCTGAGATTAATGCACTCGTGCCCGTCACTACTGCCATTCACTACTCAGATTAATGCACTCATGCCTGTCACTAATACCATTCACAACTGTGATTATTGCAGTCATGCCTGTCACTACTGCCATTCACTACTGAGATTAATGCACTCGTGCCCGTCACTACTATTATTCACAACAGAGATTAATGCACTTGTGCCCATCACTACTGCCATTCACTACTGCGATTAATGCAGTTGTGCCTGTCACTACGACCATTCACGACTGAGATTAATGCACTTGTGCCCATATCTACTGCCATTCACGACTGAGATTAAAGCAGTCGTGCCCGTCACTTCTACGATTCACTACTGAGATTAATGCACTCGTGCCCGTCACAACTACCATTCACGACTGAGATTAATGCAGTCGTGCCTGTCACTACTACCATTCACGACTGAGATTAATGCACTCGTGCCCGTCACAACTACCATTCACTGCTGAGATTAATACTGTCGTGCCTGTCACTACTGCCATTCACTACTATTACTGCAGTCGTGCCCGTCATACTACCATATACGACTCAGATTATTGCACTCGTGCCTGTCACTACTACCATTCACGACTGAGATTAATGCACTCGTGCCTGTCACTTCTACCATTCACTGCTGAGATTATTGCACTCGTGCCTGTCACTACTGAGATTAATGCACTCGTGCCAGTCACTACTGCCATTCACTACTGCGATTAATGCAGTTGTGCCTGTCACTACGACCATTCACGACTGAGATTAATGCACTTGTGCCTGTCACTTCTACCATTCACTGCTGAGATTATTGCACTCGTGCCTGTCACTACTACCATTCACTGCTGAGATTAATGCCCTCGTGCCAGTCACTACTACCATTCACGACTGAGATTAATGCACTTGTGCCCATTATGACTGAGATTAATGCACTCGTGCCTGTCACGACTACCATTCACGACTGAGATTAATGCACTTGTGCCTGTCACTACTCCCATTCACAACTGAGATTAATGCAGTCGTGCCTGTCACTCCTGCCATTCACGACTGAGTTTAATGCTGCCGTGCCTGTCACGATTACCATTAACTGCTGAGATTAATGCAGTTGGTGCTGTCACTACTGAGATTAATGCAGTCGTGCCTGTCACTACTATGATCCATTTCTGCGATTAATGCACTCGTGCCTGTCACTACTACGATTCACTACTGAGATTAATGCACTCGCACCCATCACTACTATGATTAATGCAGTCGTGCCCATCACTACTACCATTCACAACTGAGATGAGAGCATTCGTGCCCTTCACTACTACGATTCACAACTGAGATTAATGCACTCGTGCCCTTCACTACTCCGATTCACTACTGAGATTAATGCAGTCGTGCCCGTCACGACTACCATTCACTACTGAGATTAGTGCAGTCGTGCCGGTCACTACTACCATTCACTACTGAGATTAACGCATTACTACCATTCACTACTACCATTCACAACTGTGATTATTGCAGTCATGCCTGTCACTACTGCATTTCACTGCTGAGATTAATACTGTCGTGCCTGTCACTACTGCCATTCACGACTGAGATTACTGCAGTCGTGCCCGTCACTACTACCATTCACTACTCAGATTAATGCACTCGTGCCCGTCACTATTATCATTCACTACTGAGATTAATGCACTTGTGCCCATCACTACTACCATTAACGACTGAGATTAAAGCAGTCGTGCCCGTCACTTCTACGATTCACGACGGAGTTTAATGCGGCCGTGCCTGTCACGATTACCATTAACAACTGAGATTAATGCAGTCGTGCCTGTCACTATTGCCATTCACGACGGAGTTTAATGCTGCCGTGCCTGTCACGATTACCATTAACTACTGAGATTAATGCAGTTGGTGCTGACACTACTGAGATTAATGCAGTCGTGCCCGTCACTACTATGATCCATTACTGCGATTAATTCACTCGTGCCTGTCACTACTACGATTCACGACTGAGATTAGTGCAATCGTGCCCTTCACGACTACGATTCACGACTGAGATTAATGCACTCGTGCCCGTCACTTCTACGATTCACTACTGAGATTAATGCACTCGTGCCCGTCACAACTACCATTCACGACTGAGATTAATGCAATCGGGCCTGTCACTATTACCATTCACTACTGAGATTAAGGCACTCGTGCCCATCACTACTACCATTCACTGCTGAGATTAATACTGTCGTGCCTGTCACTACTGCCATTCACTACTATTACTGCAGTCGTGCCCGTCACTACTACCATATACTACTCAGATTATTGCACTCGTGCCTGTCACTACTACCATTCATCACTGAGATTATTGCACTCGTGCCTGTCACTACTACCATTCACTGCTGAGATTAATGCACTCGTGCCCGTCACTACTTTCATTCACGACTGAGATTAATACACTTGTGCCCATTACGACTGAGATTAATGCACTTGTGCCTGTCACTACTCCCATTCACAACTGAGATTAATGCAGTCGTGCCTGTCACTACTGCCATTCACGACGGAGTTTAATGCTGCCGTGCCTGTCACGATTACCATTAACAACTGAGATTAATGCAGTCGTGCCTGTCACTACTGCCATTCACGACGGAGTTTAATGCTGCCGTGCCTGTCACGATTACCATTAACTACTGAGATTAATGCAGTTGGTGCTGACACTACTGAGATTAATGCAGTCGTGCCCGTCACTACTATGATCCATTACTGCGATTAATTCACTCGTGCCTGTCACTACTATGATTCACGACTCAGATTAGTGCAATCGTGCCCTTCACGACTACGATTCACGACTGAGATTAATGCAGTCGCGCCCGTCACTACTACCATTCACAACTGTGATTATTGCAGTCATGCCTGTCAGTACTGCATTTCACTGCTGAGATTAATACTGTCATGCCTGTCACGACTGCCATTCACTACTGAGATTACTGCAGTCGTGCCCGTCACTATTACCATTCACTACTGAGATTATTGCATTCGTGCCCGTCACGACTACCATTCACTACTGAGATTAGTGCACTCGAGCCGGTCACTATTACCATTCACTACTGAGATTAATGCACGACTACCATTCACGACGACGATTCACTGCTGAGATTAATGCACTCATGCCTGTCACGACTGTCATTCACGACTGAGATTAATGCACTCGGGCCCGTCACTACTACCATTCACTACTCAGATTAATGCACTCATGCCTGTCACTACTACCATTCACAACTGTGATTATTGCACTCGTGCATGTCACTACTACCATTCACTACTGAGATTAACGTACTCGTGCCTGTCACTACTGCCATTCACTGCTGAGATTAATGCACTCGTGCCTGTCACTACGACCATTCACGACTGAGATTATTGCATTCGTACCTATCATTACGACCATTCACTACTGAGTTTAATGCACTCGTGCCTGTCACTACTACCAGTCACTACTGAGATTAATGTACTCGTGCCTGTCACTACTAAGATTAATGCACTACGACCATTCACTACTCCGATTCACTGCTGAGATTAATGCACCCGTGCCCGTCAGTACTACCATTCACGACTGAGATTAATGCACTCTTGCCTGTCACTACTACCATTCACTGCTGAGATTAATACTGTCGTGCCTGTCACTACTGCCATTCACTGCTGAGATTAATGCACTCGTGCCTGTCACTACGACCATTCACGACTGAGATTATTGCATTCGTACCTGTCATTACTACCATTCACTACTGAGTTTAATGCACTCGTGCCTGTCACTACTACCAGTCACTACTGAGATTAATGTACTCGTGCCTGTCACTACTAAGATTAATGCACTACGACCATTCACTACTCCGATTCACTGCTGAGATTAATGCACCCGTGCCCGTCAGTACTACCATTCACGACTGAGATTAATGCACTCGTGCCTGTCACTACTACCATTCACTGCTGAGATTAATACTGTCGTGCCTGTCACTACTACCATTCACGACTGAGATTATTGCACTCTTGCCTGTCACGACTATCATTCACGACTGAGATGAATGCACTCGTGCCCGTCACTAC
Source organism: Pristiophorus japonicus (assembly GCF_044704955.1). NCBI lineage: Eukaryota > Metazoa > Chordata > Chondrichthyes > Pristiophoridae > Pristiophorus > Pristiophorus japonicus. The sequence goes on along the minus strand of NW_027253926.1, from coordinate 110,684 downwards.
TAAAATTCACTACTTAGATTAATGCACTCATGCCTGTCACTAATACCATTCACAACTGTGATTATTGCAGTCATGCCTGTCACTACTACCATTCACTCCTGAGATTAATGCACTCGTGCACATCACTACTGCCATTCACTGCTGAGATTAATGCACTCGTGCCTGTCACTACGACCATTCACTGCTGAGATTAATACTGTCGTGCCCTTCACTACTGCCATTCACTACTGAGATTAATGCACTCGTGCCCTTCACTACTACGATTCACAACTGAGATTAATGCAATCGTGCCCTTCAAGACTACGATTCACGACTGTGATTAAAGCAGTCGTGCCCGTCACTTCTACGATTCACTACTGTGATTAATGCACTCGTGCCCGTCACAACTACCATTCACGACTGAGATTAATGCAGTCGTGCCTGTCACTACTACCATTCACGACTGAGATTAATGCACTCGTGCCCGTCACAACTACCATTCACTGCTGAGATTAATACTGTCGTGCCTGTCACTACTGCCATTCACTACTATTACTGCAGTCGTGCCCGTCATACTACCATATACTACTCAGATTATTGCACTCGTGCCTGTCACTTCTACCATTCACGACTGAGATTAATGCACTCGTGCCTGTCACTTCTACCATTCACTGCTGAGATTATTGCACTCGTGCCTGTCACTACTACCATTCACCACTGAGATTAATGCATTCATGCCCGTCACTACTACCATTCACAACTGTGATTATTGCAATCATGCCCGTCACTACTGCCATTCACTCCTGAGATTAATGCACTCGTGCACGTCACTACTACCATTCACTACTGAGATTAATGCACTCGTGCCCGTCACTACTATTATTCACAACTGAGATTAATGCACTTGTGCCTGTCACTCCTACCATTCACTACTGAGATTAGAGCACTCGTGCCCTTCACTACTACGATTCACGACTGAGATTAATGCACTCGTGCCCTTCACTACTACGATTCACTACTGAGATTAGTGCACTCGTGCCCTTCACTACTGCGATTCACTACTGAGATTAGTGCACTCGTGCCCTTCACTACTGCGATTCACGACTGAGATTAATGCACTCGTGCCCGTCACTACTACCATTCACTACTGAGATTAATGCACTCGTGCCTGTCACTACTACCACTCACAACTGAGATTAATGCAGTTGTGCCTGTCACGATTACCATTAACTACTGAGATTAATGCAGTTGGTGCTGACACTACTGAGATTAATGCAGTCGTGCCCGTCACTACTATGATCCATTACTGCGATTAATTCACTCGTGCCTGTCACTACTACGATTCACGACTGAGATTAGTGCAATCGTGCCCTTCACGACTACCATTCACGACTGAGATTAATGCACTCGTGCCTGTCACTTCTACCATTCACTGCTGAGATTATTGCACTCGTGCCTGTCACTACTACCATTCACTGCTGAGATTAATGCCCTCGTGCCCGTCACTACTACCATTCACGACTGAGATTAATACACTTGTGCCTGTCACTACTCCCATTCACAACTGAGATTAATGCAGTCGTGCCTGTCACTCCTGCCATTCACGACTGAGTTTAATGCTGCCGTGCCTGTCACGATTACCATTAACTGCTGAGATTAATGCAGTTGGTGCTGTCACTACTGAGATTAATGCAGTCATGCCTGTCACTACTATGATCCATTTCTGCGATTAATGCACTCGTGCCTGTCACTACTACGATTCACTACTGAGATTAATGCACTCGCACCCATCACTACTATGATTAATGCAGTCGTGCCCATCACTACTACGATCACAACTGAGATTAATGCACTCCTGCCCTTCACTACTCCGATTCACTACTGAGATTAATGCAGTCGTGCCCGTCACGACTACCATTCACTACTGAGATTAGTGCAATCGTGCCGGTCACTACTACCATTCACTACTGAGATTAACGCATTACTACCATTCACTACTACCATTCACAACTGTGATTATTGCAGTCATGCCTGTCACTACTGCATTTCACTGCTGAGATTAATACTGTCGTGCCTGTCACTACTGCCATTCACGACTGAGATTACTGCAGTCGTGCCCGTCACTACTACCATTCACTACTCAGATTAATGCACTCGTGCCCGTCACTATTATCATTCACTACTGAGATTAATGCACTTGTGCCCATCACTACTACCATTAACGACTGAGATTAAAGCAGTCGTGCCCGTCACTTCTACGATTCACGACGGAGTTTAATGCGGCCGTGCCTGTCACGATTACCATTAACAACTGAGATTAATGCAGTCGTGCCTGTCACTATTGCCATTCACGACGGAGTTTAATGCTGCCGTGCCTGTCACGATTACCATTAACTACTGAGATTAATGCAGTTGGTGCTGACACTACTGAGATTAATGCAGTCGTGCCCGTCACTACTATGATCCATTACTGCGATTAATTCACTCGTGCCTGTCACTACTACGATTCACGACTGAGATTAGTGCAATCGTGCCCTTCACGACTACGATTCACGACTGAGATTAATGCACTCGTGCCCGTCACTTCTACGATTCACTACTGAGATTAATGCACTCGTGCCCGTCACAACTACCATTCACGACTGAGATTAATGCAATCGGGCCTGTCACTATTACCATTCACTACTGAGATTAAGGCACTCCTGCCCATCACTACTACCATTCACTGCTGAGATTAATACTGTCGTGCCTGTCACTACTGCCATTCACTACTATTACTGCAGTCGTGCCCGTCACTACTACCATATACTACTCAGATTATTGCACTCGTGCCTGTCACGACTACCATTCACTACTGAGATTAAGGCACTCCTGCCCATCACTACTACCATTCACTGCTGAGATTAATACTGTCGTGCCTGTCACTACTACCATTCATCACTGAGATTATTGCACTCGTGCCTGTCACTACTACCATTCACTGCTGAGATTAATGCACTCGTGCCCGTCACTACCATCATTCACTGCTGAGATTAATACACTTGTGCCCATTACGACTGAGATTAATGCACTTGTGCCTGTCACTACTCCCATTCACAACTGAGATTAATGCAGTCGTGCCTGTCACTACTGCCATTCACGACGGAGTTTAATGCTGCCGTGCCTGTCACGATGACCATTAACTACTGAGATTAATGCAGTTGGTGCTGACACTACTGAGATTAATGCAGTCGTGCCCGTCACTACTATGATCCATTACTGCGATTAATTCACTCGTGCCTGTCACTACTATGATTCACGACTCAGATTAGTGTAATCGTGCCCTTCACGACTACGATTCACGACTGAGATTAATGCACTCGTGCCCTTCACTACTCCGATTCACTACTGAGATTAATGCACTACTACCATTCACTACTACCATTCACAACTGTGATTATTGCAGTCATGCCTGTCAGTACTGCATTTCACTGCTGAGATTAATACTGTCGTGCCTGTCACGACTGCCATTCACTACTGAGATTACTGCAGTCGTGCCCGTCACTATTACCATTCACCACCGAGATTATTGCACTCGTGCCCGTCACGACTACCATTCACTACTGAGATTAGTGCACTCAAGCCGGTCACTATTACCATTCACTACTGAGATTAACGCACGACGACCATTCACGACTACGATTCACTGCTGAGATTAATGCACTCATGCCTGTCACGACTGTCATTCACGACTGAGATTAATGCACTCAGGCCCGTCACTACTACCATTCACTACTCAGATTAATGCACTCATGCCTGTCACTACTACCATTCACAACTGTGATTATTGCACTCGTGCATGTCACTACTACCATTCACTACTGAGATTAACGTACTCGTGCCTGTCACTACGACCATTCACGACTGAGATTATTGCATTCGTACCTGTCATTACTACCATTCACTACTGAGTTTAATGCACTCGTGCCTGTCACTACTACCAGTCACTACTGAGATTAATGTACTCGTGCCTGTCACTTCCAAGATTAATGCACTACGACCTTTCACTACTCCGATTCACTGCTGAGATTAATGCACCCGTGCCCGTCAGTACTACCATTCACGACTGAGATTAATGCACTCGTGCCTGTCACTACTACCATTCACTGCTGAGATTAATACTGTCGTGCCTGTCACTACTGCCATTCACTGCTGAGATTAATGCACTCGTGCCTGTCACTACGACCATTCACGACTGAGATTATTGCATTCGTACCTGTCATTACTACCATTCACTACTGAGTTTAATGCACTCGTGCCTGTCACTACTACCAGTCACTACTGAGATTAATGTACTCGTGCCTGTCACTACTAAGATTAATGCACTACGACCATTCACTACTCCGATTCACTGCTGAGATTAATGCACCCGTGCCCGTCAGTACTACCATTCACGACTGAGATTAATGCACTCGTGCCTGTCACTACTACCATTCACTGCTGAGATTAATACTGTCGTGCCTGTCACTACTACCATTCACGACTGAGATTATTGCACTCGTGCCTGTCACGACTATCATTCACGACTGAGATGAATGCACTCGTGCCCGTCACTACTAAAATTCACTACTCAGATTAATGCACTCATGCCTGTCACTAATACCATTCACAACTGTGATTATTGCAGTCATGCCTGTCACTACTGCCATTCACTCCTGAGATTAATGCACTCGTGCCCGTCACTACTACCATATACTACTCAGATTATTGCACTCGTGCCTGTCACTATTACCATTCACGACTGAGATTAATGCACTTGTGCCCATCACTACCACCATTAATGACTGAGATTAATGCAGTCGTGCCTGTCACTACGACCATTCACTACTGAGATTAATGCACTCGTGCCAGTCACTACTACCATTCACTGCTGAGATTAATACTGTCATGCCTGTCACTACTGCCATTCACTACTATTACTGCAGTCGTGCCCGTCACTACTACCATATACTACTCAGATTATTGCACTCGTGCCCGTCACTACTATTATTCACAACTGAGATTAATGCACTTGTGCCCATCACTACTGCCATTCACTACTGAGATTAATGCAGTCGTGCCTGTCACTACTGCCATTCACTACTGAGACTATTGCACTCGTGCCTGTCACTACTACCATTCACTGCTGAGATTTATACTGTCGTGCCTGTCACTACTGAGATTACTGCAGTCGTGCCCGTCACGACTCCCATTCATAACTGAGATTAATGCAGTCATGCCTGTCACGACTGCCATTCACTGCTGAGATTACTGCTGTTGTGCCTGTCACTACTACCATTCATTACTGAGATTAATGCATTCATGCCCGTCACTACTACCATTCACAACTGCGATTATTGCAATCATGCCCGTCACTACTGCCATTCACTCCTGAGATTAATGCACTCGTGCACGTCACTACTACCATTCACTACTGAGATTAATGCACTCGTGCCCGTCACTACTATTATTCACAACTGAGATTAATGCACTTGTGCCTGTCACTCCTACCATTCACTACTGAGATTAGAGCACTCGTGCCCTTCACTACTACGATTCACTACTGAGGTTAATGCAGTCGTGCCCGTCACTACTACCATTCACGACTGAGATTAATGCACTCGAGCCCGTCACTACTGCCATTTGCTACTGAGATTATTGCAGTCGTGCCCGTTACTACTACGATTCATTGCTGAGATTAATGCACTCGTGCCTGACACTACGACGATTCACGACTGAGATTAATGCACTCGTGCCTGTCACTATTATGATTCACGACTGAGATTAATGCAGTCGTGCCCATCTCTACTACAATTCACTACTGAGATTATTGCAGTCGTGCCCATCGCTATTACGATTCACTACTGAGAATAATGCAGTCGTGCCCGTCACTGCCACCATTCACGACTGAGATTAATGCACTCATGCCTGTCATAACTACGATTCACAACTGAGATCAATGCACTCGTGCCTGTCACAACTACGATCCACTACTGAGATTAATGCATTCATGCCTGTCACAACTTCGATTCATTACTGAGTTTAATGCACTCGTGCCCATCACTACTACGATTCACTACGGAGATTAATGCAGTCGTGCCGTTCACTACTGCCATTCACGACTGAGATTAATGCACTCGTGCCCGTCACTACTACCATTCACTATTGAGATTAATGCAGTCGTGCCTGTCACTACTACGATTCACTACTGAGATTAATGCAGTCGTGCCTGTCACTACTCCCATTCACTGCCGAGATTAATGCAGACGTGCCTGTCACTACTACCATTCACAACTGAGATTAATGCACACGTGCCGGTCACTACGACCATTCACTACTGAGATTAATTCACTCGTGCCGGTCACGACCACCATTCTCTGCTGAGATTAATGCACTCGTGCCCGTCACTACTATTATTCACTACTGAGATTAATGCACTCATGCCTGTCAGTACTACGATTCACAACTGAGATTAAAGCACTCGTGCCTGTCACAACTACGATTTACTACTGAGCTTAATGCACTCGTTCCCGTCACTACTACGATTCACTACGGAGATGAATGCAGTCGTGCCCGTCGCTGCTGCCCTTCACGACTGAGATTAATTCAGTCGTGCCCGTCACTACTACCATTCACGACTGAGATTAATGCACTCGTAACTGTCACTATTACCATTCACTTCAGGGATTAATGCTATCATGCACGTCACTATTACCATTCACAACTGAGATTGATGCACTCGCGCCCGTCACTACTACGATTCACGACTGAGATTAATGCACTCGTTCCTGTCACTACTACGATTCACTACTGAGATTAATGCACTCGTGCCTGTCACGACTGCCATTCACTACTGAGAATAATGCAGTTGGTGCTTTCACTACTGAGATTAATGCACTCGCACCCATCACTACTATGATTAATCTAGTCGTGCCCGTCACTACTGCTATTCACTGCTGAGATTATTGCAGTCGTGCCAGTCACTACTACAATTAACTGCTGAGATTAATGCAGTCGTGCCCGTCACTACTATGATTCACGACTGCGATTAATGCACTCGTACCTGTCACTACTACGATTCACTACTGAGATTAATGCACTCGCACCCATCACGATTATGATTAATGCAGTCGTGCCCGTCACTACTACCATTCACGACTGAGATAAATGCACTCGTGCCTGTCACTACTACCATTCACAACTGAGATTAATGTAATCGTGCCCGTCACTACTACCATTCACGACTGAGATTAATGCACTCAGGCCCGTCACTACTACCATTCACTACTGATAATAATGCACTTGTACCTGCCACTACTACCATTCACTACTGAGAGTCATGCAGTCGTGCCTGTCACTACTACCATTCACGAATTTAGATTAATGCACTCGTGCCCGTCACTGCTACCATTCACTACTGTGATTAATGCACTCGTGCCCGTCACTACTACCATTCACAACTGAGATTAATGCAGCTGCGCCCGTCACTGCTATCATTCACGACTCAGATTAATGCACTCGTGCCTTTCACGACGACCATTCACTACTGAGATTAAAGCACTCGTGACGGACACTCCGACAATTTACGACTGAGATTAATGCGCTCGTGTCCGTCACTACTACCATTCACTACTGAGATTAATGCATTCATGCCTGTCTCGTCTGCGATTGACGACTATGATTAATGCAGTCGTGCTCGTCACTACTACCCTTCACTACTGAGATTAATGCACTCGTGCCTGTCACTACTAACATTCACGACTGAGATTAATGCACTCGTGCCTGTCACGACTACCATTCACTTCTGAGATTAATGCACCTGTGCCTGTCACTACGACCATTCACTGCTGAGATTAATGCAGTTGGTGCTGTCACTACTGAGATTAATGCACTCGCGCCCGTCACTACTGAGATTACTGCAGTCGTGCCCGTCACTACTACGATTCACTGCTGAGATTAATGCACTTGTGCCTGACACTACGACGATTCACGACTGAGATTAATGCACTCGTGCCTGTCACTATTACGATTCACGACTGAGATTAATGCAGTTGTGCCCGTCTCTACTACAATTCACTACTGAGATTATTGCAGTCGTGCCCATCGCTATTACGATTCACTACTGAGATTAATGCAGTCGTGCCCGTCACTACTATGATCCACTACTGCGTTAATGCACTCGTGCCTGTCACTACTACGATTCACTGCTGAGATTAATGCAGTCGCACCCACCACTACTATGATTATTGCAGTCGTGCCCATCACTACTACGATTCACCGCTGAGATTAATGCAGTCGTGCCTGTCACTACTACGATTCACGACTAAGATTAATGCACTCGTGCCTGTCACTACTACCATTCACAACTGAGATTAATGCAGTCATGCCTGTCACAACTACCATTCACTACTGAGATTAATGCACTTGTGCCCGTCACTACTACCATTCACCACTGAGATTAATGCAGTCGTGCCTGTCACTACTACGATTCACGACTAAGATTATTGCACTCGTGCCTGTCACTACTACCATTCACAACTGAGATTAATGCAGTCATGCCTGTCACAACTACCATTCACTACTGAGATTAATGCACTTGTGCCCGTCACTACTACCATTCACCACTGAGATTAATGCACTTGTGCCTGACACTACTACGATTCACTACTGAGATTAATGCACTCGTGCCCATCACTACTCCCATTCATGACTGAGATTAATGCAGTCATGCCTGTCACGACTGCCATTCACTGCTGAGATTACTGCAGTTGTGCCCATCACAACTACCATTCACGACTGAGATTAATGCATTCATGCCCATCACTATTACCATTCACGACTGAGATTAATGCACTCGTGCCTGTCACTACTGCCAATCACTACTGAGATTAATGCAGTCATGTCGCCAACTACTACCATTCACTCGTGAGATTAATGCACTCGTGTTCGTCACAACGACTATTCACGACTGAGATGATTGCAGTCTTGCCCGTTACTACTACCATTCACTGCTGAGATTAATGCACTCGTGCCCGTCACTACTATCATTCACCACTCAGATTAATGCACTCGTGCCTGTCACTACTACCATTCACAACTATGATTATTGCAGTCATACCTGTCACTACTGCCATTCACTGCTGAGGTCAATGCACTCATACCTGTCACTACTGCCATTCACTACTGGTCTTAATGCAGCCGTGCCTGTCACAATTACCATTCACTGCTGAGATTAATGTCGTTGGTGCTGTCACTACTGAGATTAATGCAGTCGTGCCCGTCACATCTATGATCCACTACTGCGATTAATGCACTCGTGCCTGTCACTACTACGATTCACTGCTGAGATTAATGCAGTCGTGCCTGTCACGACTACGATTCACGACTAAGATTAATGCACTCGTGCCTGTCACTACTACCATTCACGACTGAGATTAATGCAGTCATGCCCGTCACTACTACCATTCACTACTGAGATTAATGCAGTCGTGCCCGTCACATCTATGATCCACTACTGCGATTAATGCACTCGTGCCTGTCACTACTACGATTCACTGCTGAGATTAATGCAGTCGTGCCTGTCACGACTACGATTCACGACGAAGATTAATGCACTCGTGCCTGTCACTACTACCATTCACTACTGAGATTAATGCAGTCATGCCCGTCACTACTACATTCACTACTGAGATTAATGCACTCGTGCCCGTTACTACGACCATTCATTACTGAGATTAATGCACTCGCACCGACCACGACTATGATTAATGCAGTCGTGCCCGTCACTACTACCATTCACAAATGAGATGAGTGCACTCGTGCCCTTCACTACTACAATTCACGACTGAGATTAGTGCAATCGTGCCCTTCACGACTACGATTCACTACTGAGATTAATGCACTCATGCCTGTCACTACTGCCATTCACAACTGTGATTATTGCAGTCATGCCTGTCACTGCTGCCATTCACTGCTGAGATTAATACACTCGTGCCTGTCACTACTACCATTCACTGCCGAGATTAATACTGGCGTGCCTGTCACTACTGCCATTCACTACTGAGATTACTGCAGTCGTGCCCGTCACTACTACCATTCACTACTCAGATTAATGCACTCGTGCCCGTCACTATTACCATTCACTCCTGAGATTAATGCACTCGTGCCTGTCACTACTACCATTCACGACTGAGATTAATGCACTCGTGCCTGTCACGACTATCATTCACTACTGAGATTAATGCACTCGTGCCCGTCACTACTACCATTCACTACTCAGATTAATGCACTCATGCCTGTCACTACTACCATTCAGAACTGTATTTATTGCACTCGTGCCTGTCACTACTGCCATTCACTGCTGAGATTAATGCACTCGTGCCTGTCACATGAACCAGTCACGACTGAGATTAGTGTACTCGTGCCTGTCACGACTGAGATTAATGCACTACAACCATTCACTACTGCCATTCACTACTGAGATTAATGCATTCGTGCCCGTCACTGCTACCATTCACTACACCGATTAATGCAGTTGTGCCTGTCACTACGACCATTCACGACTGAGATTAATGCAGTCGTGCCTGTCACTACTACCATTCACTGCTGAGATTAATACTGTCGTGCCTGTCACTACTGCCATTCACTACTATTACTGCAGTCGTGCCCGTCACGACTACCATATACTACTCAGATTATTGCACTCGTGCCTGTCACTATTACCATTCACTACTGACATTAATGCACTCGTGCCTGTCACTTCTACCATTCACTGCTGAGATTATTGCACTAGTGCCTGTCACTACTACCATTCACTGCTGAGATTAATGCCCTCGTGCCAGTCACTACTACCATTCACGACTGAGATTAATACACTTGTGCCCATTATGACTGAGATTAATGCACTCGTGCCTGTCACGACTACCATTCACGACTGAGATTAATACACTTGTGCCTGTCACTACTCCCATTCACAACTGAGATTAATGCAGTCGTGCCTGTCACTCCTGCCATTCACGACTGAGTTTAATGCTGCCGTGCCTGTCACGATTACCATTAACTGCTGAGATTAATGCAGTTGGTGCTGTCACTACTGAGATTAATGCAGTCGTGCCTGTCACTACTATGATCCATTTCTACGATTAATGCACTTGTGCCTGTCACTACTACGATTCACTACTGAGATTAATGCACTCGCACCCATCACTACTATGATTAATGCAGTCGTGCCCATCACTACTACCATTCACAACTGAGATGAGAGCATTCGTGCCCTTCACTACTACGATTCACAACTGAGATTAATGCACTCGTGCCCTTCACTACTCCGATTCACTACTGAGATTAATGCAGTCATGCCCGTCACGACTACCATTCACTACTGAGATTAGTGCAGTCGTGCCGGTCACTACTACCATTCACGACTGAGATTAACGCATTACTACCATTCACTACTACCATTCACAACTGTGATTATTGCAGTCATGCCTGTCACTACTGCATTTCACTGCTGAGATTAATACTGTCGTGCCTGTCACTACTGCCATTCACGACTGAGATTACTGCACTCGTGCCCGTCACTACTACCATTCACTACTCAGATTAATGCACTCGTGCCCGTCACTATTATCATTCACGACTGAGATTAATGCACTTGTGCCCATCACTACTACCATTAACGACTGAGATTAAAGCAGTCGTGCCCGTCACTTCTACGATTCACGACGGAGTTTAATGCGGCCGTGCCTGTCACGATTACCATTAACAACTGAGATTAATGCAGTCGTGCCTGTCACTATTGCCATTCACGACGGAGTTTAATGCTGCCGTGCCTGTCACGATTACCATTAACTACTGAGATTAATGCAGTTGGTGCTGACACTACTGAGATTAATGCAGTCGTGCCCGTCACTACTATGATCCATTACTGCGATTAATTCACTCGTGCCTGTCACTACTACGATTCACGACTGAGATTAGTGCAATCGTGCCCTTCACGACTACGATTCACGACTGAGATTAATGCACTCGTGCCCGTCACTTCTACGATTCACTACTGAGATTAATGCACTCGTGCCCGTCACAACTACCATTCACGACTGAGATTAATGCAATCGGGCCTGTCACTATTACCATTCACTACTGAGATTAAGGCACTCGTGCCCATCACTACTACCATTCACTGCTGAGATTAATACTGTCGTGCCTGTCACTACTGCCATTCACTACGATTACTGCAGTCGTGCCCGTCACTACTACCATATACTACTCAGATTATTGCACTCGTGCCTGTCACTACTACCATTCATCACTGAGATTATTGCACTCGTGCCTGTCACTACTACCATTCACTACTGAGATTAATGCACTCGTGCCCGTCACAACTACCATTCACGACTGAGATTAATGCAATCGGGCCTGTCACTATTACCATTCACTACTGAGATTAAGGCACTCGTGCCCATCACTACTACCATTCACTGCTGAGATTAATACTGTCGTGCCTGTCACTACTGCCATTCACTACTATTACTGCAGTCGTGCCCGTCACTACTACCATATACTACTCAGATTATTGCACTCGTGCCTGTCACTACTACCATTCACTACTGAGATTAATGCACTCGTGCCTGTCACTGCTACCATTCACTGCTGAGATTAATACACTCGTGCCTGTCACTACTACCATTCACTGCCGAGATTAATACTGGCGTGCCTGTCACTACTGCCATTCACTACTGAGATTACTGCAGTCGTGCCCGTCACTACTACCATTCACTACTCAGATTAATGCACTCGTGCCCGTCACTATTACCATTCACTCTTGAGATTAATGCACTCGTGCCTGTCACTACTACCATTCACGACTGAGATTAATGCACTCGTGCCTGTCACGACTATCATTCACTACTGAGATTAATGCACTCGTGCCCGTCACTACTACCATTCACTACTCAGATTAATGCACTCATGCCTGTCACTACTACCATTCAGAACTGTATTTATTGCACTCGTGCCTGTCACTACTGCCATTCACTGCTGAGATTAATGCACTCGTGCCTGTCACATGAACCAGTCACGACTGAGATTAGTGTACTCGTGCCTGTCACGACTGAGATTAATGCACTACAACCATTCACTACTGCCATTCACTACTGAGATTAATGCATTCGTGCCCGTCACTGCTACCATTCACTACACCGATTAATGCAGTTGTGCCTGTCACTACGACCATTCACGACTGAGATTAATGCAGTCGTGCCTGTCACTACTACCATTCACTGCTGAGATTAATACTGTCGTGCCTGTCACTACTGCCATTCACTACTATTACTGCAGTCGTGCCCGTCACGACTACCATATACTACTCAGATTATTGCACTCGTGCCTGTCACTATTACCATTCACTACTGACATTAATGCACTCGTGCCTGTCACTTCTACCATTCACTGCTGAGATTATTGCACTAGTGCCTGTCACTACTACCATTCACTGCTGAGATTAATGCCCTCGTGCCAGTCACTACTACCATTCACGACTGAGATTAATACACTTGTGCCCATTATGACTGAGATTAATGCACTCGTGCCTGTCACGACTACCATTCACGACTGAGATTAATACACTTGTGCCTGTCACTACTCCCATTCACAACTGAGATTAATGCAGTCGTGCCTGTCACTCCTGCCATTCACGACTGAGTTTAATGCTGCCGTGCCTGTCACGATTACCATTAACTGCTGAGATTAATGCAGTTGGTGCTGTCACTACTGAGATTAATGCAGTCGTGCCTGTCACTACTATGATCCATTTCTACGATTAATGCACTTGTGCCTGTCACTACTACGATTCACTACTGAGATTAATGCACTCGCACCCATCACTACTATGATTAATGCAGTCGTGCCCATCACTACTACCATTCACAACTGAGATGAGAGCATTCGTGCCCTTCACTACTACGATTCACAACTGAGATTAATGCACTCGTGCCCTTCACTACTCCGATTCACTACTGAGATTAATGCAGTCGTGCCCGTCACGACTACCATTCACTACTGAGATTAGTGCAGTCGTGCCGGTCACTACTACCATTCACGACTGAGATTAACGCATTACTACCATTCACTACTACCATTCACAACTGTGATTATTGCAGTCATGCCTGTCACTACTGCATTTCACTGCTGAGATTAATACTGTCGTGCCTGTCACTACTGCCATTCACGACTGAGATTACTGCACTCGTGCCCGTCACTACTACCATTCACTACTCAGATTAATGCACTCGTGCCCGTCACTATTATCATTCACGACTGAGATTAATGCACTTGTGCCCATCACTACTACCATTAACGACTGAGATTAAAGCAGTCGTGCCCGTCACTTCTACGATTCACGACGGAGTTTAATGCGGCCGTGCCTGTCACGATTACCATTAACAACTGAGATTAATGCAGTCGTGCCTGTCACTATTGCCATTCACGACGGAGTTTAATGCTGCCGTGCCTGTCACGATTACCATTAACTACTGAGATTAATGCAGTTGGTGCTGACACTACTGAGATTAATGCAGTCGTGCCCGTCACTACTATGATCCATTACTGCGATTAATTCACTCGTGCCTGTCACTACTACGATTCACGACTGAGATTAGTGCAATCGTGCCCTTCACGACTACGATTCACGACTGAGATTAATGCACTCGTGCCCGTCACTTCTACGATTCACTACTGAGATTAATGCACTCGTGCCCGTCACAACTAACATTCACGACTGAGATTAATGCAATCGGGCCTGTCACTATTACCATTCACTACTGAGATTAAGGCACTCGTGCCCATCACTACTACCATTCACTGCTGAGATTAATACTGTCGTGCCTGTCACTACTGCCATTCACTACGATTACTGCAGTCGTGCCCGTCACTACTACCATATACTACTCAGATTATTGCACTCGTGCCTGTCACTACTACCATTCATCACTGAGATTATTGCACTCGTGCCTGTCACTACTACCATTCACTACTGAGATTAATGCACTCGTGCCCGTCACAACTACCATTCACGACTGAGATTAATGCAATCGGGCCTGTCACTATTACCATTCACTACTGAGATTAAGGCACTCGTGCCCATCACTACTACCATTCACTGCTGAGATTAATACTGTCGTGCCTGTCACTACTGCCATTCACTACTATTACTGCAGTCGTGCCCGTCACTACTACCATATACTACTCAGATTATTGCACTCGTGCCTGTCACTACTACCATTCACTACTGAGATTAATGCACTCGTGCCTGTCACTGCTACCATTCACTGCTGAGATTAATACTGTCGTGCCTGTCACTACTACCATTCATCACTGAGATTATTGCACTCGTGCCTGTCACTACTACCATTCACTGCTGAGATTAATGCACTCGTGCCCGTCACTACTATCATTCACGACTGAGATTAATACACTTGTGCCCATTACGACTGAGATTAATGCACTTGTGCCTGTCACTACTCCCATTCACAACTGAGATTAATGCAGTCGTGCCTGTCACTACTGCCATTCACGACGGAGTTTAATGCTGCCGTGCCTGTCACGATTACCATTAACAACTGAGATTAATGCAGTCGTGCCTGTCACTACTGCCATTCACGACGGAGTTTAATGCTGCCGTGCCTGTCACGATTACCATTAACTACTGAGATTAATGCAGTTGGTGCTGACACTACTGAGATTAATGCAGTCGTGCCCGTCACTACTATGATCCATTACTGCGATTAATTCACTCGTGCCTGTCACTACTATGATTCACGACTCAGATTAGTGCAATCGTGCCCTTCACGACTACGATTCACGACTGAGATTAATGCACTCGTGCCCTTCACTACTCCGATTCACTACTGAGATTAATGCAGTCGTGCCCGTCACGACTACCATTCACTACTGAGATTAACGCACTACTACCATTCACAACTGTGATTATTGCAGTCATGCCTGTCAGTACTGCATTTCACTGCTGAGATTAATACTGTCGTGCCTGTCACGACTGCCATTCACTACTGAGATTACTGCAGTCGTGCCCGTCACTATTACCATTCACTACTGAGATTATTGCACTCGTGCCCGTCACGACTACCATTCACGACTGAGATTAGTGCACTCGAGCCGGTCACTATTACCATTCACTACTGAGATTAACGCACGACTACCATTCACGACTACGATTCACTGCTGAGATTAATGCACTCATGCCTGTCATGACTGTCATTCACGACTGAGATTAATGCACTCGGGCCCGTCACTACTACCATTCACTACTCAGATTAATGCACTCATGCCTGTCACTACTACCATTCACAACTGTGATTATTGCACTCGTGCATGTCACTACTACCATTTACTACTGAGATTAACGTACTCGTGCCTGTCACTACTGCCATTCACTGCTGAGATTAATGCACTCGTGCCTGTCACTACGACCATTCACGACTGAGATTATTGCATTCGTACTTGTCATTACTACCATTCACTACTGTGTTTAATGCACTCGTGCCTGTCACTACTACCAGTCACTACTGAGATTAATGTACTCGTGCCTGTCACTACTAAGATTAATGCACTACGACCATTCACTACTCCGATTCACTGCTGAGATTAATGCACCCGTGCCCGTCAGTACTACCATTCACGACTGAGATTAATGCACTCGTGCCTGTCACTACTACCATTCACTGCTGAGATTAATACTGTCGTGCCTGTCACTACTGCCATTCACTGCTGAGATTAATGCACTCGTGCCTGTCACTACGACCATTCACGACTGAGATTATTGCATTCGTACCTGTCATTACGACCATTCACTACTGAGTTTAATTCACTCGTGCCTGTCACTACTACCAGTCACTACTGAGATTAATGTACTCGTGCCTGTCACTACTAAGGTTAATGCACTACGACCATTCACTACTCCGATTCACTGCTGAGATTAATGCACCCGTGCCCGTCAGTACTACCATTCACGACTGAGATTAATGCACTCGTGCCTGTCACTACTACCATTCACTGCTGAGATTAATACTGTCGTGCCTGTCACTACTGCCATTCACTACTATTACTGCAGTCGTGCCCGCCACTACTACCATATACTACTCAGATTATTGCACTCGTGCCCGTCACTACTATTATTCACAACTGAGATTAATGCACTTGTGCCCATCACTACTGCCATTCACTACTGAGATTAATGCAGTCGTGCCTGTCACTACTGCCATTCACTACTGAGACTATTGCACTCGTGCCTGTCACTACTACCATTCACTGCTGAGATTAATACTGTCGTGCCTGTCACTACTACCATTCACGACTGAGATTATTGCACTCGTGCCTGTCACGACTATCATTCACGACTGAGATGAATGCACTCGTGCCCGTCACTACTAAAATTCACTACTCAGATTAATGCACTCATGCCTGTCACTAATACCATTCACAACTGTGATTATTACAGTCATGCCTGTCACTACTGCCATTCACTCCTGAGATTAATGCACTCGTGCCCGTCACTACTACCATATACTACTCAGATTATTGCACTCGTGCCTGTCACTACTACCATTCACGACTGAGATTAATGCACTTGTGCCCATCACTACCACCATTAATGACTGAGATTAATGCAGTCGTGCCTGTCACTACGACCATTCACTACTGAGATTAATGCACTCGTGCCCGTCACTACTACCATTCACTGCTGAGATTAATACTGTCGTGCCTGTCACTACTGCCATTCACTACTATTACTGCAGTCGTGCCCGCCACTACTACCATATACTACTCAGATTATTGCACTCGTGCCCGTCACTACTATTATTCACAACTGAGATTAATGCACTTGTGCCCATCACTACTGCCATTCACTACTGAGATTAATGCAGTCGTGCCTGTCACTACTGCCATTCACTACTGAGACTATTGCACTCGTGCCTGTCACTACTACCATTCACTGCTGAGATTTATACTGTCGTGCCTGTCACTACTGAGATTACTGCAGTCGTGCCCGTCACCACTCCCATTCATAACTGAGATTAATGCAGTCATGCCTGTCACGACTGCCATTCACTGCTGAGATTACTGCTGTTGTGCCCATCACTACTACCATTCATTACTGAGATTAATGCATTCATGCCCGTCACTACTACCATTCACAACTGTGATTATTGCAATCATGCCCGTCACTACTGCCATTCACTCCTGAGATTAATGCACTCGTGCACGTCACTACTACCATTCACTACTGAGATTAATGCACTCGTGCCCGTCACTACTATTATTCACAACTGAGATTAATGCACTTGTGCCTGTCACTCCTACCATTCACTACTGAGATTAGAGCACTCGTGCCCTTCACTACTACGATTCACTACTGAGATTAGTGCACTCGTGCCCTTCACTACTGCGATTCACGACTGAGATTAATGCACTCGTGCCCGTCACTACTACCATTCACTACTGAGATTAATGCACTCGTGCCTGTCACTACTACCACTCACAACTGAGATTAATGCAGTTGTGCCTGTCACGATTACCATTAACTACTGAGATTAATGCAGTTGGTGCTGTCACTACTGAGATCAATGCACTCGTGCCTGTCACTACTACGATTCACTACTGAGATTAATGCACTCGCACCGACCACGACTATCATTAATGCAGTCGTGCCCGTCACTACTACCATTCACTACTCAGATTAATGCACTCGTGCCCGTCACTATTACCATTCACTCCTGAGATTAATGCACTCGTGCCTGTCACTACTACCATTCACGACTGAGATTAATGCACTCGTGCCTGTCACGACTATCATTCACTACTGAGATTAATGCACTCGTGCCCGTCACTACTACCATTCACTACTCAGATTAATGCACTCATGCCTGTCACTACTACCATTCAGAACTGTAATTATTGCACTCGTGCCTGTCACTACTGCCATTCACTGCTGAGATTAATGCACTCGTGCCTGTCACTACGACCATTCACGACTGAGATTATTGCATTCGTACCTGTCATTACTACCATTCACTACTGAGTTTAATGCACTCGTGCCTGTCAACTACTGAGATTAATGTACTCGTGCCTGTCACTACTAAGATTAATGCACTACGACCATTCACTACTCCGATTCACTGCTGAGATTAATGCACCCGTGCCCATCAGTACTACCATTCACGACTGAGATAAATGCACTCGTGCCTGTCACGACTACCATTCACTGCTGAGATTAATACTGTCGTGCCTGTCACTACTGCCATTCACGACTGAGATTAATGCACTCGTGCCCTTTACTACAATGATTCACAACTGAGATTAGTGCAATCGTGCCCTTCACGACTACGATTCACTTCTGAGATTAATGCACTCGTGCTCTTAACTACACTGCTGAGATTTATACTGTCGTGCCTGTCACTACTGAGATTACTGCAGTCGTGCCCGTCACCACTCCCATTCATAACTGAGATTAATGCAGTCATGCCTGTCACGACTGCCATTCACTGCTGAGATTACTGCTGTTGTGCCCATCACTACTACCATTCACTACTGAGATTAATGCATTCATGCCCGTCACTACTACCATTCACAACTGTGATTATTGCAAACATGCCCGTCACTACTGCCATTCACTCCTGAGATTAATGCACTCGTGCACGTCACTACTACCATTCACTACTGAGATTAATGCACTCGTGCCCGTCACTACTATTATTCACAACTGAGATTAATGCACTTGTGCCTGTCACTCCTACCATTCACTACTGAGATTAGAGCACTCGTGCCCTTCACTACTACGGTTCACTACTGAGATTAGTGCACTCGTGCCCTTCACTACTGCGATTCACGACTGAGATTAATGCACTCGTGCCCGTCACTACTACCATTCACTACTGAGATTAATGCACTCATGCCTGTCACTACTACCACTCACAACTGAGATTAATGCAGTTGTGCCTGTCACGATTACCATTAACTACTGAGATTAATGCAGTTGGTGCTGTCACTACTGAGATCAATGCACTCGTGCCTGTCACTACTACGATTCACTACTGAGATTAATGCACTCGCACCGACCACGACTATCATTAATGCAGTCGTGCCCGTCACTACTACCATTCACAACTGAGATGAGTGCACTCGTGCCCTTCACTACTACAATTCACGACTGAGATTAGTGCAATCGTGCCTGTCACTACTGCCATTCACTGCTGAGATTAATGTACTCGTGCCTGTCACTACTACCATTCACTACTGAGATTAATGCACTCGTGCCTGTCACTACTACCATTCACTGCTGAGATTAATACTGGCGTGCCTGTCACTACTGCCATTCACTACTGAGATTACTGCAGTCGTGCCCGTCACTACTACCATTCACTACTCAGATTAATGCACTCGTGCCCGTCACTATTACCATTCACTCCTGAGATTAATGCACTCGTGCCTGTCACTACTACCATTCACGACTGAGATTAATGCACTCGTGCCTGTCACGACTATCATTCACTACTGAGATTAATGCACTCGTGCCCGTCACTACTACCATTCACTACTCAGATTAATGCACTCATGCCTGTCACTACTACCATTCAGAACTGTAATTATTGCACTCGTGCCTGTCACTACTGCCATTCACTGCTGAGATTAATGCACTCGTGCCTGTCACTACGACCATTCACGACTGAGATTATTGCATTCGTACCTGTCATTACTACCATTCACTACTGAGTTTAATGCACTCGTGCCTGTCACTACTACCAGTCACTACTGAGATTAATGTACTCGTGCCTGTCACTACTAAGATTAATGCACTACGACCATTCACTACTCCGATTCACTGCTGAGATTAATGCACCCGTGCCCATCAGTACTACCATTCACGACTGAGATAAATGCACTCGTGCCTGTCACGACTACCATTCACTGCTGAGATTAATACTGTCGTGCCTGTCACTACTGCCATTCACGACTGAGATTAATGCACTCGTGCCCTTTACTACTATGATTCACAACTGAGATTAGTGCAATCGTGCCCTTCACGACTACGATTCACTTCTGAGATTAATGCACTCGTGCTCTTAACTACACTGCTGAGATTTATACTGTCGTGCCTGTCACTACTGAGATTACTGCAGTCGTGCCCGTCACCACTCCCATTCATAACTGAGATTAATGCAGTCATGCCTGTCACGACTGCCATTCACTGCTGAGATTACTGCTGTTGTGCCCATCACTACGACCATTCACTACTGAGATTAATGCATTCATGCCCGTCACTACTACCATTCACAACTGTGATTATTGCAGTCATGCCTGTCACTACTGCCATTCACTACTGAGATAAATGCACTCGTGCACGTCACTACTACCATTCACGCCTGAGATTAAAGCACTCGTGCCCGTCACTACTACCATTCACTACCCGAGATTAATGCAGTTGTGCCTGTCACTACGACCATTCACTACTGAGATTAATGCACTTGTGCCCATCACTACTACCATTAACGACTGAGATTAAAGCAGTCATGCCCGTCACAACTACCATTCACGACTGAGATTAATGCAGTCGTGCCTGTCACTACTACCATTCACTACTGAGATTAATGCACTTGTGCCCGTCACTACTACCATTCACGACTGAGATTAATGCACTTGTGCCCATCACGACTGAGATTAATGCACTCGTGCCCGTCACTACTACCATTCACTACTCAGATTAATGCACTCATGCCTGTCACTAATAACATTCACAACTGTGATTATTGCAGTCATGCCTGTCACTACTGCCATTCACTACTGAGATTAATGCACTCGTGCCCGTCACTACTATTATTCACAACTGAGATCAATGCACTTGTGCCCATCACGACTGCCATTCACTGCTGCGATTAATGCAGTTGTGCCTGTCACTACGACCATTATCGACTGAGATTAATGCACTTGTGCCCATATCTACTGCCATTAACGACTGAGATTAAAGCAGTCGTGCCCGTCACTTCTACGATTCACTACTGTGATTAATGCACTCGTGCCCGTCACAACTACCATTCACGACTGAGATTAATGCACTCGTGCCTGTCACTACTACCATTCACTGCTGAGATTAATGCCCTCGTGCCCGTCACTACTGCCATTCACTACTATTACTGCAGTCGTGCCCGTCATACTACCATATACTACTCAGATTATTGCACTCGTGCCTGTCACTTCGACCATTCACGACTGAGATTAATGCACTCGTGCCTGTCACTTCTACCATTCACTGCTGAGATTATTGCACTCGTGCCTGTCACTACTACCATTCACTGCTGAGATTAATGCCCTCGTGCCCGTCACTACTACCATTCACGACTGAAATTAATACACTTGTGCCTGTCACTACTCCCATTCACAACTGAGATTAATGCAGTCGTGCCTGTTACTCCTGCCATTCACGACTGAGTTTAATGCTGCCGTGCCTGTCACGATTACCATTAACTGCTGAGATTAATGCAGTTGGTGCTGTCACTACTGAGATTAATGCAGTCGTGCCTGTCACTACTATGATCCATTTCTGCGATTAATGCACTCGTGCCTGTCACGACTACGATTCACTACTGAGATTAATGCACTCGCACCCATCACTACTATGATTAATGCAGTCGTGCCCATCACTACTACCATTCACAACTGAGATGAGAGCATTCGTGCCCTTCACTACTACGATTCACAACTGAGATTAATGCACTCGTGCCCTTCACTACTCCGATTCACTACTGGGATTAATGCAGTCGTGCCCGTCACGACTACCATTCACTACTGAGATTAGTGCAGTCGTGCCGGTCACTACTACCATTCACGACTGAGATTAACGCATTACTACCATTCACTACTACCATTCACAACTGTGATTATTGCAGTCATGCCTGTCACTACTGCATTTCACTGCTGAGATTAATACTGTCGTGCCTGTCACTACTGCCATTCACGACTGAGATTACTGCACTCGTGCCCGTCACTACTACCATTCACTACTCAGATTAATGCACTCGTGCCCGTCACTATTATCATTCACGACTGAGATTAATGCACTTGTGCCCATCACTACTACCATTAACGACTGAGATTAAAGCAGTCGTGCCCGTCACTTCTACGATTCACGACGGAGTTTAATGCGGCCGTGCCTGTCACGATTACCATTAACAACTGAGATTAATGCAGTCGTGCCTGTCACTATTGCCATTCACGACGGAGTTTAATGCTGCCGTGCCTGTCACGATTACCATTAACTACTGAGATTAATGCAGTTGGTGCTGACACTATTGAGATTAATGCAGTCGTGCCCGTCACTACTATGATCCATTACTGCGATTAATTCACTCGTGCCTGTCACTACTACGATTCACGACTGAGATTAGTGCAATCGTGCCCTTCACGACTACGATTCACGACTGAGATTAATGCACTCGTGCCCGTCACTTCTACGATTCACTACTGAGATTAATGCACTCGTGCCCGTCACAACTACCATTCACGACTGAGATTAATGCAATCGGGCCTGTCACTATTACCATTCACTACTGAGATTAAGGCACTCCTGCCCATCACTACTACCATTCACTGCTGAGATTAATACTGTCGTGCCTGTCACTACTGCCATTCACTACGATTACTGCAGTCGTGCCCGTCACTACTACCATATACTACTCAGATTATTGCACTCGTGCCTGTCACTACTACCATTCATCACTGAGATTATTGCACTCGTGCCTGTCACTACTACCATTCACTACTGAGATTAATGCACTCGTGCCCGTCACAACTACCATTCACGACTGAGATTAATGCAATCGGGCCTGTCACTATTACCATTCACTACTGAGATTAAGGCACTCGTGCCCATCACTACTACCATTCACTGCTGAGATTAATACTGTCATGCCTGTCACTACTGCCATTCACTACTATTACTGCAGTCCTGCCCGTCACTACTACCATATACTACTCAGATTATTGCACTCGTGCCTGTCACTACTACCATTCACTACTGAGATTAATGCACTCGTGCCTGTCACTGCTACCATTCACTGCTGAGATTAATACTGTCGTGCCTGTCACTACTACCATTCATCACTGAGATTATTGCACTCGTGCCTGTCACTACTACCATTCACTGCTGAGATTAATGCACTCGTGCCCGTCACTACTATCATTCACGACTGAGATTAATACACTTGTGCCCATTACGACTGAGATTAATGCACTTGTGCCTGTCACTACTCCCATTCACAACTGAGATTAATGCAGTCGTGCCTGTCACTACTGCCATTCACTGCTGAGATTAATGCACTCGTGCCTGTCACTACGACTGAGATTATTGCATTCGTACCTGTCATTACTACCATTCACTACTGAGTTTAATGCACTCGTGCCTGTCACTACTACCAGTCACTACTGAGATTAATGTACTCGTGCCTGTCACTACTAAGGTTAATGCACTACGACCATTCACTACTCCGATTCACTGCTGAGATTAATGCACCCGTGCCCGTCAGTACTACCATTCACGACTGAGATTAATGCACTCGTGCCTGTCACTACTACCATTCACTGCTGAGATTAATACTGTCGTGCCTGTCACTACTACCATTCACGACTGAGATTATTGCACTCGTGCCTGTCACGACTATCATTCACGACTGAGATGAATGCACTCGTGCCCGTCACTACTAAAATTCACTACTCAGATTAATGCACTCATGTCTGTCACTAATACCATTCACAACTGTGATTATTGCAGTCATGCCTGTCACTACTGCCATTCACTCCTGAGATTAATGCACTCGTGCCCGTCACTACTACCATATACTACTCAGATTATTGCACTCGTGCCTGTCACTATTACCATTCACGACTGAGATTAATGCACTTGTGCCCATCACTACCACCATTAATGACTGAAATTAATGCAGTCGTGCCTGTCACTACGACCATTCACTACTGAGATTAATGCACTCGTGCCCGTCACTACTACCATTCACTGCTGAGATTAATACTGTCGTGCCTGTCACTACTGCCATTCACTACTATTACTGCAGTCGTGCCCGCCACTACTACCATATACTACTCAGATTATTGCACTCGTGCCCGTCACTACTATTATTCACAACTGAGATTAATGCACTTGTGCCCATCACTACTGCCATTCACTACTGAGATTAATGCAGTCGTGCCTGTCACTACTGCCATTCACTACTGAGACTATTGCACTCGTGCCTGTCACTACTACCATTCACTGCTGAGATTTATACTGTCGTGCCTGTCACTACTGAGATTACTGCAGTCGTGCCCGTCACGACTCCCATTCATAACTGAGATTAATGCAGTCATGCCTGTCACGACTGCCATTCACTGCTGAGATTACTGCTGTTGTGCCCATCACTACTACCATTCACAACTGAGATTAATGCACTCGTGCCCGTCACTTCTACGATTCACTACTGAGATTAATGCACTCGTGCCCGTCACAACTACCATTCACGACTGAGATTAATGCAATCGGGCCTGTCACTATTACCATTCACTACTGAGATTAAGGCACTCCTGCCCATCACTACTACCATTCACTGCTGAGATTAATACTGTCGTGCCTGTCACTACTGCCATTCACTACGATTACTGCAGTCGTGCCCGTCACTACTACCATATACTACTCAGATTATTGCACTCGTGCCTGTCACTACTACCATTCATCACTGAGTTTATTGCACTCGTGCCTGTCACTACTACCATTCACTACTGAGATTAATGCACTCGTGCCCGTCACAACTACCATTCACGACTGAGATTAATGCAATCGGGCCTGTCACTATTACCATTCACTACTGAGATTAAGGCACTCGTGCCCATCACTACTACCATTCACTGCTGAGATTAATACTGTCGTGCCTGTCACTACTGCCATTCACTACTATTACTGCAGTCGTGCCCGTCACTACTACCATATACTACTCAGATTATTGCACTCGTGCCTGTCACTACTACCATTCACTACTGAGATTAATGCACTCGTGCCTGTCACTGCTACCATTCACTGCTGAGATTAATACTGTCGTGCCTGTCACTACTACCATTCATCACTGAGATTATTGCACTCGTGCCTGTCACTACTACCATTCACTGCTGAGATTAATGCACTCGTGCCCGTCACTACTATCATTCACGACTGAGATTAATACACTTGTGCCCATTACGACTGAGATTAATGCACTTGTGCCTGTCACTACTCCCATTCACAACTGAGATTAATGCAGTCGTGCCTGTCACTACTGCCATTCACTGCTGAGATTAATGCACTCGTGCCTGTCACTACGACCATTCACGACTGAGATTATTGCATTCGTACCTGTCATTACTACCATTCACTACTGAGTTTAATGCACTCGTGCCTGTCACTACTACCAGTCACTACTGAGATTAATGTACTCGTGCCTGTCACTACTAAGGTTAATGCACTACGACCATTCACTACTCCGATTCACTGCTGAGATTAATGCACCCGTGCCCGTCAGTACTACCATTCACGACTGAGATTAATGCACTCGTGCCTGTCACTACTACCATTCACTGCTGAGATTAATACTGTCGTGCCTGTCACTACTACCATTCACGACTGAGATTATTGCACTCGTGCCTGTCACGACTATCATTCACGACTGAGATGAATGCACTCGTGCCCGTCACTACTAAAATTCACTACTCAGATTAATGCACTCATGCCTGTCACTAATACCATTCACAACTGTGATTATTGCAGTCATGCCTGTCACTACTGCCATTCACTCCTGAGATTAATGCACTCGTGCCCGTCACTACTACCATATACTACTCAGATTATTGCACTCGTGCCTGTCACTATTACCATTCACGACTGAGATTAATGCACTTGTGCCCATCACTACCACCATTAATGACTGAAATTAATGCAGTCGTGCCTGTCACTACGACCATTCACTACTGAGATTAATGCACTCGTGCCCGTCACTACTACCATTCACTGCTGAGATTAATACTGTCGTGCCTGTCACTACTGCCATTCACTACTATTACTGCAGTCGTGCCCGCCACTACTACCATATACTACTCAGATTATTGCACTCGTGCCCGTCACTACTATTATTCACAACTGAGATTAATGCACTTGTGCCCATCACTACTGCCATTCACTACTGAGATTAATGCAGTCGTGCCTGTCACTACTGCCATTCACTACTGAGACTATTGCACTCGTGCCTGTCACTACTACCATTCACTGCTGAGATTTATACTGTCGTGCCTGTCACTACTGAGATTACTGCAGTCGTGCCCGTCACGACTCCCATTCATAACTGAGATTAATGCAGTCATGCCTGTCACGACTGCCATTCACTGCTGAGATTACTGCTGTTGTGCCCATCACTACTACCATTCATTACTGAGATTAATGCATTCATGCCCGTCACTACTACCATTCACAACTGTGATTATTGCAATCATGCCCGTCACTACTGCCATTCACTCCTGAGATTAATGCACTCGTGCACGTCACTACTACCATTCACTACTGAGATTAATGCACTCGTGCCCGTCACTACTATTATTCACAACTGAGATTAATGCACTTGTGCCTGTCACTCCTACCATTCACTACTGAGATTAGAGCACTCGTGCCCTTCACTACTACGATTCACTACTGAGATTAGTGCACTCGTGCCCTTCACTACTGCGATTCACGACTGAGATTAATGCACTCGTGCCCGTCACTACTACCATTCACTACTGAGATTAATGCACTCGTGCCTGTCACTACTACCACTCACAACTGAGATTAATGCAGTTGTGCCTGTCACGATTACCATTAACTACTGAGATTAATGCAGTTGGTGCTGTCACTACTGAGATCAATGCACTCGTGCCTGTCACTACTACGATTCACTACTGAGATTAATGCACTCGCACCGACCACGACTATCATTAATGCAGTCGTGCCCGTCACTACTACCATTCACAACTGAGATGAGTGCACTCGTGCCCTTCACTACTACAATTCACGACTGAGATTAGTGCAATCGTGCCTGTCACTACTGCCATTCACTGCTGAGATTAATGTACTCGTGCCTGTCACTACTACCATTCACTACTGAGATTAATGCACTCGTGCCTGTCACTACTACCATTCACTGCTGAGATTAATACTGGCGTGCCTGTCACTACTGCCATTCACTACTGAGATTACTGCAGTCGTGCCCGTCACTACTACCATTCACTACTCAGATTAATGCACTCGTGCCCGTCACTATTACCATTCACTCCTGAGATTAATGCACTCGTGCCTGTCACTACTACCATTCACGACTGAGATTAATGCACTCGTGCCTGTCACGACTATCATTCACTACTGAGATTAATGCACTCGTGCCTGTCACTACTACCATTCACGACTGAGATTAATGCACTCGTGCCTGTCACTACTACCATTCACTGCTGAGGTTAATGCAGTCGTGCCCGTCACTACTACCATTCACAACTGAGATGAGTGCGCTCGTGCCCTTCACTACTACAATTCACGACTGAGATTAGTGCAATCGTGCCTGTCACTACTGCCATTCACTGCTGAGATTAATGTACTCGTGCCTGTCACTACTACCATTCACTACTGAGATTAATGCACTCGTGCCTGTCACTACTACCATTCACTGCCGAGATTAATACTGGCGTGCCTGTCACTACTGCCATTCACTACTGAGATTACTGCAGTCGTGCCCGTCACTATTACCATTCACTCCTGAGATTAATGCACTCGTGCCTGTCACTACTACCATTCACGACTGAGATTAATGCACTCGTGCCTGTCACGACTATCATTCACGACTGAGATTAATGCACTCGTGCCCGTCACTACTACCATTCACTACTCAGATTAATGCACTCATGCCTGTCACTACTACCATTCAGAACTGTAATTATTGCACTCGTGCCTGTCACTACTGCCATTCACTGCTGAGATTAATGCACTCGTGCCTGTCACTACGACCATTCACGACTGAGATTATTGCATTCGTACCTGTCATTACTACCATTCACTACTGAGTTTAATGCACTCGTGCCTGTCACTACTACCAGTCACTACTGAGATTAATGTACTCGTGCCTGTCACTACTAAGATTAATGCACTACGACCATTCACTACTCCGATTCACTGCTGAGATTAATGCACCCGTGCCCATCAGTACTACCATTCACGACTGAGATAAATGCACTCGTGCCTGTCACGACTACCATTCACTGCTGAGATTAATACTGTCGTGCCTGTCACTACTGCCATTCACGACTGAGATTAATGCACTCGTGCCCTTTACTACTATGATTCACAACTGAGATTAGTGCAATCGTGCCCTTCACGACTACGATTCACTTCTGAGATTAATGCACTCGTGCTCTTAACTACACTGCTGCGATTTATACTGTCGTGCCTGTCACTACTGAGATTACTGCAGTCGTGCCCGTCACCACTCCCATTCATAACTGAGATTAATGCAGTCATGCCTGTCACGACTGCCATTCACTGCTGAGATTACTGCTGTTGTGCCCATCACTACTACCATTCACAACTGTGATTATTGCACTCGTGCCCGTCACTACTATTATTCACAACTGAGATTAATGCACTTGTGCGTGTCACTCCTACCATTCACTACTGAGATTAGAGCACTCGTGCCCTTCACTACTACGATTCACTACTGAGATTAGTGCACTCGTGCCCTTCACTACTGCGATTCACGACTGATATTAATGCACTCGTGCCCGTCACTACTACCATTCACTACTGAGATTAATGCACTCGTGCCTGTCACTACTACCACTCACAACTGAGATTAATGCAGTTGTGCCTGTCACGATTACCATTAACTACTGAGATTAATGCAGTTGGTGCTGTCACTACTGAGATTAATGCACTCGTGCCTGTCACTACTACGATTCACTACTGAGATTAATGCACTCGCACCGACCACGACTATCATTAATGCAGTCGTGCCCGTCACTACTACCATTCACAACTGAGATGAGTGCACTCGTGCCCTTCACTACTACAATTCACGACTGAGATTAGTGCAATCGTGCCTATCACTACTGCCATTCAATGCTGAGATTAATGTACTCGTGCCTGTCACTACTACCATTCACTACTGAGATTAATGCACTCGTGCCTGTCACTACTACCATTTAGTGCCGAGATTAATACTGGCGTGCCTGTCACTACTGCCATTCACTACTGAGATTACTGCAGTCGTGCCCGTCACTACTACCATTCACTACACAGATTAATGCACTCGTGCCCGTCACTATTACCATTCACTCCTGAGATTAATGCACTCGTGCCTGTCACTACTACCATTCACGACTGAGATTAATGCACTCGTGCCTGTCACGACTATCATTCACTACTGAGATTAATGCACTCGTGCCCGTCACTACTACCATTCACTACTCAGATTAATGCACTCATGCCTGTCACTACTACCATTCAGAACTGTAATTATTGCACTCGTGCCTGTCACTACTGCCATTCACTGCTGAGATTAATGCACTCATGCCTGTCACTACTACCATTCAGAACTGTAATTATTGCACTCGTGCCTGTCACTACTACCATTCACTGCTGAGAGTAATACTGTCGTGCCTGTCACTACTGCCATTCACGACTGAGATTAATGCACTCGTGCCCTTTACTACTATGATTCACAACTGAGATTAGTGCAATCGTGCCCTTCATGACTACGATTCACTTCTGAGATTAATGCACTCGTGCTCTTAACTACACTGCTGAGATTTATACTGTCGTGCCTGTCACTACTGAGATTACTGCAGTCGTGCCCGTCACCACTCCCATTCATAACTGAGATTAATGCAGTCATGCCTGTCACGACTGCCATTCACTGCTGAGATTACTGCTGTTGTGCCCATCACTACTACCATTCACTACTGAGATTAATGCATTCATGCCCGTCACTACTACCATTCACAACTGTGATTATTGCAGTCATGCCTGTCACTACTGCCATTCACTAATGAGATTAATGCACTCGTGCACGTCACTACTACCGTTCACTACTGAGATTAATGCACTCGTGCCCGTCACTACTATTATTCACAACTGAGATTAATGCACTTGTGCCTGTCACTACTACCATTCACTACTGAGATTAGTGCACTCGTGCCCTTCACTACTACGATTCACTCCTGAGATTAGTGCACTCGTGCCCTTCACTACTACGATTCACCACTGAGATTAATGCACTCGTGCCCGTCACTACTACCATTCACTACCGAGATTAATGCAGCTGTGCCTGTCACTACGGCCGTTCACTACTGAGATAAATGCACTTGTGCCCATCACGACTACCATTCACGACTGAGATTAAAGCAGTCGTGCCCGTCACAACTACCATTCACTACTCAGATTAATGCAGTCGTGCCTGTCACTACTACCATTCACGACTGAGATTAAAGCAGTCGTGCCCGTCACAACTACCATTTACTACTCAGATTAATGCAGTCGTGCCTGTCACTACTACCATTCACGACTGAGATTAATGCACTCGTGCCCGTCACTACTACCATTCACGACTGAGATTAATGCACTTGTGCCCATCACGACTGAGATTAATGCAGTCGTGCCTGTCACGATTACCATTAACTACTGAGATTAATGCAGTTGGTGCTGTCACTACTGAGATTAATGCACTCATGCCTGTCACTACTACGATTCACTACTGAGATTAATGCACTCGCACCGACCATCACTATGATTAAAGCAGTCGTGCCCGTCACTACTACCATTCACAACTGAGATGAGTGCACTCGTGCCCTTCACTACTACAATTCACGACTGTGATTAGTGCAATCGTGCCCTTCACGACTACGATTCACTACTGAGATTAATGCAACCGTGCCCATCAGTACTACCATTCACGACTGAGATTAATGCACTCGTGCCTGTCACTACTACCATTCACTGCTGAGATTAATACTGTCATGCCTGTCACCATACCATTCAGAACTGTGATTATTGCACTCGTGCCTGTCAGTAGTAACATTCACTACTCAGGTTAATGCAGTCGTGCCGGTCACTACTACCATTCACTACTGAGATTAGTGCAATCATGCCCTTCACGACTACGATTCACTACTGAGATTAATGCACTTGTGCCCGTCACAACTCCCATTCACGACTGAGATTAATGCACTTGTGCCCATCACTACTGAGATTAATGCACTCATGCCTGTCACGACTACCATTCAGTACTGAGATTAATGCACTATTAACATTCACTACTACGATTCACTGCTGAGATTAATGCACTCGTGCCTGTCACTACTACCATTCACGACTGAGATCAATGCACTCGTGCCCGTCACTACTATCGTTCACTCCTGAGATTAATGCACTCGTGCCTGTCACTACTGCCATTGACTACTGGGATTAATGCAGTCGTTCCCGTCTCTACTATGATCCACTACTGAGATTAATGCAGTCGTGCCCGTCACAACTATGATCCACGACTGAGATTGATGCACTCGTGCCTGTCACTACTACCTTTCACGACTGAGATTAATGCAATCCTGCCCGTCACTACTACCATTCACTACTGAGATTAATGCACTCGTGCCCGTCACTACTACCATTCACTACTGGGATTAATACACTCATGCCCGTCACTATTAACATTCACCACTGAGATTAATGCACTCATGCACGTCACTACTACCATTCACTACTGAGATTAATGCACTCGTGCCCGTCACTACTACGATTCACGACTGAGGTTAATGCACTCGTGCCCATCACTGCTACCATTCACGACTGAGATTAGTGCAGTCGTGCCAGTCACTACTAGCATTCAATACTGAGATTAACGCACTACTACCATTCACTACTACGATTCACTACTGAGATTAATGCACCTGTGCCCGTCAGTACTACCATTCACTACTGAGATTAATGCACTCGTGCCAGTAACTACTACCATTCACTATTGAGATCAATGCACTCATGCCTGTCACGACTACCATTCACGACTGAGATTAATGCATTTGGTGCTGTCACTACTGAGATTAATGCAGTTGTGCCCATCACTACTATGATCCACGACTGCAATTAATGCACTCGTGCCTGTCACTACTACGATTCACTACTGA
The DNA here is from genome assembly GCF_044704955.1 of Pristiophorus japonicus. Lineage (NCBI taxonomy): Eukaryota > Metazoa > Chordata > Chondrichthyes > Pristiophoridae > Pristiophorus > Pristiophorus japonicus. Next base: position 77,414 of record NW_027253926.1, on the reverse strand, counting down.
GATTAATGCACTCGCACCCATCACTACTATGATTAATGCACTCGTGCCTGTCAATACTACCATTCACTACTGAGATTAATGCAGTGATGCCCGTCACTACTACGATTTATGCACTCGTGCCTGTCACTACTACCATTCACTACTGAGATTATTGCAGTCGTGCCCATCACTACTACGATTCACGATTGAGATTAATGCAGTCGTGACCGTCACTACTACCATTCACTACTGAGATTAATGCAGTCGTACCCGTCACTACTACGATTCACTACTGAGATTAATGCACTCGTGACCGTCACTACTACCATTCACTACTGAGATTAATGCACTCGTGCCTGTCACTACTACCATTCACTATTGGATTAATGCAGTCGTGCCCATCTCTACTACGATTCACTACTGAGATTATTGCAGTCGTGCCCGTCGCTGTTACGATTCACTACTGAGATTAATGCACTCGTGCCTGTCACTACTACGATTCACTACTGAGATTAATGCACTCGCGCCTGTCACTACAACCATTCACTACTGAGATTAATGCAGTCATGCCCGTCACTACTACGATTCACTACTGAGATTAATGCAGTCGTGCCCGTCACTACTACCATTCACTACTGAGATTAATGCACTCGTGCCTGTCACTACTACCATTGACTACTGAGATTAATGCAGTCGTGCCCGTCTCTACTATGATCCACTGCTGAGATTAATGCACTCGTGCCCGTCACTACTACCATTCACTACTGAGATTATTGCAGTCGTGCCCGTCACTACTACCATTCACTACTGAGATTAATGCACTCGTGCCCGTCACTACCACCATTCACTCCTGAGATTAATGCAGTCGTGCCCATTCACTTTTACCATTCACTACTGAGATTAATGCAGTCGTGCCCGTCTCTACTACCATTCACTGCTAAGATTAATGCACTCGTGCCTTTCACTACTGCCATTCACTGCTGAGATTATTGCAGTCGTGCCCGTCACTACTACGATTCACTGCTGAGATTCAAACCACTACAATTATACAACTAAAGTAGTTAAATTATATAACTGAAATGGACAGTCAATAGTAACACTACAAATTGCAGCAAACTCACCCAAAGCAGCTGTTTTTAACATTAGTGGCAGCCCTTTTTTCTTAAAAAAGAGCCGCCTTCTTGAACCGCTGCAGCACGTGTGATGAAGGTACTCCCACAGTGCTGTTCAAGACGGAGTTCCAGGATTTTGACCCAGCAACGATGAAGGAACGGCGATATACTTCCAAGTTCTTTATAAAAGAAAAGCACAAATCCCCCACAGATCCTTAAAAGCTGCAAGGCCTCCGAGCTCCTGACATCATCGGAGGGGCTTGCCCGGAAATGACATCGTTCGAGGGCGGACACGGAAATGACATCATCAGAGCCCCAACCCCACAAGATGCACTGCAGCAACTCCAAAGCTTCGTTGACGGCATCTCCCAAACCCGCGACCTTAAGCACCTGGAAGGACAAGGGAATCCGGCGCATGGGAACACCATCACCTCCAAGTCACACAACATTCTGACTTTGGAAGTATATCGCCGTTCCTTCATCGTCGCTGGTTCAAAATCCTGGAACTCCCTCCCTAACAGCACTGTAGTAGCACTTTCACCACAGTGACAGCGGCAGTTCAAGGAGGTGGCTCACCACCACCTTCTCAAGGGGCAATTAGGGATGGGCAATAAATGCCGGCCTTGCCAGTGATCCCAGGAATGAATAAAAAAAAATTTTCACAGGCCAGTTATCAATATTACAAAATTACCTTTGACATCAATAATTTGCAGGTTCAGATTTCCAGGTGCCGTTTAGAGGTTAAGATGAGGGATCTTGCACGGAGATCAGTTGCAGAGAGGCAACATGGCGCAGAAAGCAGGAAAATTCCAGATGCAAATTGTATTCTCAGAAATGTTAGAATCTGAAAAAGAAAATCTATGCGCATTAATAACAAATTAAAACATTATTTTTTCAAATCTAAGAATCAAACAACAAAAGAGAAGGGTTTGTATTTCACTTTTGCGCTCTGGGCAGTGCCTGGTGGAATAGATCAGCCGGTCATGTAGAACCCGCTTGATTTTAATCCCATTCATCTCAACGCAAGTGAAAATCAGGCGGTTTCTGTAATGGGCGGCCGGTCCACTCGCCAGTTTAACGCCCGGGCAGCAAGTTAGAAACCGACCCCAAAATATCTCAGTGTGGAAATTTATCTCGGATGGTGGGGCAAAACGGGCAGAATGGCCTCGACCGCCCGTTCTCCACCTCGGCCAATATTCAGCTCCATTGAGTCAAAGGGCGTACAACAAGTGAGCGATGCAATGTCGCCCAGTTAGCTCCACTGCCCGAGTGGAATTGCTGCCCCAGGGATCAGGCACCGGTCGAGCCGGATTTACCCAGACCATTGCTTAGATTGGGTTTAAGGAGCTTTATCACAAAGCGTGGTTCCTCCCAGGAGTGAGCATTGGCTCATTCTGAGAGCCGGCATTGTGATTGGTTCACTCAGAGCCGGCGCCGTGATTGGCTCACTCTGAGAGCTCGCGCTGTGATTGGCTCACTCAGAGTCTGGTTCTGCTGAGAGCTGCGCTGTGATTGGCTGACTCAGAGCTAGTGCCATGATTGGCTCACAGCTGGTGACGTGATTGGCTCACTCTGAGCCTGGCTCTGCTGAGAGCTCGCGCTGTGATTGGCTGACTCAGAGCTGGTGCTGTGATTGGCTCACTCTGACAGCTGGCGCCGTGATTGGCTCACTCAGAGCCGGCACTGTGATTGGCTCACTCTGAGCACTTGTGCTGTGATTGGCTCACTCTGAGAGCCGGCGCCGTGATTGGCTCACTCTGAGAGCCAGCGCCGTGATTGGCTCACTCAGAGCCGGCACTGTGACTGGCGCACTCAGAGCCAGCACTTTGATTTGCTCACTCAGAGAGCTGGCGCCGTGATTGGCTCACTCAGAGAGATGGCACTGTGATTGGCTCACTCAGAGCCGGCGCCGTGATTGGCTCACTCTGAGAGCCAACACTGTGATTGGCTCACTGAGTGACGGCACCGTGATTGGCTCACTCTGAGAGCTGGCACCGTGATTGGCTCACTCTGAGAGCTGGCACTGTGATTGGCTCACTCTGAGGGCCGGCACTGTGATTGGCTCACTCTGAGGGCCGGTGCCATGTTTGGCTCACTCAGAGCCAGTGCTGTGATTGGCTCACTCTGAGAGCTGGTGCTGTGATTGGCTCACTCTGAGAACCGGCACTGTGATTGGCTCACTCTGAGAGCCGGTGCTGTGATTGGCTCACTCTGAGAGCCGGTGCCATGATTGGCTCAGTCTGAGAGCCGGCGCTGTGATTGGCTCACTGACATCCGGTCCTATGATTGGCTCACTCTGGGAGCCGGCGCCGTGATTTGCTCACTCTGAGAGCCGGCACCATGATTGGCTCACTCAGAGCCGATGCCGTGATTGGCTCACTCGGAGAGCCGGCATTGTGACTGGCTCACTGTGAGAGCCAGTGCCATGATTGGTTCACTCAGAGCCGATGCTGTGATTGGCTCACTCGGACAGCTGGCGCTGTAATTGGCTCACTCTGAGAGCCGGTGCCGTGATTGGCTCACTCGGAGAGCTTGCGCTGTGATTGGCTCACTCTGAGAGCCGGTGCCATGATTGGCTCAGTCTGAGAGCCGGCGCTGTGATTGGCTCACTGACATCCGGTCCTATGATTGGCTCACTCTGGGAGCCGGCGCTGTGATTTGCTCACTCTGAGAGCCGGCACCATGATTGGCTCACTCAGAGCCGATGCCGTGATTGGCTCACTCGGAGAGCCGGCACTGTGACTGGCTCACTGTGAGAGCCAGTGCCATGATTGGTTCACTCAGAGCCGATGCTGTGATTGGCTCACTCGGACAGCTGGCGCTGTAATTGGCTCACTCGGAGAGCCGGTGCCGTCATTGGCTCACTCGGAGAGCTTGCGCTGTGATTGGCTCACTCGGAAAGCCGGCACTTTGATTGGCTCACTCGGAGAGCTTGCGCTGTGATTGTCTCACTCGGAGAGCCAGTGCCATGATTGGCTCACTCGGAGAGCTTGCGCTGTGATTTGCTCACTCGGAGAGCCAGCACTGTGATTGGCTCACTCGGAGAGCTTGCGCTGTAACTGGCTCACTCAGAGCCGGTGCCGTGATTGGCTCACTCTGAGAGCCGGTGTTGTGATTGGCTCAGAACCCAGCCTGCCCCCACAGACAGGCCCCGGACAGCAGGCGCCACCTTACCGAGCGCCCGAGCCGGGGAAAGGGGCGACAGACTGTCACTGAGCAAGGACTGAACGCCGCTCTCACTCACTCACTGCCCGCCAAGCCGCAGTGTCCGTCTGCTGCTGGAGCTGTGCGCGAGCCCCCCCCACACACACAATGTGCGTTACACCCAATCCCAGGGCACTGTCCGCGTCACGTGCGGCGCGGCGAGCATGCGCAGAGCGTCCCGGGTCCGCGGTTGCCCGGTAACGGGGATACTCGGCCCACTGGAGAGGGACAGGAGCCGGGCCTGAGCATTCCGCGGGAGACCAGGCCGAGCGGAGCCCAGCGGTCTGACACCCAGCGACAGCACGGCCCGCGGGCAGCGCTGCACCCGTTTGCCGGTCCTCAGGTTCGCCCATAACTGCAATTCAGCTGGCTGGTCCTCGAGTTTAGGAAATAAACATAACCCCCCTTGTACCTCTGGCAATGCTTGTCTCCAGGTACTTATCCAACTTTGTTGAATTTGCTGATAGAAAACAGTCCCTCTGCCAATCATTCCATCCATTCACCATCTTCAGTGTAAAAAAAACTTAAGTCAAAACCATCTTTTCACACCCTCCCCCTCCCATGCTCTCTTACATATGCACAGATACAAGACATTTGTCAGGGTTTATGCTCTCTAACATATGCACAGATACAAGACATTATTGTTTGTCCTCTCTATACCCTCTAGACTGTTAACTACTTCTATAAGATCAACTGTGAGCCTTCTCTTGCGTAACCATTCCCAGCTTCTGTCACATCTCCCCATTTTATTCAGGGACCAGAGAGCATAAGAACATAAGAAATAGGAGTCAGTCCCTCGAGCCCGCTCCGCCATTCAAAAAGATCATGGCCCCAACTCCATTTCCCTGTCCGCACCCCATAACCCTTCACTCCACTTATCGTTCCAAAGTCTATCTCCACCTTAAATATATTCCATCACCCAGCCTCCACAGCTCTCTGAGGCAGAGAATTCCACAGATTTAGGACTTTGAGAGAAGAAATTTCTCCTCATCTCAGTTCTTAAACTATGCTCCCTAGTTCTAGCTTCCCCCACAACGGGAAACATCCTCTCTACGTCTACCTTGTCGAGCCCCCTCAGTATCTTGTATGTTTCAATAAGATCACCTCTCATTCTTCTAAACTCCAATGAGTATAGGCCCAACCTTTCTTCATAGGATGGGTGGAGAGCACCGGCTCCAGCTGTCGCGGGACGGGAGAGTGGAGAGCACCAGTTCAAACTGTCACAGGACGGGAGAGTGGAGAGCACCAGTTCAAACTGTCACAGGACGGGAGAGTGGAGAGCACCAGTTCACACTGTCACAGGAGCATCCAGTCGTGCCCCGGCAACTGCCCCCAAGGGAAGTGGAGTGTGGGAAATTGCACTCCACTTCCATTGAGGGGTGGTAAGCCAATTCTGCAGCGAGAGCAGGACTTCCACGCAGGGGGCTAAAATTCCCAGCCCCAGAAGGTTACCGCCCCCAAGATGGGAGCCTGTGCGGGGAGGCAGATGGAAGTGGAGGGGAGACGGGGGCGGGGGCGGGGGATGGAGGGGAGAGTGGTGGAGATGCGGGGCGGAGAAACCCAGGGCGGGGGATGGAGGGGAGAGTGGTGGAGGTGGGGGGCGGAGAAACCCAGGGCGGGGACGGGAGGGGCCACATTGCAGCGAAGGTCTGGGGGGGCGAAGTGTGTTGGAGGGGTGGGCCTGGGGGCTCTGTGACTCGGTGCGGGGAGTGTTCAGAGTGGGGTTGACTGCGCAGATGGCGGTTGGTGGACGTGGTGTGGTTGGCGTCGCGCGGGCGTGGCTCCGGGGTGGCTGGGGCTGGGGGCTCGACATCCGGGAGTGTTTGGCATTTGGGAAGGACTCTGATGGGACGGGGCGGGTTGGGTGCGGGGGAAGTGTTCCCGGTGTTGGGAGGGTCCGGAGCCGGGGGGGGGGGGGGGTGCGTGGGAACGGTCTTGGGATGGGGAGAGACTTCTTCACTCAGGGAGTTGTTGGCCTGTGGGGTTCCCTGCCACGGAGAGTTGTTGATGCCAGTTCATTGGATGTGTTCGGGAGGGAAATGGATGTGGTCCTTGCGGCTGGGGAGGTCGTGGGTGTGGAGGGTGCGTTGGGGGGGGTGGGGGGCTGCTGGGTGGGTGATCAGCCATGATCTTGTTGAATGGCGGTGCAGGCTCGTAGGGCCGAATGGCCTACTCCTGCACCTATTTTCTATGTTTCTATGTCACTGCGGCTTTACAGGGCGGCGCGGGCCCACATCACACTGCCACAGGCAGCACTGGCCCGGGGTTTGGGTCTGGGGTCAGTGTTGGGGTCTGGGGTCACTGTGGACTCAGTGTAGGGTCACTGTGGGGTCAGTGTTGGGGTCTGGGGTCAGTGTAGGGTCACTGTGGGGTCAGGGCTCAGTGTAGGGTCAGTGGGGTTTGGGGCCAGTGTAGAGTCAGTGTTGGGGTTTAGGGTCATTCTGGGGTCAGTGTTGGGGTCTGTGGTCAGTGTGGGATCAATGTTGGGTTTAGGGTCAATGTTGGGGCCTGGGGTCAGTGTTGGGGTTCAGGGTCATTGCCACGTGCTGGTCAGAGTAGGAACCGCAGGATAGCTCAGATGAATACGTGGCTTGAGGAGTGATGCAGAAGGGAGGGATTCAAATTCCTGGAACATTGGAACCGGTTCTGGGGGAGGTGGGACCACTACAAACCGGACGGTCTGCACGTGGGCAGGACTGGAACCAATGTCCTTGGGGGACTGTTTGCGAGTGCTGTTGGGGAGGGGTCAAACTAATATGGTAGGGGGTTGGGAATCTATGCAGGGAGACAGAGGGAAGTAGAATGGGGGCAGAAGCAAAAGATAGAAAGAAGAAAAGTAAAAGTGGCGAGCAGAGAAACCGAAGGCAAAAAGCACATTACAGCAAAAGTCTAAAGGGGCAAAGTGTGTTAGAAAGACAAGCCTGAAGGCTCTGTGCCTCAATGCGAGGAGTATTCGGAATAAGTTGGACGAATTAACTGCGCAGATAGCAGTCAACAGATATAGTGTAATTGGCATCACGGAGACATGGCTCTAGGGTGACCAAGGCTGGGAACTCAACATCCAGCGGTATTCAACATTTAGGAAAGATAGACATAAAGGAAAAGGAGGCGGGGTGGCATTGCTGGTTAAAGTGGAAATTAATGCAATAGTAAGGAAGGACATTAGCTTAGATGATGTGGAATCAGTATGGGTGGAGTTACGGAATACCAAAGGGCAGAAAACGCTAGTGGGAGTTGTGTCCAGACCACCAAACAGTAGTAGTAAGGTTGGGGACAGCATCAAACAAGAAATTAGGGCTGTATGTAATAAAGGTACAGCAGTTATCATGGGTGACTTTAATCTACATATTGATTGGGCTAACCAAACTGGTAGCAATGCGGTGGAGGAAGATTTCCTGGAGTGTATTCGGGATGGTTTTCTCGACCAATATGTCGAGGAACCAACGAGAGAGCTGGCCATCCTAGACTGGGTGATGTGTAATGAGAAAGGACTAATTAGCAATCTTGTTGTGCAAGGTCTCTTGGGGAAGAGTGACCATAATATGGTAGAATTCTTTGTTAAGATGGAGAGTGACACAGTTAATTCAGAAACTAGGGTCCTGAACTTAAGGAAAGCTAACTTTGATGGTATGAGGTGTGAATTAGTTTGAATTGACGGATATATTATACTTAAAGGGTTGACGGTGGATAGGCAATGGAAAACATTTAAAGATCACATGGATGAACTTCAACAATTGTACATCCCTGTCTGGAGTAAAAATAAAACGGGCAAGGTGGCTCAACCGTGGCTAACAAGGGAAATTAAGGATAGTGTTAAATCCAAGGAAAAGGCAGATAAAATGGCCAGAAAAAGCAGGAAACCTGGGAAAAATTTAGAATTCAGCAGAGGAGGACAAAGGGTTTAATTAAGAGGGGGAAAATAGAGTACGAGAGGAAGCTTGCCGGGAACATAAAAACTGACTGCAAAAGCTTTTATAAATATGTGAAGAGAAAAAGATTAGTGAAGACAAATGCCGATCCCTTGCAGTTGGAATCAGGTGAATTTATAAATGGGGAACAAAGAAATGGCAGACCAATTGAACAAATACTTCGGTTCTGTCTTCACGAAGGAAGACACAAATAACCTTCCGGAAGTACTAGGGGATAGAGGGTCTAGTGAGAAGGAGGAACTGAAGGATATCCTTATTAGGCGGGAAATTGTGGTAGGGAAATTGCTGGGATTGAAGGCTGATAAATCCCCGGGGCCTGGTAGTCTGCATCCCAGAGTACTTAAGGAAGTGGCTCTAAAAATAGCGAATGCATTGGTGATCATTTTCCAACAGTCTATCGACTCTGGATCAGTTCCTATGGACTGGAGGATAGCTAATGTAACACCACTTTGCCATCAGTTGTGGGGAAAATGTTGGAATCAATTATTAAGGATGAAATAGCAGTGCATTTTGAAAGCAGTGGCAGGATCGGTCCAAGTCAGCATGGATTTATGAAGGGGAAATCATGCTTGACAAATCTTCTGGAATTTTTTAAGGATGTAACTAGTAGAGTGGACAAGGGAGAACCAGTGGATGTGGTGTATTTGGACTTTCAAAAGTCTTTTGACAAGGTCCCACACAGGAGATTGGTGTGCAAAATCAAAGCACATGGTATTGGGGGTAATGTACTGATGTGGATAGAGAATTGGTTGGCAGACAGGAAGCAGAGAGCCGGGATAAACAGGTCCTTTTCAGAATGGCAGGCAGTGACTAGTGGAGTGCCGCAGGGCTCAGTGCTGGGACCCCAGCTCTTTACAATATACATTAATGATTTAGATGAAGGAATTGAGTGTAATATCTCCAAGTTTGCAGATGACACTAAACTGGGTGGCGGTGTGAGCTGTGAGGAGGACGCTAAGAGGCTGCAGGGTGACTTGGTTAGGTGAGTGGGCAAATGCATGGCAGATGCAGTATAAAGTGGATAAATGTGAGGTTATCCACTTTGAGGACAAAAACACGAAGGCAGAATATTAACTGAATGGCGGCAGATTAGGAAAAGGGGAGGTGTAACGAGACCTGGTATCATGCTTCATCTGTCATTGAAAGTTAGCATGCAGGTATAGCAGGCGGTGAAGAAGGCAAATGGTATGTTGGCCTTCATAGCTCAGGGTTTTGAGTATAGGAGCAGGGGGGACTTACTGCAGTTGTATAGGGCCTTAGTGAGGCCTCACCTGGAATATTGTGTTCAGTTTTGGTCTCCTAATCTGAGGAAGTACATTCTTGCTATTGAGAGAGTGCAGCGAAGGTCCACCAGACTGATTCCAGGGATGGCAGAACTGACATATGAGGAGAGACTGGATCAACTGGGCCTTTATACACTGGAGTTTAGAAGGATGAGAGGGGATCTCATAGAAACATATAAGATTCTGACGGGACTGGACAAGTTAGATGCGGGATGAATGTTCCCAATGTTGGGGAAGTCGAGAACCAGGGGACACAGTCTTAGGATAAGGGGTAGGTCATTTAGGACTGAGATGAGGAGAAACGTCTTCACTCAGAGTTGTTAACCTGTGGAATTCCCTGCCGCAGAGAGTTGTTGATGCTAGTTCATTGGATATATTCAAGAGGGAGTTAGATATGGCCCTTATGGCTAAAGGGATCAAGGGTTATGGAGAGAAAGCAGGAAAGGGGTACTGAGCAGCCATGATCATATTGAATGGTGGTGCATGCTCGAAGGGCCGAATGTCCTACTCCTGCACCTATTTTCTATGTTTCTATGTGGGGTCAGTGCAGAGACACTGGGGTTGGGGTTTAGGGTCAGTGTAGAGTCACTGTGGGGTCGGTGTTGGGGTTTGGGGTCAGTAGAGGAACACTGTGGGGTCAGTGTTGAGGATTGGGGTCATGTCGGGTCACTGTGGGGTCAGTGTTGGGGTTTGGGGTTGGTTTTGGGTCAGTGTAGGGTCACTGGGGTCAGTGTGGGGGTTTGGGTCAGTGTCGGGTCAGTTTTAGGGTTTGGGGTCAGTGTAGGGTCACTGGGATCAGTGTGGGTGTTTGGGGTCAGTGTTGGGGTTTGGGGTCAGTGTAGGGACACTTTGGGGTCAGTGTTGGGGTTTGGGTTCAGTGTCGGTCACTGTGGGGTTTGCGGTCAGTGTAGGGTCTGTGGTCACTGGGGTCAGTGTTGTGGTTTGGGGTCAGTGTTGTGGTTTGGGGTCAGTGTTGGGGTTTAGGGTCACTGTGGGGTCAGTGGAGGGTCATTGTGGGGTCAGTGCTGGAGTCAGGGGTCAGTGATGGTGTTTGCGTGCAGTGTTGGGGCCAAGGATCAGTGTTGGGGTCATAAGAACATAAGAACATAAGAATTAGGAACAGGAGTAGGCCATCTAGCCCCTCGAGCCTGCTCCGCCATTCAATAAGATCATGGCTGATCTGGTCGTGGACTCAGCTCCACTTACCCGCCCTCTCCCCGTAACCCTTAATTCCCTTATTGGTTAAAAATCTATCTATCTTTGACTTGAAAACATTCAATGAGCTAGCCTCAACTGCTTCCTTGGGCAGAGAATTCCACAGGTTCACAACCCTCTGGGAGAAGAAATTCTTTCTCAACTCGGTTTTAAATTGGCTCCTCCGTATTTTGAGGCTGTGCCCCCTAGTTCTAGTCTCCCCTACCAATGGAAACAACCTCTCTGCCTCTATCTTGTCTATCCCTTTCATTATTTTAAATGTTTCTATAAGATCACCCTCACCCTTCTGAACTCCAACGAGTAAAGACCCAGTCTACTCAATCTATCATCATAAGGTAACCCCCTTATTTCTGGAATCAGCCTAGTGAATCGTCTCTGTACCCTTTCCAAAGCTAGTATATCCTTCCTTAAGTAAGGTGACCAAAACTGCACGCAGTACTCCAGGTACTCCTTACCAATATCTTATACAGTTGCAGCAAGACCTCCCTGCTTTTGTACTCCATCCCTCTCGCAATGAAGGCCAACATTCCATTCGCCTTCCTGATTACCTGTTGCACCTGCAAACTAACCTTTTGGGATTCATGCACAAGGACCCCCAGGTCCCTCTCCCAAAAGAGTTTCATGCACAAGGACCCCCAGGTCCCTCTGCACCACAGCATGTTGTAATTTCTCCCCATTCAAATAATATTCCCTTTTCCTGTTTTTTTTTCCCAAGGTGGATGACCTCACACTTTCCGACATTGTATTCCATCTGCCAAACCTTAGCCCATTCGCTTAACCTATCCAAATCTCCTTGCAGCCTCTCTGAGTCCTCTACACAACCCGCTTTCCCACTAATCTTAGCGTCATCTGCAAATTTTGTTGCACTACACTCTGTCCCTTCTTCTAGGTCATCGATGTATATTGTAAACAGTTGTGGTCCCAGCACTGATCCCTGTGGCACACCACTAACCACTGATTTCCAACTGGAAAAGGACCCATTTATCCCGACTCTCTGCTTTCTGTTCGCCAGCCAATTCTCTATCCATGCTAATACATTTCCTCTGACTCCGCGCACCTTTATCTTCTGCAGTAACCTTTTGTGTGGCACCTTATCGAATGCCTTTTGGAAATCGAAATACACCACATCCATCGGTACACCTCTATCCACCATGCTCGTTATATCCTCAAAGAATTCCAGTAAGTTAGTTAAACATGATTTCCCTTTCATGAATCCATGCTGCGTCTGTTTGATTGCACTATTCCTATCTAGATGTCCCGCGATTTCTTCCTTAATGATAGTTTCAAGCATTTTCCCCACTACAGATGTTAAACTAACCGGCCTATAGTTACCTGCCTTTTGCCTGCCCCCTTTTTTAAACAGAGGCGTTACATTAGCTGCTTTCCAATCCGCTGGTACCTCCCCAGAGTCCAGAGAATTTTGGTAGATTATAACGAATGCATCTGCTATAACTTCCGCCATCTCTTTTAATACCCTGGGATGCATTTCATCAGGACCAGGGGACTTGTCCACCTTGAGTCCCATTCGCCTGTCCAGCACTACCCCACCTAGTGATAGTGATTGTCTCAAGGTCCTCCCTTCCCACATTCCTGTGGCCTGCAAATTTTGGCATGGTTTTTGTGTCTTCCACTGTGAAGACGGAAGCAAAATAATTGTTTAAGGTCTCAGCCATTTCCACATTTCCCATTATTAAATCCCCCTTTTCATCTTCTAAGGGACCAACATTTACTTTAGTCACTCTTTTCCGTTTTATACATCTGTAAAAGCTTTTACTATCTGTTTTTATGTTTTGCGCAAGTTTACCTTCGTAATCTATCTTCCCTTTCTTTTTTAGTCATTCTTTGCTGTTGCTTAAAATTTTCCCAATCCTCTAGTTTCCCACTAACCTTGGCCACCTTATACGCATTGGTCTTTGATTTGATACTTTCCTTTATTTCCTTGGTTATCCACGGCTGGTTATCCCTTCTCTTGCCGCCCTTCTTTTTCACTGGAATATATTTTTGTTGCGCACGATGAAAGAGCTCCTTAAAAGTCCTCCACTGTTCCTCAATTGTGCCACCGTTTAGTCCTTGTTTCCAGTCTACTTTAGCCAACTCTGCCCTCATCTCACTGTAGTCCCATTTGTTTAAGCATAGTATGCTCGTTTCTGACACAACTTCCTCATCCTCAATCTGTATTACAAATTAATTGTTGGGTCACAGGTCATTGTTGCTGTTAGGGATCAGTGTATGTTGGGGTCAGTGTTGGTGTCAGTGTTGGGTTATAAGAAAGAGGAGCAGGAGTCGGCCAATTGACCCCTGGAGCCTGCTCCACTATTCAATAAGCTCATGGCTGATCTGATCATGGACTCTGATCCACTGCCCTGCCTGCTCCCATAATCCTTTATTCCCTCATCGCTCAAAAATCTGTCTATCTCTGCCTTAAATATATTCAATGACCCAGCCTCAACAGCTCTCTGGGGCAGAGTATTCCATAGATTTACAACCCTCTGAAGGAAGAAATTCTTCCTCATCTCAGTTTTAAATGGGCAGCCCTTATTCTGAGACTTTGTCCCCTAGTTTTAGTTTCCCCTATGAGTGGAAATATTCTCTCTGCATCCACCTTGTCGAGCCCCCTCATTATCTTACATGTTTCAATAAGTTCACCTCTCATTCTTCTGAACTCCAATGAGTACAGGCCCAACCTATTCAACCTACATTCATAAGTCAACCCCCTCATCTCCGGAATCACCGTAGAGAACCTTCTCTGAACAGCCTCCAATGCAAGTATATCCGTCCTTAAATACGGAGACCAAAACTGTACGCAGTACTCTAGGTGTGGCCTCACCAATACCCTGTACAGTTGTAGCAGGACTTCTCTACTTGTATACTCCATCCCTCTTGCAATAAAGGCCAACATTCCATTGGCCTTCCTAATTACTTACTGTACCTGCATACTAACTTTTTGTGTTTCATGCACAAGGACCCCCAGGTCCCTCTGTACTGCAGCACTTTGCAATTTTTCTCCATTTAAATTATAATTTGCTTTTCAATTTTTTCTGCCAAAGTGGATAACCTCACATTTTCCCATATTATATGCCATCTGCCAAATTTTTGCCCATTCACTTAGCCTGGCTATATCCCTTTGCAGATTTCTTGTGTCCTCACAATTTGCTCTCCCACCCATCTTTGTATCATCAGCAAACTTGGCTACATTGCACTCGATCCCTTGATCCAAGTCAATACTATAGATTGTAAATAGTTCAGGTCCCAGCACTGATCCTTGCGGTACCTCACTAGTTACTGATTGCCAACCGGACAATGACCCATTTATCCCGACTCTCTATTTTCTGTTAGTTAGCCAATCCTCTATCCATGCTAATATATTGACCCCAACCCCGTGAACTTTTATCTTGTGCAGTAACCTTTTATGTGGCACCTTATCGAATGCCTTCTGGAAATCCAAATACACCACATCCACTGGTTCCCCCTTATCCACCCTGCTTGTTGCATCCTCAAAGAACTTCAGCAAATTTGTCAAACCTGATTTTCCTTTCATAAAACCATGCTGACTCTGCTTGATTGAATCATGCTTTTCCAAATGTCCCGCTACTGCTTCCTTAATAATGGACTCCAGCAGGGTCAGGGGTCAGTGTTGGGGTCAGTATTGATCTTTTATTGTTTAGTTATAAAAAAAAAGCAAGATTTATCTAAATAATGTTTTAAAAAATGGTGTTGAGTAAGTTGCCAACTGTCTGCTTTTTGCACAAATCGGCAACATTTCCAGCTCGAATTTGCACGAGGGGCTGTTTTCGAGAGGGGACTCTGAGATTTACAACGTACTCGCTCGTGATATTTGAGTTCATGCGCACTGAGGGGAATTAGGGGGACATTATGGGGGAGTTCAGTGGTTAACACCCTCCATCCCCCATGTGAACCCAGTGAATGGGATTGGTAGATATGCAGTGGATTACCAACTCTGCAGTGTTTTCCCGTCTCCAGGTTGGGTAGTGAGACAGAAGCAAGAGTGAACTTCTTGTATCCCCACCTGAAGGACACACTGCCAGTCTGCAGATGACTTCGGACATGCACCATTCACTTTTTCACAGCAGATCATTCATATTGCAAGAAATCATCAGTAAACGGCCCTTAAAAGTAGCAAAGTTGACCTGGTGTTTTATGGAAGTTTGTATTCAACCTAGGTGAGGAAAACGAAGGAGAGGTTTTCCCTATTTTTTGTCAACAAAAATGGCAAGTTGCTTTGCCACATGCAAAAATGTATGTACAAGACCACGGGGTGGAAATTCAGTCACGCCTCATTTTGGGCATTAATCCAAGCGGAGCGGTACTTTTAGCGCCCAGAAATGCATCAGAATCGGTCAAAGAGCGGACAGGGGCGATAAATCAGCCGTTGCACACCAGAGCTGTGCGGGCAATAACTAAAGTTCGGTCGGTAAATTTGGCGGACTCATTGCGCATGCGCGGAACTCTGAGTCAGATCTCGGGAAAATCCGAGTCTTACAGGCGCGGCATAGTAATGCACCTATTAAAGTTTTCACAATCACTTGTTTTCAACCTGGACTGTTATGTGTGTCTGCCGTTGCAAACTGGAAGGCTCACGCACCGTGCTGTGTAAACCTTGCACTGACCATGACCTCCGAGGGAAGCACTTCCTCATCCCTTTAAGTAGCCAACAGTTAACAACTCCAAGCCTGGACCCACTGATTTTCCGGACGTTCTTGGCGGCTGCAGCAAATTTACCGACCGGGGAGCGAGCGTGGGCGTTGCACCAGGACTGACATCAGGCTCGCACTGATCGGCAGCAGCCAAGCGCTACTGGTTTGCTGCCCCTGGGAGCCTCTAATGTATTTTTGGTCGGGGAGCTAAACGCTGCGCTCCCGGTCGCTAAGCTCAACGCTTCCATTAACGCCCCCTCTGGCCGTGTCAGGCAACCGAAAATCCAGCCCCGTATATCATGTTATTGCACAGTAATCACAGGAGGCCGCCATTTGGCCCTTCGTGCCTATGCCGTCTCTTTGAAGGAGCTATTGAATTAGTCCCACTCCCCTGGGGAAATTTAACATAGGTGTTCAAATTCATGTAGGGTTTTGATCGAGTAAATAAGTAGAAGCTAGTTCCAGTGGCAGAAGGATCAGTAACCAGAGGACACAAATTTAAGGTCATTGGCAAAAGATCCAGAGGTGACATGAGGAGAAGTGTTTTCACAGCGAGATGTGATCTGGATTGCACGGCTTGAATGAGTGATGGAAGCTGATTCAATAGAACTTTCTAAAGGCAATTGGATAAATATTTGAATGGGAATAATTAGCAGGGCTATGGGGAAAGAGCAGGGGGAGTGGGTCTAATTGGATCGTACTTTCACAGAGCCGACACAGACACGATGGGCCAAATGGCTCCTTCTGTGCTGTATCATTCTATGATTCGATGGTCATGATCACAGTGCTGTGTGTGGGAGCTTGCTGTGCACAAATTGGCCGCCGGGTTTCCTACATTACAACAGTGACTACACTCCAAAAGTACTTGATTGGCTGTAAAGCGCTTTGGGACGACTTGAGGTTGTGAAAGACGCTATATAAATGCAAGTCCTTTCTTTTCCCCGCTACTTAAAGCAGCACTAGGAAGTGCCTAGACCAAGGTGACCTAACGAAATATAATATTTCCACATTTCCTGCCTTTTAAATGCTGAGATGACATCCTGAATGTGGAGAACAGTGTGTTGAGGCAACTTTTTTCTTCAAATTCCAAGCAGCACTATATGTTTCCAATACATACTTCAGGATAGAATTGTGTGACCTTATTGCAAAATATTACTGTCATAAAATCGCTGGTAAACTATATAAAGATTTAAGTTGCTGTAACTGATCAGTCAAAGCAGCAGCATGAAAGCAAAGGCTTTCTTTGGCTGGTTGCACGTCTAAGTTTTGTAGATTGTAAATCTAAAATCTAGTCATCTTTGTCTTTAGCAGTGAGAAAGAATAGAGGACTCTGTTTACTCCCTCCCTGAATTAGCAGTCAATCGCCTTGTTGGGCAGGTAAGAGTGAATGTAATTCGACACCAGTTTTGCACTACTTCTCAAGAAGGATCTATCAGCCCTGGAGGGAGTGCAGTACAGATTCACCAGAATGACTCGGAGGCTTAGAGAAATAAATTATGAGGACAGGCTGCATAAACCTGGCTTGTATTCCCTTGAGTATAGGAGATTGAGGGGTGATCTGGTCGAGGTGTTTAACATTTAAAAGGATTCGATAGGTTCGAGACTTTCCTCTGGAGGGGGAATCAACCTTAAGATTAAAGCTAGGCTGTTCAGGAGTGAAATAAGGCAGCTCTTCTTCACAAAGGTTAGTGCAAATCTTGAACTCTGTCCCAAAAGGCTATGGATGCTGGGACAATTGGAGCTTTCAAGACTAAGAGACAAGGGGGGGGCGAGGGGAGGGAATTTGGTACCTAAGCGGCTCCCGTTAGCACCAGCAGATGGCGCTGACTGGGTGCTAGAGCATTATTGCCGTGGCGAGGCAAATCCAGCGCCGTACACCAAATCCCGGTCTCCGCAGCGCTGCCGCTAACAGTTATCGCCAGGGGCCTCAACGTCAGGTGGATTATGACGTTAGGGAGTGTGCAATGCTCACTGACCGCTCGAACTGCGAAGTAGATTGTTACCACCTATCTTGGAAGAACTACCGACAGGGAGACCCGATGTGTAGCACCAGGAAGCCGGCTCCAGGAACGTTATTTAATGGGATCATCAGTAATGAGTCGCAGCTGTAGTTTCGTGGCGTTTCAATGCTTTCCTGTCAGTTTCACAGTGCAACAGTCTCATTCCTATTGCATGGTGGTAGCAAAACAAATCAAATGTCAATATCGAAGTCAGAGATCCAGGCCAAAGTTTCTGGTGTAACAGTATCAGGAGTGTTGTGGCAACGAAAAAGTAGCTCCATTTATTCTTACAGAAATCTAACTGCTTCACTTGGTTACATTAGTGGCAGTCGACCTTGCCCTCCAGGATCGACAGTGGAGGGAGCCGGAGGCAGTGAGAAAGACTAGAACGTGGCCAGAGGGAGGAGGAGGGCCATCAGGGCTCTCAACTGTTGGCCTTACTCTCAGAGGGTATTCCGAGAGCACTTCTCCCTCCCTCCAATTAAGCGAGGAGCAGTGTATTAGGAGGCTCCGGTTCACCAAGGAGGTGGTTACAGGACTCTGCCACCTCCTGCAACCAGACCTCCAGCCTCAGAGCAGGGCAACCACGGCTGTCCCAGTGGCAGTCAAGGTCACCATGGCCCTCAATTTCTTCACCAGCCGATCCTGCAACAGGAGACATAGCTAACATCTCGCAGCTCACTGTCCATTGCTGCATCCGTGAGGTCACAGAGGCTCTCTACAGTAGGAGAAGGAACTACACCTCCTTCCCCATCACCAGCAGGACGAGCGTGCATGTGGCTTTGTCAGAATAGCGGGCATCCCCATGATGGAGGGCACCATTGACTGCACCCATGTGGCTTTGTGGGCACCGAATAACAATCCTAAGCTGTTCCGCAACAGCAAAGGCTTCTACTCACTGAATGTGCAGTTGGTATGTGACTACACGCACCGAATCCTCAATATTAATACCCGCTATCTTGGCAGCAGGCCCAATGACTTCATCCTGCGCCAGACCTGTGTGCCAGGACTCTTCCAACCACCATGTCAAGCTCATGGCTGGCTGCTCGCAGACAACGGCTATTTGCTCTCCATCTGGTTCATGACTCCCCTCTGCACTTATAATAAGGTGGACGACTTAACTGCGCAGACAGCTGTTAACGGATATGTAGTAATTGGGATTACGGAGACATGGCACGCAGACATGGCTCCAGGGTAACCAATACTGGGAACTCAACATCCAGGGGTATTCAATATTCAGGAAGGAAAAGGAGGTGGGGTGGCGTTAATGATTAAAGAGGAGGTTAACGCAATAGTAAGGAAGGACATTAGCTTGGATGATGTGGAATCTGTATGGGTAGAGCTGCGAAACACCAAAGGGCAGAAAACATTAGTTGGGGTTGTGTACAGACCACCAAACAGTAGTAGGGAGGTTGGGGATGGCATCAAACAGGAAATTAGGGTTGCGTGCAATAAGGGTACAGCAGTTATCATGGGTGACTTTAACCTACATATTGATTGGGCTAACCAAACTGGTAGCAATACTGTGGAGGAGGATTTCCTGGAGTGTATAAGGGATGGTTTTTTAGACCAATATGTCGAGAAACCAATTCGAGAGCAGGCCATCCTAGACTGGGTCTTGTGTAACGAGAGAGGATTAATTAGCAATCTGGTTGTGCGTGGCCCCTTGGGGAAGAGTGACCATAATATGGTAGAATTCTTCATTAAGATGGAGAGCGACACAGTTAATTCAGAGACTAGGGTCCTGAACTTAAGGAAAGGAAACTTCGATGGTATGAGACATGAATTGGCTAGGATAGACTGGCGAATGATACTTAAAGGGTTGACGGTGGATAGGCAATGGCAGACATTTAAAGATCACATGGATGAATTACTACTATTGTACATCCCCTGTGTGGCGTAAAAATAAAATGGGGAAGGTGGCTCAAACTTGGCTATCAAGGGAAATTAGGAATAGTGTTATATCCAAGGAAGAGGCATATAAATTAGCCAGAAAAAGCAGCAAACCTGAGGACTGGGAGAAATTTAGAATTCAGCAGAGGAGGGCTAAGGGTATGAGAGTAAGCTTGCAGGAACATAAAAACTGACTGCAAAAGCTTCTATAGATATGTGAAGAGAAAAAGATTAGTGAAGACGAATGTAGGCCCCCTGCAGTCAGAATCAGGTGAATTTATAATGCGGAACAAGGAAATGGCAGACCAAATGAACAAATACTTTGATTCTGCCTTCACTAAGGAAGACACAAATAACCTCCCGAAAATACAAGGGGACCGAGGGTCTAGTGGTTTAGTGGGAAGGAGGAACCGAGAGAAATCCTTATTAGTCAGGAAATGGTGTGAGGGAAACTGATGGGATTGAAGGCCGATAAATCCCCAGGGCCTGATAGTCTGTATCCCAGAGTACTTAAGAAAGTGGCCCTGGAAATAGTAGATGCATTGGTGATCATTTTCCAAAATTCCATGGACTCTGGATCAATTCCTATGGATTGGAGGGTAGCTAATGTAACACCACTTTTTAAAAAAGGGAGGGAAGAGAGAAAACAGGGAATTATAGACCGGTTAGCCTGACATCAGTGGTGGGGAAAATGCTGGAATCAATGATTAAAGATGTAATAGCAGCGCATTTGGAAAGCAGTGACAAGATCGGTCCAAGTCAGCATGGATTTATGAAAGGGAAATCATGCTTGACAAATTTTCTAGAGATTTTTGAGGATGTAACTAGTAGCTTGGATAAGGGAGAACCAGTGGATGTGGTGTATTTGGACTTTCAAAAGGCTTTTGACAAGGTCCCACACAAGAGATTAGTGTGCAAAATCAAGGCACCTGGTATTGGGGGGTAATGTATTGACATGAATAGAGAACTGGTTGACAGACAGGAAGCAAAGAGTGGGAATAAACGGGTCCTTTTCAGAATGGCAGGCAGTGACTAGTGGGGTGCCGCAAGGTTCATTGCTGGGACCCCAGCTATTTACAATTACATTACTGATTTAGATGAAGGAATTGAATGTAATATCTCCAAGTTTGCAGATGACACTAAGCTGGGTTGCAGTGTGAGCTGTGAGGAGAATGCCAAGAGGCTGCAGGGTGACTTGGACAGGTTAGGTGAATGGGCAAATGCATGACAGATGCAGTATAATGTGGATAAATGTGAGATTATTCACTTTGGTGGCAAAAAAAGGAAGGAAGATTATTATCTGAATGGTGACAGATTAGGAAAAGGGGAGGTGCAACAAGACCTGGGTGTCATGGTACATCAATCATTGAAAGTTAGCATGCAGGTACAGCAGGCAGTGAAGGCGGCAAATGGCGTGTTGGCCTTCATAGTGAGATGATTTGGGTATAGGAGCAGGGAGGTCTTACTTCAGTTGTACCGGGCCTTGGTGAGACAACACCCTTGAGTATTGTGTGCAGTTTTGGTCTCCTAATCTGAGGAAGGATGTGCTTGCTATTGAGGAAATGCAGCGAAGGTTCACCAGACTAATGCCCGAGATGGCAGGACTGACATATGAAGAAAGACTGGATCGGCTAGGCTTATACTCACTGGAATTTAGATGAATGAGAGGGGATCTCATAGAAACATATAAAATTATGACGGGACTGGAGAGATTAGATGCAGGAAGAATGTTCCCGATGTTGGGGAAGTCCAGAACCAGGCGTCACAGTCTAACGATAAGGGGTAAGCCATATAGGACCAAGATGAGGAGAAACTTCTTCACCCAGAGAGTGGTGAACCTGTGGAATTCTCTACCACAGAAAGTTGTGGAGTCCAGTTCGTTGGATATATTCAAGAGGGAGTTAGATGTGACTCTTACGGCTGAGGGGATCAGGTGGTATGGCAAGAAAGCGTGAGTGGGGTACTGAAGTTGCATGATCAGCCATGATCATATTGAATGGCGGTGCAGGCTCGAAGGGCCGAATGGCCTGCTCCTGCACCTATTTTCTATGTTTCTTTGCACCCATCATCTCCTGTGCGTGCCCATCACCCTTCTTCTAAACACCTCCCCATCGAGCTCCTCATCGGAGTCCTGTGCAGCAGAATTTGTGCACGAACTTACCCTCCGGGGAGCTGGCCCCCTCGCTGTCCTTTCCTCCCGGCCTTGCTACAGCCCACTCATCCCTGGTTCCGCACTCTGTGTAGATCCCTCTACCATACTAGCCTCTAAAGAACGCGTAGTGCCAAGTTCTAAGCTGGTGCCTGTGGGTGAGACCTACAGTGACATGGTGCATTCTTCCTCCTCCTCTTCCCCCGCCTCCCTCTCTACGGTACCCCAGGGACAAAGCATAAAGGCACAAAATTCGGGTTAATGTGAGGGGAGGGGGCCAGCAAGGGAGAAATGCATGCGTACAGCATAATTAGCTGGAAAGTGCAAAGCGCTTGTGGGGTGAGGGGAAAGTGGACTGTGAGAAGGAGTAGGAATGAACATACCGTTGCTGTCCCCAAGGGGGTCAATGTCACCAGTGGCCACGGCACCCACCTCCTGGCGCCCAATAATCTGCAGAACTTGATACTCCAGCGCAGGCAGTGGTTGGGTGTCAGCCTGTCCCCCACCTGTGCTCTCCTGCTCCCTCCTGTTGTGAGCCACCTTGGCCTGCAAGAGAAAGGAAAGTGTGTGGAGTGAATGTGGAGTGAGTGTTTGGGTGATGTGCCTGCCATAGTTGAATAGCTGTCATTGTGTGCAAGGTGTGAGATATGAGTTTGACTGTTGCGAGGTAGAGATTGTTGGTGGGTGAGTGCTAGGGGTGTGGTGCATTGGGCAGTGTGTGAGGACCCCCCGAGTGAGGTCATTAAGTTTCTTCCTGCACTGTGTGGGTCCTGGGGACCACAGTGCTGCCAGAGATGTGCTACGCTACCTCCCTCCACATGGTACGGAAGACTTGCGTCGAGGGCCTCCTGCCACTTATCGAGTAGAGCACCGCCCTCCGTCTCTCCACACCGAACACCAATGCCTCCAATGCTCGATCGCAGAATCTGCGGGCTCTCTCCCTGGGACGTGGGTCTGCCAGGAATACAGCGGCTCCGGCTCCGGCTCCGGCTCCGGCTCCGGCTCCGTCTCCTTGAGCCGCTGCTGCTTACTGAGGCAGCTGCACAGCTAGCAATGCTGAGAATGAGGTTGTGCAGCATTAATGAACCTCCCCTTTAGGAACTGGAAAAAGCCCATGGCGATCATGACTTGCGATTAGAATGCACCTGATACTGGTCCACACTTTGAGTGCAGCACCAATGAATTTGGGCTTTTGGTCTTGAATTAGGACTCCAATCATTCTTTTGAGCAGTGAGCATGAATTTTGCGTGCAGTCTAAAGCATTAGCACCTGGCGCAAATCTCCAACTTTTCTACTTATACCACCCATTCCTGGGCAACAATGAATTTCTCGCCCTTTTTGTTTGGTATGGGTACTAAGGGAACAAAGGCGCGTAAATGGAATTGGGGTGCAAATCAGCCATGATCCAAATGAAATGCAGGTTTAAGGGGCTGAATAGCCTCCTCCTGTTCCTAATGTTTCTATATTGCAAATATATTTTTGAACTATCACAATATGAGATAGTGGAAATATGAATGGAGCATTGGGGAAATGATTCTTGCAGCAATTGGGTGCTGAAGGCACAAGAGGTTATAATTCTGTATCCAGCTGAGTTGAGACAGTCACAATGTAGAACTGACCTATGACCAGAGCCTCGGTCCTTTTTTTTAAATTTATTTCAGATCTGTGCATCGCTGGCAAGGCCGGCATTTATTGCCCATCCCTAATTGCCCTTGAGAAGGTGGTGGTGAGTCGTCTTCTTGAACCGCTGCAGTCCGTGTGGTGAAGGTACTTCCACAGTGCAGTTGGGGAGGGAGATCCAGGATTTTGAACCAGCGACGATGAAGGAACGGCTGATATATTTCCAAGTCAGGATGGTGTGTGAATTGGAGGGTAGTCTGGAGTTGGTGGTGTTCGCAGGCACCTGCTGCCCTTGTCCTTCGAGGTGGTAGAGGTTGCGAGTTTGCGAGGTGCTGCCAAAGAAGCCTTGGCGTGTTGCTGCAGTGCATCTTGTAGATGGTACACACTGCAGCCACGGTGTGCCAGTGGTGGAGTGAGTGAATGTAAAGGTGGTGCATGGGATGTCAATCAAGCGGGCTGCTTTGTCCTGGATGGTGTCGAGCTTCTTGAGTGTTGTTGAAACTGTGCTCATCCAGACAAGTGGAGAGTATTCCATCACACTCCTGACTTGTGCCTTATAGGTGATAGAAAGGCTTTGGGGAGTCACTCGCCGCAGAGCACCCAGCCTCTGACCTGCTCTTGTAGCCACAGTATTTATGTGACTGGTCCAGTTAAATGTCTGGTCAATGGTGACCCCCAGGATGTTGATGGCAGGGGATTCGGCGATGGTAATGCCGTTGAATTTCAAGGGGCGGTAATTAGACTCTCGCTTGTTGGAGATAGTCATTGCCTGGCACTTAAGTGGCAAGTAACATTCGCGACACACATCAGCCCAAGCCTGAATGTCGTCCAGGTCCAACATAGACTGCTCCATTATCTGAGGAGTTGCGAATGGAACTGAACACTGTGCAGTCATCAGCGACCATACCCACTTCTGACCTTATGATGGAGGGACGGTCATTGATGAAACAGCTGAAGATAGTTGGGCCTAGGACACAGCCCTGAGGAACTCCTGCAATGATGTCCTGGGGCTGTGATGATTGACCTCCAACAACCACAACCATCTTCCTTTGTGCTGGGTATGACTCCAGCCAGTGGAGAGCTTTCCCCCTGATTCCCATTGACTTCAATTTTACTGGGATTCCTTGATGTCGAGGGCAGTCACTCTCACCTCACCTCTGGAATTCAGCTCTTTAGCCCATGTTTGGACCAAGGCTGTAATGAGGTCTGCAGCCGATTGGTCCTGACGGAACTCAAACTGAGCATCAGTGAGCAGGTTATTGGTGAGTAAGTGCCGCTTGATAGCACTGTCGAGAAATTTCTTCTCTCAGAGGGTTGTAAATCTGTGGACTTCGCTGCCTCAGAGAGCTGTGGAAGCCGGGACATTGAATAAATTTAAGACAGAAATAGACAGTTTCTTAAACGATAAGGGGATAAGGGGTTATGGGGAGCGGGTGGGGAAGTGGAGCTGAGTCCATGATCGGATCAGCCATGATCTTATTAAATGGCGCGTCTCTGTTGAGGCGTTAACCCGGGCGGAGCGGTAAATTTTGCTCCGGGAACTGATTTGTGTTTCCAGCTGCAAAATTCACCAGCTGGGCCCTGAGTGTGGGGCGGAGAGCTACGGGAGGCATTCCACACCTCTCTCAGGGCGCTAGGCCGGCCTCGGAGCGCCCGAAGAGAGGCTTCCCCGGGAAAAAAAAATATTCCCAATTCTTTACTGCCAACACATCGACACGAATCGCAAAAATAAAACAATACCAAAACAATCGCACTTATCTCGGGTAAACGTTCCTTCCCTCGCTGCGGCCGGTACAGCTCGGTCCCACCACTTTTACAGGCGGTCCCACTGGAGCATGCTGCGGATCGGGCGCGAATCAAATTTCGAACCGCTGTTGCACACTGGCTCGCCTCTCCCGGGAGGTACTACTACGTGCCCCGCAACCCTGGCATCGAATGTCCTGGCAGGGCGCTGGAAGCTGGTTCCCCGCCCGGAAATACTCTCCGCCACCGTTACTGCCTCTCCGGGGTGAAAACGGGCGACAAAATCCAGCCCGTACAGGTTCCACATCAGGGTAATAATTTATTTTGTTTCTAAATTTTTCAGGCCTTGCTTCGCTGGAATAATGAACTCCACGAAGAACAAATGTAACGAGTATTGTGACGAGAAAAAAATACTCCGACAGCTTTTCCAAGGATTGGAAAAGGCCCAGAAGGCCGACATTCTTGCTTACAGCTTTGGACACTTAAACCACAGCAACCTGCATAAAATATCAAAGCAGCAGGAAGGTTCAGTGTCATGGCGGAATGCAAAAAAGCCCACTACTTTTAAGAAAGAGAAATGTGGCGTGTCTGTCCAACAGTCAACTGACATCAAAGTAAAGAAAATGGCTGCTGCATTAGTAGACTTCAGCCTGATGACGAGTATGGTGCCAACATTGCCGGCAGCTCACAGCCCTGACCTCAACGCTCTTAATCAAAGAACTCCTGGAACTTCTCAGGTTACCCCAGATAACTCGATGAATACACAGGCCGAGGCATGCCCGGTAACCCCATATACCCAGGCACAAACGCCACAGGCTCGCTTCATAAAAGAGGAATTGGACCTATCTACTTTCATGCTCGTGAAGCCTCAACTCCAGAAATGTGAAAGATCTCCCACCGGCCAGAACCAGTTTGTTGAGTCCTCCTTGGCTGGGCTGACTAGGAAGGACCAATTCAGTAAGCTACTCGAATTCGAGAAAACAATCCTGATGAAGCAAGACCTTCTCAAAAGGGGCATGATGTCTGGTTACAAAACAGTAGCGAAATATGAGTGGAAGCTATCTCATGTAAGGGGCAGTAGCATTTTTTTCGGTGTGTTGAGGTGACTAAAGATGCAACTGAAAATCAAAATGGTGGTGGAGGGGGAAAGAGAAAACAAAATTGTATTGGGGGCTGTGGGTATTCGATGGGTAAGTACCTCTCAGTGATCGTACTTACCTGTAGAATTCCATTTTCCTTTAAATAAAGACAGACTTGGATTTATATAGCGCCTTTCACGATTACCGCACATCTCAAAGCGCTTTACAGCCAATGAAGTGCTTCTGAAGTGTAGTCACTGTTGTAATGTGGGAAACACGGCAGCCAATTCATGCACAGCAAGCTCCCACAAACAACAATGTGAAAATAACCAGATAATCTGTTTTTTTATTATGTTGATTGAGGGATAAATATTGGCCAGGACACCGGGGATAACTCCCCTGCTCTTCTTCGACATAGTGCCATAGGATCTTTTATATCCACTTGAGAGGTCAGACGGGACCTCGGTTTAATGTCTCATCAGAAAGACGGCACCTCCGACAGTGCAGCACTCCCTCAGCGCTGCACTGGAGTGTCAGCCTGGATTTATGCGCTCAAGTCCCTAGAGTGGGACTTGAACCCACAACCTTCTGACTCACAGGCGAGAGTGAGAGTGCTACCTGCTGGCAGGGGGGGCGGGTACAGCTTCATTTTTTAGTCACCGTTTGGAATGTTATGGGCTCAGATATGGGCTGTCCCGACTTTGAAAAAAATCCAACCATCACATACATCAACATTATTGCCATTATCCAAAGGGGTTGAAAAAAAATAAGTGGATACACTTTCCCCTTAAATATTTTGCAACTGATATGTTTTCCTGGTCTTCCTCAGTGCTGTTGTATAGAAAGCCTCATCTGGGTTGTGATTTGGTTCAAGTAGCAGTAAGAGCACTGAAGCTAATTGAAACAAAACCCCAGAAGATTATCTTCCTCCAAACCAGATCAAAGTAGAACGACAAACAAGAGATGGCTAGGAGTAAGTTTGATATGTGGGCGCTCAACTTGCTTCAAATAATGAGGACACCTACACCTGCAATAACAACAACCTGCATTTAAATAGCACCTTTAATGTAGTAAAATGTCCCAAGGCGCTTCACAGGACTAATACCAAACAAAACTTGACACCAAGCCACATAACGAGAAAGGTAGGTTTTAAGGAGCTTCTTAAAGGAGGAGAGAGGTAGAGAGGCGGAGAGGTTTAGGGAGGAAGTTCCGGAGCTTAGGGCCCAGACAACAGAAGGCACGGCCACCGATGGTAGGCCGGTGAAAATCTGGGATGCGCAAGAGGCCAGAATTGGTGTAGTGCAGAGATCGCGAAGAGTTGTAGGGATGGAGGAGGTTGCAGAGATAGGGAGGAGCGAGGCCATGGAGGGATTTGAACACAAGAAGAGAATTTTAAAATCGAGCCGTTGCCAGATCGGGAGCCAATGTCGGTCAGTGTGTACAGGGGGAATGGGTGAACGGGACTTGGTGCGAATTAGGATACCTGCAGCAGAGATACCTAATCAAATATTCTTCCTTATTAATTCAATATCCACAGATACAAATAGTATAAAATGAATCCATTGGAAAATCTATGCCAGCAAATCTATTAATAAATGAGTCTGAAAGACTTAAGGGACCCATAGATTCAAAAGATGTGTCATTAGTTTGCTCCAAAGCAAATTCATGTCCTCGAAATACGAACAACCTGAAGAATGTAAGTTAATAAATTCCAAATGGCCTTAATGAAATAGGACAGCTTGGGATGATCTCTCACTGTCGTTCCCACGAGATGCAGGTGGGCAGAACTAGTAGCAACCTGGAATCCTCTGCAAAGTCAGAGAGAATCTATGGGCAGACAGCTTCTGAAGATACGGTGCAATCTCACTGGCGGATGCATACTAACAGAATGAAATTCTAATGTGGCGCCGGTGGTGAAAATATTTTCATTTGCTGTTGTATGGCATCAAGGTGGAGACTTGTAGATAGCAGTAACGTTGCCATTACTAACTTTTTGACCTATTCTTTAAACTTAGCCTTGGCATGCTCCAACTAGGTAGGGTCGGTTAGTGCTGAGAGGAATCATCATCATCATAGGCAGTCCCTCGAAATAGAGGAAGACTTGCTTCCACTCTCAAAGTGAGTTCTTAGGTGCCTGTACAATCCAATATGAGAACCACAGTCTCTGTCACAGGTGGAACAGACAGTCATTGAGGGAAAGGGTGGGTGGGACAGATTTGCCGCACACTCCTTCCGCTACCTGCGCCTGTTTTCTGCATGTTCTCGGCGAAGAGACTCGAGGTCCTCAGCGCCCTCCCGGATGCACTTCCTCCACCTAGGGTGGTCTTTGGCCAGGGCCTCCCAGGTGTCGGTGGGGATGTTGCATTTTATCAAGGAGGCTTTGAGGTTGTCCTTGAAACGTTTCCTCTGCCCACCTTGGGCTCGCTTGCCGTGAAGGAGTTCTGAGTAGAGTGCTTGCTTTGGGAGGCATGCGAACAATGTGGCCCGCCCAATGGGGCTGGTCAAGTGTGATCAGTGTTTCAATGCTGGGGATGTTAGCCAGATTGACGACGCTAACGTTGGTGCGTCTGTCCTCCCAAGGGATTTGCAGGATCTTGCGGAGAATAAGAACATAAGAAATAGGAGCAGGAGTTGGCCAGCTGGCCCCTCGAGCTTGCTCCGCCATTCAATAAGATCATGGCTGATCTGATCATGGACTCAGCTCCACTTCCCTGCCCACTCCCTATAACCCTTTACTCCCTTATCACTCAAAAAACTGTCTATCACCGCCTTAAATATAGTCAATGACCCAGCCTCCACAGCTCTCTGGGGCAGAGAATTCCACAGATTTACAACCCTCTGAAAGAAGAAATTCCTCCTCATCTCAGTTTTAAATGTGCGGCCCCTTATTCTGAGACTGTCCCCTATTTTTAGTTTCCCCTATGAGTGGAAATATCCTCTCTTCATCCACCTTGTCGAGCCCCCTCATTATCTTATATGTTTCGATAAGATCACCTCTCATTCTTCTGAACTCCAATGAGTTTAGGCCCAACCTACTCAACCCATCTTCATAAGTCAACCCCCTTATCTCCAGAATCAACCTCGTGAACCTTCTCTGAACAGCCTCCAAAGCAAGTATATCCTTCCTTAAATACGGAGACCAAAACTGAACGCAGTACTCTAGGTGTGACCTCACCAATACCCTGTACAGTTCTAGCAGGACTTCTCTGCTTTTATACTCTATCCCCCTTGCAATAAAGGCCAACATTCCATTTGCCTTCCTAATTACTTGCTGTACCTGCATACTAACTTTTTGTGTTTCATGCACAAGGACTCCCAGGTCCCTTTGTAATGCAGCACTTTGCAATTTTTCTTCATTCAAATTATAATTTGCTTTTCTATTTTTTCTGCCAAAGTGGATAACACCACATTTTCCCACATTATATTCCATCTGCCAAATTTTTGCCCACTCACTTAGCCTGTCCATATCCCTTTGCAGATTTTTTGTGTCCTCCTCACAATTTGCTTTCCTACCCATCTTTGTATCATCAGCAAACTTGACTACATTACACTCGGTCCCTTCATCCAAATCATTAATATAGATTGTAAATAGTTGAGGCGCCAGCACTGATCCCTGCGGCACCCCACTAGTCACTGTTTGCCAACCAGAAAATGACCCATTTATCCCAACTCTCTGTTTTCAGTTAGTTAACCAATCCTCTATCCATGCTAATATATTGACCCCAACCCCGTGAACTTTTATCTTGTGTAGTAACCTTTTATGTGGCACCTTATCGAATTCCTTCTGGAAATCCAAATACACCACATCCACTGGTTCCCCCTTATCCACCCTACTCGTTACATCCTCAAAGAACTCCAGAAAATTTGTCAAACATGATTTCCTTTTCATAAAACCATGCTGACTCTGCTTGATTGAATCATGCTTTTCCAAATGTCTTGCTACTGCTTCCTTAATAATGGACTCCAGCATTTTCCCAACGACAGATGTTAGGTTAACTGGTCCATAGTTTCCTGTTTTTTGTCTGCCTCCTTTTTAAAAAAGGGGCGTTACATTTGCGGTTTTCCAATCCGCTGGGACCTCCCCAGAGTCCAGGGAATTTTGGTAGATTACAACCAATGCATCCACTATTTCTGCAGTCATTTCTTTTAAGATCCTAGGATGCAAACCATCAGGACCAAGGGACTTGTCCGCCTTTAATCCCATTATTTTACGAGTACTACTTCTTTAGTGATTGTTTTTAGTTCCTCCCCCGCTTTAGCCCCTTGATTATCCACTATTGGGATGTTTTTAGTGTCTTCTACCGTGAAGACCGATACAAAATATTTGTTCAAAGTCTCTGCCATTTCCCTGTTCCGCATTATGAATTTCCCAGTCTCATCCTATAAGGGACCAACATTTACTTTAGCCACTCTTTTCATTTTTATGTACCTGTAGAAACACTTACTACCTGTTTTTATATTTCGTGCTAGTTTAATTTCATAATCTATCTTCCCCCTCTATTATCTTTTTAGTTGTTCTTTGCTGGCTTTTAAAATTGAGCTTGTACACTTGGGGGGAAAATTGCCCCTTTTTCAGTGACCCAGAGTCCAAAGCTCCGGAGACACCGGGTAAATACAGAGTTTTCTTGCGAGTCAGAGGCGTACGCCCGTGGCAAGCCTCCGACCGCAACTTTCAGGCCAATGAACCAATCAATTGCAATTTGAGTTTCTGGTGTGGCAGATAACAGAGATCAGCTGCCGATGGGGGTGGGGAGGGGGGCAGAGAAAAAGGGCAAAGGGCACAACTCTGGAAGAATGGAGAGGATCATCTGACCACGTAAGAAGAATTTTTTTTAAGGCACTAAGGTCAAAGCAAAGATGGTGAGTCCGTATATATCAGGAGGTAGCCTGAATGTTGAAGAATGTAATTTCCCACATTCCTGTCTCTCAGCAAATTTGTTTTGAGATGTAACGCACTCACCTTCCTTTGCTCCCATTAGAAAATAAATGTAATGTATTTTTGTCTATGCTCTCACTTCTAGTTGCTTAAATTATTTCCTTCAACAGCCTAAAAGCCAGCTGTATATTTAAAATTTATTTGTGTCATATTTGTCAAAGTTTATTCCAGTGATTTAAGTGTTTAAACTCCTGTGCCGTGTAAGTGTCCTAGTTTCTCTTATGGCGGATCTAATTGACTTCCCTCCTTACATTACAAATGTAGGAGCTGATGAAGATAGACCATCTCCCTGGACAAAACTTGAGACGTCTTCAGGTTTATAGTGATGTGTTTGAGGACATCTGCCAAGACTCGACAACATTTTGTGAAATCTTGAGGGAAATCAAGGTAATTTCCAGCTATGCAACACCGAACATATTGTGCGGTATTTGTTGCTTGTGCTATGGGAAAATTAGAAATGTGTATACAGAATCATATAATTTTACAGCACAATGGAGGCCATATTCCCCTTTCCCTTTCCTTTCCCTGTACTGTTTTGAATGCTCTTTTTAAATATTTACCTGCTTCCCCTTTGAAAGCTATTCTGGATTTTGCTTCCACCACTGTTTCTGGTAGGCCATTCCAAGTCCTAACAACCTCTGCATTAAAAAAAATGTTCTCCACACCTCTCCTCTGGCAATGGTCCTACATTGATGCCCTCTAGTTGCTGACTGACCGGCAGAAGTCATTTTTTTCTATTTATTTCAACAAAACCTTTTCAGGATTTTGAACGTCTTTATCAGACATCTCCTCTTAACCTCTTGGCTTAAAGTGAACAGATAATCAGTTTCTCTAAACGCTCCTCAGGACTAAGGCCTCTTGTCCATGATAACCCTCTGCACCCTCTCCATGGCCTCCACATCCTTCCGAAAATAAGGCACCCAAAACCGGACACCATTTTCTAACAGCGACCGAACCAATCGTTTGTATAAGTTTAACATTATCTCTTTGCTTTTATACTCTATTTTGGGATTGCGAATGCATAATTTTTCATACCATTAGCAACTTGCCCTTCCACTTTTAAAGATTTCCTTATCTGAACCCCTAACTCTCTGCTCAGCTACTCCTTTTGAAATGTTACCGCTTAATGTCTTTGTCCTTTCCACTATTCTTTCTCCCTGAGATGTCTTATCTTGTGCTTCCTCACGTTAAATTCCATCTGACAACTGATCCGCCCAATCTTAGACTTTTCCTGGAGGTAGGAATCCTTTCTATAATAATCTTTTACTGTGCCAATTACCGTTCACTTTCATCACACCGCTGATAAATGCACTATGTTCATGGTTATTTTGTAGTTAATTAAAAAAAATGTTTAGGTCACACTGTTGGACCAAACAGTGGGAGGACAGATGCACCAACATTAGTGTCCTCAATCAGGCCAACATCCCCAGCATTGAAGCACTGACCACAGTCGATCAGTTCTGCTGGGCAGGCCACATAGTTCACATGCCAGACACGGGACTCCCAAAGCAAGTGCTCTACTTGGAGCTCCTTCACGGCAAATGAGCCAAAGGTGGGCAGAGGAAACGTTACAAGGACACCCTCAAAGCCTCCCTGATAAAGTGCGACATCCTCACCGACACCTGGGAGACCCTGGCC
This sequence comes from Pristiophorus japonicus, assembly GCF_044704955.1. Classification (NCBI taxonomy): domain Eukaryota; kingdom Metazoa; phylum Chordata; class Chondrichthyes; family Pristiophoridae; genus Pristiophorus; species Pristiophorus japonicus. The sequence goes on along the minus strand of NW_027253926.1, from coordinate 44,979 downwards.
AAAGACCGCCCGAAGTGGAGAAAGTGCATTCGAGAGGGCGCTGAGCACCTCGAGTCTCAACACCGAGAGTGTTATGTCTCAAATAAAGTTATGTAAATGAGTACTGTAGACATGAGTAAGTGTGACCTTAGTTCCTTTATTCTAACTCCAGAATAATGATACAGCATGGGAGGCCTGATTATATACAGTGCTCCCAAGGGATGCTGGGATCCCTTTGGACTCCAACAAGTATGCCCTCTGGTGACGGTAGAATGCTGGCTACATAGGATTGCATACATAACATCACTGCCTCCCAAAGTCAATAGTACACTTATTTACAGTGTGATACGATCTGGGGCCTTTTGCTCCATAGTCGATTGTCTTGGTACAAATGCAGGTGTAGGAGAGTTGGTTGGTTTTCGCTGGGCTTGCTGGGCTGCTGGGGATGGTGAGTTCAGCTTTGTGGTCAACCATGATGTTGGCAGCCACTTGTGTGTGTGTCGGAGGGTCAAAGTTGGTGGTGTCCTTTTCGGGTTGCATGTGGCTGTCTGTGAATCGCAGTTTGGTTTGGTCCAAATGCTTTCTGCAAGTTAGTCCATTTGTGAGTTTGACCTGAAACATCCTACTCCCTTCTTTGGCTATGACAGTGCCAGCAAGCCATTTGGGACCATGTCTACAGTTGAGCACAAATACAGGGTCATTGACTTCAATATCGCGTGACAAATTTGCGTGATCATGATACATGCTTTGTTGACGCCGCCTGTCCTTGACGTGATCATGGAGATCAGGGTGCACAAGAGAGGGCCTAGTTTTGAGCGCCCTTTTCATGAGCAGTTCAGCTGGGGGAACCCCGGTGAGCGAGTGGGGTCTGGTGCGGTAGCTGAGCAGGACTCGGGACAGGCGAGTCTGCAGGGAGCCTTCCGACACACATTTCAAAATTTGCTTGATGATTTGGACTGCCCGTTCTGCATTATTGGCTCCACAAATTCTGACCGTGCCATCGCTCTTGAGGACCGGAACAATCGGACTGGCCCACTCGTTGAACTACACCGGCGCGATGATGCCTTCTCGTTGCAGCCTGTCCAGCTCGATCTCCACTTTCTCTCGCATCATATACGGCACCGCCCGTGCCTTGTGGTGGATGGGTCGTGTACCGGGAACCAAGTGGATCTGCACCTTCGTCCCCAAGAAACTTCCGATGCCTGGCTCAAATAACGACGGAAACTTGCTCAGAACCTGGGCACATGAGGCGTGGTCGACGGACGAAAGCGCTCAGATGTCATCCCAGTTCCAGCGGATTTTTCCCAGCCAGCTTCTGCCGAACAATGTGGGGCCATCTCCTGGTACAATCCATAGTGGGAGTTCATGCACTGCTCCATCATAGGAGACTTTTACTGCTGCGCTACCAATTACAGGGATCAGCTCTTTAGTGTAAGTTCTCAGCTTGGTGTGAATAGGGCTCAGCTTGGGCATGTGCGCCTTGTTGCATCACAGCCTGTCGAAGGCCTTTTTGCTCATAATAGACTGACTCACACCCGTGTCCAGTTCCATGGATACTGGAATTCCGTTCAGTTCAACTTTTAACATGATCGGTGAACATTTCGTGGTGAAGATGTGTACCCCATACACTTCTGCCTCCTAGGTTTGAGACTCTAGTTCAGTTTGATCCGCCATGGATCGGTCTTCCTCTGCAACGTGGTGGTTTGCAGGGTTTGCAGCTCGTCTGCACATTCGTTGGAGGTGTCCCATTGTTCCACAGCCTTTGTACGCATAGTGTTTGAAGCAACATTGATTGGCTCAATGATCGCCTCCGCAGCGCCAATAAGGTGTTAATTGCCTTGCATTCACACTTGATGGCAGACTCTGGATCATCTGAGGTCATGCAGCTGCAGGCGTGTACATAGAAACACAGAAAATAGGTGCAGGAGTAGGCCATTCGGCCCTTCGAGCCTGCACCACCATTCAATAAGATCATGGCTGATCACTCCCTCAGTACCCCTTACCTGCTTTCTCACTATACCTCTTGATCCCCTTGGCCGTAAGGGCCATATCTAACTCCCCCTTGAATATATCCAATGAACTGGCATCAACAACTCCCTGCAGCAGGGAATTCCACAGGTTAACAACTCTCTGAGTGAAGAAGTTTCTCCTCCTAAATGGCCTACCCCTTATCCTAAGACTATGTCCCCTGGTTCTGGACTTCCCCAACATCGGGAACATTCTTCCCACATCTAACCTCTCCAGTCCCGTCAGAATCGTATATGTTTCTATGAGATCCCCTCTCATCCTTCTAAACTCCAGTGAATAAAGGCCCAGTTGATCCAATCTCTCCTCATATGTCAGTTCCGTCATCCCTGGAATCAGTCTGGTGAACCTTCGCTGCACTCCCTCAACAGCAAGAACGTCCTTCCTCAGATTAGGAGACCAAAACTGAACACAATATTCCAGGTGAGGCCTCACTAAGGCCCTGTACAACTGCAGTAAGTCCTCCCTGCTCCTATACTCAAAAACCCTAGCTATGAAGGCCAACATACCATTTGCCTTCTTCACCGCCTGCTATACCTGCGTGCCAACTTTCAATGACTGATGAACCATGACACCCAGGTCTCGTTGCACCTCCCCTTTTCCTAATCTGCCGCCATTCAGATAATATTCTGCCTTCGTGGTTTTGCCCCCAAAATGGATAACCTCACATTTATCCACATTATACTGCATCTGCCATGCATTTGCCCACTCACCTAACCTGTCCAAGTCACCCTGCAGCCTCTTAGCATCCTCCTCACAGCTCACACCGCCACCCAGCTTAGTGTCATCTGCAAACTTGGAGATATTACACTCAATTCCTTCATCTAAATCATTAATGTATATTGTAAAGAGCTGGGGTGCCAGCAATGAGCCCTGCAACACTCCACTAGTCACTGCCTGCCATTCTGAAAAGGACTCGTTTATCCTGACTCTCTGTTTCCTGTCTGCCAACCAGTTCTCTATCCACGTCAGTACATTACCCCAAGACCATGCGCTTTGATTTTGCACACCAATCTCTTGTGCGCGACCTTGTCAAAAGCCTTTTGAAAATCCACATACACCACATCCACTGGTTCTCCCTTGTCCACTCTGCTAGTTACATCCTTAACAAATTCTAGAAGATTCGTCAAACATGATTTCCCTTTCATAAATCCATGCTGACTTGGACCGATCCTGTCACTGCTTTCCAAATGCGCTGCTATTTCATCCTTAATGATTGATTCCAACATTTTCCCCACTCCTGATGTCAGGCTTTTCTCTCCCTCCTTTTTTAAAAAGTGGGGTTACATTAGCTACCCTCCAGTCCATAGGAACTGATCCAGAGTCGATAGACTGTTGGAAAATGATCGCCAATGCATCCACTATTTCTGGAGCCACTTCCTTAAGTACTCTGGGATGCAGACTATCAGGCCCTGGGGATTTATTGGCCTTCAATCCCATCAATTTCCCAAACACAATTTCCCGCCTAATAAGGATATCCTTCAGTTCCTCCTTCTCACTAGACCCACTGCCCCCTAGTACATTCGGAAGGTTATTTGTGTCTTCCCTCTTGAAGACAGAACCGAAGTATTGGTTCAATTGGTCTGCCATTTCTTTGTTCCCCATTATAAATTCACCTGAATCCGACTGCAAAGGACCTACGTTTGTCTTCACTAATCTTTTTCTCTTCACATATCTATAGAAGCTTTTGCAGTCAGTTTTTATGTTTCCTGCAAGCTTCCTCTTGGACTCTATTTCCCCCCTCTTAATTAAACCCTTTGTCCTCTTCTGTTGAATTCTAAATTTCTCCCAGTCCCCCAGTATGTTCTGCCATTTGCATTCCTGCCTGTAAACGACGTTACTTTGTGTACAGTACTTGCCAAAATCTCTTTATGCTGCGAAATTTGTTTGGTGTTATCGCTGGTGGTCATAAATGCCTGGGCTATCGTTACAGCTTTGCGCAGGTTCGGTGTTTCAGCAGTCAATAGTTTGCGAAGGATAACCTCATGGCCAATGCCAAGCACGAAAAAGTCTCTTAGCATTTGCTCCAGGAATCCATCGAATTCGCAATGTCCTGCAAGGCGCCTTAGTTTGGCGATGTAGCGCGCCAGTTCCTGGCCTTCAGACCTTTGACATGTGTAGAACCGATACCTTGCCATCACAACGCTCTCCTTCGGATTTAGGTGCTCCCGGACCAGCGTACACAGTTCTTCATACGATTTGGCTGTTGATTTCACTGGAGCGAGAAGATTCTTCATGAGGCCATAGGTTGTTGCCCTGCAGACGGTGAGGAGGATCGCCCTTCGTTTGGCAGTGTTTACGGTCCCTTCCAGCTCGTTGGCCACGAAGTATTGATCGAGTCGCTCCATGAAGGCCTACCAATCGTCCCCTTCTGAGAATTTCTCCAGGATGCCAACAGTTCTCTGCATTTTTGCATGGTGGTTCGTTATCTCGTCGCCAGTTGTTATGTCTCAAATAAAGTAATGTAACTGAGTATTGTAGATGTGAGTAAATGTGACCTTAGTTCCTTTATTCTAACTCCAGAGTGCTTATCTACAGTGCTCCCAAGGTATGCTGGGATCCCGTTGGACTCCAACAGGTATGCCCTCTGGTGGCGGTATACTACTGGTTACATAGAGTTGCATACATAACAGAGAGCATGCAGAAATGAAGCGCAGGCAGCGGAAAGAGCGTGCGGCAAACCAGTCCCACGCACCCCTTCCCTCAATGACTATCTGTCCCACCTGTGACAGGGACTGTGGCTCTCATATTGCACTGTTCAACCACCAAAGAACTCACTTCAGGAGTGGAAGCAAGTCTTCCTCGATTCCGAGGGACTGCCTATGATGATGATGATGGACCAAATAGTTCCTGTATAAAGTGCTGTCTCCATATCAGGCGCCCACAGCATTACATCTGTTCTAGCTAAGCTTGTTCACCTCGCATGGGAGATTAAATAAGTTGAGAGAGTCCATGATGGTAAATTGTGCATGATCTGTTGGAAGGAGTGGCCTGGATGAGTTGAGTGACTTTTCTTTCTTCCATGCATTTTTAACCATAAGCACGCAAACTATTGGTTACCAATCTTTTGTCGAAAATTTGTCGAAATTCCTTTATAATGTCTCCATCAAATGCTGTGTCATCAACAACAACAAAAAGTATTTATATAGCGCCTTTAACGTAGTAACATGTCCCAAGGCGCTTCACTGGAGGATCATGAGACAAAAAATTTGACACTGAGCCACATAAGGAGAAATTAGGCCAGGTGACCAAAAGCTTGGTCAGTGAGGTAGGTTTTAAGGAACGTCGTAAAGGGGGATAGAGAGGTGGAGAGGTTTAGGGAGGGAGTTCTAGAACTTAGGGTCTAGGCAACAGAAGGCACGGCTACCAATGGTTGAGCAATTATAATTAGGGATGTTCAAGAGGGCAGAATTAGAGGAGCTCAAATATCTCGGAGGATTGTGGGATTGAAGGAAATGACAGAGATAGGGAGGGGTGAAGGCATGGAGAGATTTGAAAACAAGGATGAGAATTTTGAAATTCACGTATTGCTTAACCGTTAGTCAATGTAGGTCAGTGAGCACAGGGGTGATGGGTGAGCGGGACTTGGTGTCAGTTCAGACACGGGCTGCCGAGTTTTGGATCACCTCACGTTTACTTAGGGCAGAATGTGGGAGACCAGCCAGGAGTGCGTTGAAATAGTCAAGTCTAGAGGTAACGAAGGCATGGATGAAGGCTTCAGCAGCGGATGAGCTGAGGCAAGGGCGGAGATGGGCGATGTTACGGAGGTGGAAATAGGCATTCTTAGTTATGCTGCTGATATGTGGTCGGAAGCTCATTCAGGGTCAAATATGACACCTAGGTTGTGAACAGTGTGGTTCAGCCTCAGACAGGAGTTGGGGAGAGGCATAGTGTCAGTGGCTAGGGAACCGAGTTTGGGGCAGGGACCGAAAACAATGGCTTCGGTCTTCCCAATATTTAATCAGAGAAAATTTCTGCTCATCCAGAACTGGTTATTGGACAAGCAATCTGACAATTTAGAGACCGTGGAGGGGTCGAGAGCAGTGGTGGTGAGGTAGAGCTGGGTGTCGTCAGCGTACATGTGGAAACTGACGCTGTGTTTTTGGATGTCGCCAAGGGGCAACATGTAGATGAGAAATAGGAGGGGGCCAAGGATAGATCCTTGGGGGACACCAGAGGTAACGATGTGGGGATGGGAAGAGAAGCCTTTGCTGGTGATTCTCTGGCTACGATTAGATAGATAAGAATGGAACCAGGCGAGTGCAGTCCCACCTAGCTGGACGACGGTGGAGAGGTGTTGGAGGAGGATGGAGTGGTCACCCGTGACGAAGGCTGCAGACAGGTCCAGAAGGACGAGGAGGGATCGTTTGTTTTTGTCACAGTCACACAGGGTGTAATTTGTGACTTTGATGAGAGCCGTTTCAGTATTGTGGCAGGCGCGGAAACCGGATTGGAGGGATTGAAACATGGAATTGCGGTTAAGATGAGCGCGGATTTGGGAGGTGACAATACGTTCAAGGACTTTGGAGAGGAAAGGGAGGTTGGAGATAGGGCATTAGTTTGCAAGGACGTAAGGGTCAAGGGTTGTTTTTATGAGGAGAGGGGTGATGACGTCAGATTTGAGGGAGAGGGGGACAGTGCCCGAGGAGAGAGAACCGATAACAATGTCAGCTAACATGGGAGTCAGAAAAAAAGCTGAGGTGATCAGTAGTTTGGTGGGAATAGGGTCAAGGGAGCAGGAAGTGGGTCTCATGGAAAGGATAGGTAACGAGGGGGGATCGGAGAGAAACTGGAGAAAGATGTGAGGTCAGGGCTAGGGCAGGGGGATCCTTCGAGGAAGTTTGGCCCGGTGGGCTAGGGGAAGGAAGGGAAGAGACAGAGGCAGCTGACCAGATGGTCTCAGTCTTAGAGACAAAGCTCCTCACACTTACTGTCAGAGGTGAGGCTGGGGAGAGGGCTTTAAGAATACATAGAAACATAGAAAATAGGTGCAGGAGTAGGCCATTCGGCCCTTCGAGCCTGCACCACCATTCAATAAGATCATGGCTGATCATTCACCTCAGTATTCCTTTCCTGCTTTCCCTCCATACCCATTGATCCCTTTAGCCGTAAGGGCCATATCTAACTCCCTCTTGAATATATCCAATGAACTGGCATCAACAACGCTCTGCGGCAGGGAATTCCACAGGTTAACAACTCTCTGAGTGAAGAAGTTTCTCCCCATCTTAGTCCTAAATGACCTACCCCGAATCCGAAGACTGTGTCCCCTGGTTCTGGACTTCCCGAACATCGGGAACATTCTTCCCACATCCCGTCTCATCCATACGGTTAGCAGTGAAGAATAGAAGCTGGAGTTTATCTTTGCATTCCAGGACGATTGTGGAATAGTGAGCGATTCTGGCAGACGAGAACAGACCCTGATAGTGCTTTATGTGATCCAGCCAGATCTGGCAGTGAATGGCTTAACCAGCCATATCTGTTCAATTCTGCGCCCCTTGGACTTAAGGGAGCGAAGGTCAGGGTTGTACCAGGGGGAACGGCCAGGGTGAGAGAGAGCAATGGTTTTAACAGGGACTAGGGCATCAAAGGTGGTGGTGAGGGTGTGATTGAGCAGGTCGGTAGCTGCAGAAACGTCGTGGTGAATGGAGGGCCAAAGGTTGGACAGTTGGGAGTTGATAAGTGCCGTTGTGATCGAGTTGGCAGAGAGTTTTTTCCAGGGGAGGACACAGGAGGTAGGGGTGGGGGTTGGATGTGGGTGGAGAGCGATACGAGGAAGTGGGCAGAGATGGCCTTATCTGCGATTGACACGATGGGAGTAGTGAGGCCACGAGAGATGGCAAGGTTGAGGGAGTCGCCGTAAATATGGGTTGGGAATATGGAGGGGGAGATTATGGGAGGATAAGAGGCTAGTGAACTCAGAGGAGAGAGAGCATGATGAATTGAGATGGAGCTTGAAATCACCGAGGAGTCGTTCGGTGCAGAGGCTGAGGGAGGAAAGCAGTGAAGGTATCTCGGTAATAAAATGTTTATGGTACTTGGGTGGATGGTAGAGAACGAGAACATTAAACGAGAGGTGGGAGGGGTGGAATAGAGTGAGATGCTGAAAGGAGGAGAAAGTGCCGGAGGTGTAGGGGAACAAACCGAGGGTTGATTTGCCTTAAAGGGTTTGTGAATAAAAACAAATGTATAAAATGTGAGCCTGCCATTTGAGAGATTGTAATCCCTTTTCATTTCCCTGCTGGACCCACTTCCTTTACAAATAATGCAAACAATCGCACTTGTAAATGACCCCCTGCAGTTTTACTGAAAACATCTGCTAATTGCCCCATTAATCACAATCAAAGCTGCGTGCAGCCCCAGTGGATGGAATTTAGTCTGTTGCACCAGGGCCTAATCTATCCTAATCTGGAGGCTGCTGCCTATAGAACTGATGCATGGGTATGGCTGTAATTATAATAGTTGTATGAAGAACTATCTGTAAGGACACATAGAATATAGGGCTCAATTTTCCCCAATCACGTTTTTTGGCGTACTGCCAGAGTTACGCCCGTTTTCTTGGCCCCGACTACTCCCCCAAAAAAAGTAGCAAGTTTCTCCGATCTATTTTTTTAAATTGGCGCTGCTAGGCCTGTTCTGTAACCTCGGGTGATGGAGTCAAATGTCTGCACCGATAAAACGATGATGTCCCTTCTGCGCATGCGTGAAAAAAAAGGCCGTTTTTGACGTGACTGCTATGGGCACATATACCCAGTACAGCTCCCGGTCTGTATTTGGCCATTGTTAAAGAGCCAGTTGTGTGTGAGAACTTGAATTCTCATTGGAAAAATCGGAGCTGCAATACAAGATGCATCACGGCGCAAGAACCAAGAATTTCTAACAGGATGAAGTGGAGGCACTAGTTACTGTAACTGATGGCACGAGCTGGACACCAGCAGAGGTCACATAAAAGTTCCACCCAAAGAAATGAAGAAACGCTGGAACCAACTTTCAGAAGATTACTGAGCAATGGTGACCATCCCGAGGTCTGGAGGCCAGTGTAAAAAGTGGCAGGATCTTGGTCAAGTAGATAGTGTAAGTAATATTTTCATTTATTCAATGGAATTGCAATTGTAAATGTGACCAGCTGTATATGTCCCACCCAGCAGAAAGACACCCTCTCTAAAAAGTTATGTTTTCATCTTTGCAGAGGAAAGTGGCACACAACAAAAGGGAAAGAACTCGAACAGGAGGATGCCCGGCAAATCTGCAGCCACTGACACCCTTGGAAGACAGGGTCGCTGCTTTGATGGGTCCTGCCTGGAGAAAAGCAACCACCATTGCACAAGCTGGGCCCACACTCGAGGGAGAGGGTAAGTCCTGCAAATTCCACAGTTTGGCTTTCCTAAACGTTAAGTATTGCCTTAGCTTTGGTTCCTGGGGATGTCTCTCTCAGCTACACTTCGGTTGATGCAATGTGCTATCATTCATTGTGGTCCTTCAAATCAGCCTGCTGTCTGCGCTGTGAGCCTACTCATGTCACCCACCCTGCCCCCTCCTCTGCTGCTAACCATTTGCCAGTGTTCTGTTATATTTTGCAGAACTTGAGGCCAATCCTGACGGTGCAGAAGAAGATTCAGACGCGGACGAGCCCGAAGAGGAGGTCATCTTCCAATCCCACCTTCCAGACCAAGAGCATGGGGGTGAAGGGGAGAGGATGGATGAAGGCCCCACTGTTGTACTCACTCTGGAGGAGGTGCAGAAGCTGCCCATTGAGGTGCCAGCCCCTTCCCTGAGTGGTTTTAGTGTTGGGACATTCCGTGGTTTCCCACTGTCCGAGGCTGTGTGTTCCAGTGGGGTGCAGCGAGGCACACCCAGGGCCTCACTGTCCGAGGCTGCGTGTCCCAGTGGGGTGCAGCGAGCCACACCCAGGACCCCACTGTCCAAGGCTGCGGTCCCAGTGGGGTGCAGCGAGGCACACCCAGGACCCCACCGTCCGAGGCTGCGGGTCCCAGTGGGGTGCAGCGAGCCACACCCAGGACCCCACCGTCCGAGGCTGCGTGTCCCAGTGGGGTGCAGCGAGGCACACCCAGGACCCCACTGTCCGAGGCGGTGTGTCCCAGTGGGGTGCAGCGAGGCACACCCAGGGCCCCACTGTCCGAGGCTGCGTTCCCCGTGGGATGCAGCGAACCACACCCAGGACCCTACTGTCCGAGGCTGCGGGTCCCAGTGGGTTGCAGCGAGTCACACCCAGGGCCCCACTGTCCGAGGCTGCGTGTCCCAGTGGGATGCAGCGAGACACACCCAGGGCCCCACTGTCCGAGGCTGCGTTCCCCGTGGGATGCAGCGAGTCACACCCAGGACCCCACCGTCCGAGGCTGAAGGTCCCAGTGTGATGCAGCGAGCCACACCCAGGGTGAGGAGGGGAAGGAGAGCTCGACAGCGCTCTCCTGAGGTGCAGGATCTAACAGATGTGGTTCAGATGACGGCAATGAGTGCGGAGAGCATTGACCTTACACGATCACTCCTGGACACAATCAATGGGTGGGTGATGAGGTATCGGGACTGTCAGGAGAAGTAACAACACTCTCACGAGAAATATAAACACTGTGGGTGCACATGAGGAAGGGAATGTCGCAGGTAGCTGATATACTGTCAGGGCACATGAGGAAGGGAATGTCGCAGGTAGCTGATACACTGTCGGTGAACATGAGGGAGGGAAAGTCACAGGTAGCTGATATACTGTCAGGGCACATGAGGGAGGGAATGTCGCAGGTAGCTGATACACTGTCGGTGAACATGAGGGAGGGAAAGTCACAGGTAGTTGACACACTGTCAGGGCACATGAGGGAGGGAATGTCGCAGGTAGCTGATACACTGTCGGTGAACATGAGGAAGGGAATGTCGCAGGTAGCTGATATACTGTCAGGGCACATGAGGGAGGGAATGTCGCAGGTAGCTGATACACTGTCGGTGAACATGAGGGAGGGAAAGTCACAGGTAGTTGACACACTGTCAGGGCACATGAGGAAGGGAATGTCGCAGGTAGCTGATATACTGTCAGGGCACATGAGGGAGGGAATGTCGCAGGTAGCTGATACACTATCGGTGAACATGAGGGAGGGAACGTTGCAGGCAGTTGCGACGCTGTCGGGGCACATGAGGGAGGGAATGTCGGAGTTAGCTGCTGCAATAAGGGAACACATTCAGACCCCGCGCCCATTGACAGTCCCACTTCAATCCCCAGACTAGCCTCTGAAGAGGCCCAACTGCCACTCCCACTTCAATCCCCAGACTAGCCTCTGAAGAGTCCCAAGCCAGGCCTTCCACATTACCACCTGCCCACGTCCCCCTCAAGAAGTGCACATTACCCAAGATGTTTGAAAGAATAAGCTTGGTACCAACCCGAGAAACGCTGCGCCACCTCCTGCGGGCAGGGGTGGAGTCACCAAGGCCAAGCGCAGCGGGCAGTCTTAGAATAAAGTGGAGGAGAGATGGGTGCAGCCTTTCTTTGCTGCTGTTGTTGTCGTTATTATTGTTGTTACTGTTGTAACTGTTCTAAAATTAAAAGTTTATTGTAAGTTATGTAAATTTACAAGTTTAAAAGTTTGTAAGTGATCTTAGAGTTTGTAAGTGATCTTAACTGAAAACTTTAAAGTTTGATACAGGAATATTTTTATTAAAGCTAAGTATAAACAAATGTTTGTTAAACTTTTGAATAAAATATATTTTAAATTATAACTGAATCATTTTCATCATTTGTTCCATTATTAACACAACTTTTTGAACTAAAGAAGAATCATTTCCATCATTTGTTCCATTAACACAACACAACATTACAGAACAGGACCAAACAGTAAACATGGTCCATGTGGAATAGTTGCCGCTGGGCCTTCAGGCAGCAAAGCGTTCACAGATGAGCTGCTGGCGCAAGACTCGAGCAATCGTTAAAGGGGCACAACGGCCCTCCCTCCTCCGCCGTCGTGCTCCGGGTCCAGGTAGTTGCATGGCTTCCTCGCCCTCGTCCTCCTCATCACTTGCATCTTACACATCATTATCATCAGCCACTCTCATCACCTCAGGTGGGTCTTCTACTACCAGCTGCTGCTGCCTCATGATGGCTAAGTTATGCAGCATGCAGCACACAACAGTGAACTGACCGACAATCTCAGGGGAGTATTGCAAGTAGCCTCTGGAATGGTCCAGGCATCGGAAATGCTGTTTCAAGATGCCAATGGTCCTCGCTATTATACTGCACATCGCAATATGCGACATGAATTCCCGGTCAACTTCCGTCCGGGTTATGCGTAGGGGCGTCATGAAGGATTTGGGCGGAGAATAATCATCTAATTCGAATGATCTGCCCCGTTTGGTGTGGAGGGCTATTTCACCCCTCAAATATCCTGGAATTGGCACATTTGCTCAGTGATTCTGTGAGCTGATTTTGGATTATACAGTCTGACCATGTACAGTGTACATAGAAACATAGAAAATAGATGCAGGGGCAGGCCATTCGGCCCTTCGAGCCTGCACCACCATTCAAATCTTCTCGCTATGAAGGCCAACATGCCATTTGCTTTCTGAACTGCCTGCTGTACCTGCATGCCATCTTTCAATGACTGATGTACCATGACATCCAGGTCTCGTTGCACCTCTCCTTTTCCTAATCTGTCACCATTCAGATAATATTCTGCCTTCCTGTTTTTGCCACCAAACTGGATAACCTCAGACTTATCCACATTATACTGCAACAGCCATGCATTTGCCCACTCACCTAACCTGTCCAAGTCACCCTGCAGCCTCTTAGCATCCTCCTCACAGCTCACACCGCCACCCAGCTTAGTGTCATCTGCAAACTTGGAGATATTACATTCAATTCCTTTGTCTAAATCATTAAAATAGCTGGGGTCCCAACACTGAATCTTGCAGTACCTAACTTTTCAGGATGCATCAGTGCCATTCAGTCGGCTATACTAATGGAATATTTTACTTTTAGTACTTCCTGCTCAGGAGTTTTTCTTCAAATAATTTTGAAAAAGAAGGGGGCAGTTTCAAAAGCTTTATTGAGGTAACAACAATATCGAGTTAAAACTGAGGCAGTGTGTGTTGGAGAGAGAAAAATGATAATGTTCTGTGACACATGCTTTTGTGTCAGAAATTTTAGAAAATGTATCAAGCTGAAAGAGAGAATGCGTGGCTTCACTTAATATTACTTCAATTTCCAAAAAAACTCACCACCACTGGGGAGGGGAATAAAAAGAAAGTTTTCTTTATTTAAAGTTGCTTCAATTATAAAAAAAAAGTCGAGTTTAATTTTGAAACTAATGAATTATCACCTGTATTTTTTGAAATGGTCAGTGCTAACCGTGAGGCAGAGATCGAGAGAAAGTGACAGAGAGATAGACACAGATAAAGGGAGAGAGAGGCATGGATTTCTTTCTGCATTCTCATTTGTTTTTTTCACAAAAAGATGAATTTTGACAGCAATCAAAGCCTCTCGGAGGGAAACAGATAGGAAGAAAGGGGAGGAGGGGGATTGAGGGTGAGGCCTCCCTCCTTAGGAGAGGGCGAAGTGAGAGCATCCCCTTCCTCCGCTGCCCTCTCTCCAATCTTCACCCCTCAACTTTCCTGCACATCCTGCACCTTTCTCCTCCTCATATATCTTTGACCCACCCTCCCCTCCCCCCTCCAACCTGTCCCCTCCCCCCTCCAACCTGATCCCTCCCCCCTCCAACCTGTCCCCCTCCCCCTCCAACCTTTCCCCCTCCACCCTCCAACCTTGTGGATATCTGAACGGAATATATGGAATTAAGGACAGTAAAGTAAACGGGATATATGAACATGTATAAGCCATGGAAGAATAGCTGGGAGAATGTCAGATTGCAAATAGTGCAACATCAGCATAGCTAACAGTCTTTCTCAAGGTTTCAAGTCACTAAATCCTGCCAATAACATCTAATTGTAACATGAAATAAATCTGCAGAATTGCAAGGTCTCAGTTAATAGTCACACCACTAGATTGAAACATTTAGAGGCAATACTTGAGCTTTGAAGAAAAAACATCTCATATAGATTGACTAATGAGTGACTGAGTTAGACTGTCAATCCAATTGTATTTTGTTATCTGATTTCAAAACTGTATAACTGTTGACGCTTTACGATGTAACTTCACCTATCCATAGGGAGTGTGTACGCTCTATCCAGAGAGTATATCTTCTGTCTGATAGGTCTTACTGGCCGGTAATAAAGATTGCTTTGTTCAAAGCACAAGAGGTATTCGACTCAGTAATTTTACTGAACCAGATTGAGGTAAAAGAATCCAAGAATTTACATTCTGACCCCTCCCCCCTCCAACCTGACCCCTCCCCCCTCCAACCTGACCCCTCCACCCTCCAACCTTACCCCTCCCACTCCAACCTGTCCCCCTCCCCCCTCCAACCTGACCCCCTCCCACCTCCCACCTTTCCCCCTCCCACTTTTTCCCCTCCCCATCCTCCCTCTCGCTCCCGCCTTTCCCTCGTCCCATCTTTCTCCCGTCCCAACTCTCTCCTTCCACTTCCCCATTTCTTTCCCTCTCATGCCTCTTCCCTCCCCTTTTTCAGTCTCTCTTGTAGGAACTATATTGTTGGTTTGCACAGTTGATTGTTACTACAGTTTAATCCCCGTAATGTGCTGTATATTTTTTCTATTTTTACATTTTCCGGTTTGCCTCTCTGAATCTGTACCCCTCAGGCTGAATACGATGTGTACCTCACGTCACTCCTGGAGTCCCAGCCACTGGATCAACACAAGGTAATGTGTTTCAAAATTGCTAACTCTTCAATCGCGTCTCGAGTCCAGCAGGCTCAAATGCCAAATGGCCTACTCCTGCTCTTATTTCTTATGTTGGGAAACTTTTGGAAAAAAATGAAAGTTGAAACTGTATGTCACAGTATCTTAGGCGATGGTTGTGATCAGCAGACTAGTGTGATAATACCCATGCGGTACTGCTTGTCCGCAGGCTTCTTTTATGCTGCAGTGACAATACAATATCACCCTAAGGTTTTTGTGCATTGCAAAGCTCCGTAAAAAAGAAAGAACTTGTATTTCTATAGCGCGTTACACACCCACAGGATGTCCCAAAGCGTATTCCATCTAAAAGAGGTGGCTGCAGACATAGTGGATGCACTGGTTTTGATTTTCCAAAATTCCCTCGACTCGAGAACAGTCTCAGCGGATTGGAAGGTAGCAAATGTAACCCCGCTATTCAAGAAAGGATGGAGAGAGCAAACAGGGAACTACAGGCCAGTTAGCCTGACATCAGTTATCGGGAAAATGCTGGAATCCATTGTTAAGGAAGTGGTAACAGGGCACTTAGATAATCATAACATGATTCGGTAGTCAACATGATTTTATGAAAGGGAAATTGTGTTTGAAAAATGTATTCATTTTTTGAGGATGTAACTAGCAGGCTAGATAAAGGGGAACCAGTGGATGTAGTATATTTGGATTTCCAAAAGGTATTTGATAAGGTGCCACATAAAAGGTTATTACCCAAGATAAGGGCTCATGGGATTGGAGGTAATGTATTAGCATGAATAGAGGATTGGTTAACGGACAGAAAACAGAGAGTAGGGATAAATGGGTCTTTTTCAGGTTGGCAGGCTGTAACTAGTGGGGTTCTGCAAGGATCAGTGCTGGGGCCTCAGCTATTTACAATCTATATTCATGACCTAGATGAAGGGACCGAGTGTAATGTATCTACGTTTGCTGATGATACAAAGCTAGGTGGGACAGTAAGCTGTGAGGAGAACACAAAGTGACTGCAAAGGGATATAGATAGACTAAGTGAGTGGGCAGCAAGGTGGCAGATGGAGTATAATGTAGGGAAATGTGAGGTTATTCACTTTGGTAGGAAGAATAGAAAAACAGAATCTATTTTAAATGGTGAGAAACATTTAAATGGTGTTGAGAGAGATTTGGGTGTCCTTGTGCAAGAAACGCAGAAAGCTAGCATGCAGGTACAGCAAGCAATAAGGAAGGCAAATGGCATGCTGGCCTTTATTGCAAGGGGGTTGGAGTATAAGAGTATGGAAGTCTTGCTACAATTGTACAGGGCCTTGGTGAGACCACCCCTGGAGTACTGTGCACAGTTTTGGTCTCCTTATTGAAGGAAGGATATACTTGCTTTGGAGGCGGTACAACGGAGGTTCGCTGGATTGATTCCTGGGACGAGAGGGCTGTCTTATGATGAGAGATGGGCCTATACTCTATGGAGTTTTGTTTTCTGACCCATTTCCATTTCACAAAACAGCATATTAAAAATTGTTATACACTGTATACATATCTGGGTGTAATGCAGTGTAAAAATAATTCCTAAATACTCACTGTCTAAATGGCGTACCACACTGTTACAAATGCTAACCCCTGTGTAGTTTCCAGGGTGGTTGAAAGGAATTGAATTTATCTGATCGCTACATAATCCTGAATGTTAGAAATCTAAAAGCTGCTTAAAATGCTGCTGCAATATGTTCTTGTCCTCTGCCTGGCTCTCTTGGCTCCCTGTTCCCCAACAAATCACTTTCAAGACCCGTGTCCTGTCATGTAATTGCCTCGAGGTCGTGCCCCACCTTATTTCGATGATCTCCTTCAGCCTTGTCTCCTTGGCTGCACCTTTTGCTCCTTGAAAACTGGGCAACCCCTAGCAGCTATGATACTGGATCAGCAAACCAGAGGTCGTGAGTTCAAATGTGAGTCAGAATCCTGGAACTCCTGGAGTATAAGAGTGAGGAAATCTTGCTACAACTGTACAGGGCCTTGGTGAGACCACACCTGGAGTACTGTGCACAGTTTTGGACTCCTTATCTAAGGAAGGATATACTTGCCTTGGTGGCGGTACAACGGAGGTTCACTAGATTGATTTCTGGGATGAGAGGGCTGCTCAATGATGAGAGATTGGAGGGGAAATTGCCGTCGGAGGCTTCCTTCGTATGAACACCATCGACCCCCAAAAAATCTATGAAAGTACCTGGTGGTCCCGGAGAGACGTGGGATCCTGGTCGGAGGCCTAGATTCACTGCGCAGTGCATGGGGGGGATGCCTTTCAGATACGTACGTACAAGCTGGAGTCACGTGGGCCTGGACCACCAATCACGACGCAGTATTCTCATTGATAAAAATGGGAACTCCATTTGTACGAGTTCCCATTACTATCAATGAGAATAACCCCTAAAACACTGAAACACAGCATAATAAATAAATAAAACACCTCACATATTTAACATTAATTGAAATTAAATGTTTCAGAAAAAAATATTTTTGGAATTTTTTTTACTGTTTTAATAGTGTTAAAAATAAATTTACCATAATGGACAGGGTTTTTAATATAAAATTGAGTATTTAAATGTAATTTTTATATGTTTTAAAACTGTTACGCTGCTAAAAGTAAGATATGCGCCTGCTTTTACCAGGAGTAAAAGTTTGAATGACATTTGCTGGGCTTGAGTTGGACAAATAGCCCAATCTCTCCCGCGCAGATGTCCTTCTCCCATGGATGCAGAGGATCTGTCTGGAGAAATCTTGACAGATGAGAAAAGCTGGATTTCGGCGCATGCGCATTGCGCCCCGAAAACCGGCATTTGCGAGGCCTCGCCATGTCCTATTCTCTCTGGAGTTTAGAAGAATGAGAGGTGATCTCATTAAAACATATAAGATTCTGAAGGAGATTGACAGGGTAGATGCTGGGAGGTTGTTTCCCCCTGGCTGGAGAGTCCAGAACTAGGGGGCACAGTCTCAGGATAGGGGATCGGCCATTTAAGACAGAGATGAGGAGGAATTTCTTCACTCAGAGGGTTGTGAGCCTTTGGAATTCTCTGCCCCAGAGGGCTGTGGATGCTGAGTCTCTGAATATATTCAAGGCTGAAAGAGATAGATTTTTGGAGTCCAGGGGAATCAAGGGATATGGAGATCAGGCGGGAAAGTGGAGTTGAGGTGGATGATCAGCCATGATCTTATTGAATGGCGGAGCAGGCTCGAGGAGCCGTATGGCCTACTCCTGCCCGTATTTCTTATGTTCTTAACAGCATTGCGGGACACCGTCACCACACGGACTGTAAGAAGGCAGCCCACCACCATCTTCTCAGAGCAACTAGAGATGGGCAATAAATGCTGGTCCTTACCAGCGACACCCACATTTCTTTATGTACTATGTCCTGTACTATGTGGGAAATCAGGGACGCCTCCGGTGTCCCTGACGACTACGTGTGCGGGAAGTGTATCCGCCTCCAGCTCCTGACGAACCGCGTTGCGGAACTGGAGCTGTGGGTGGATTCACTCTGGAGCATGCACGATTCTGAGAATGACGTGAATAGCACGTTTAGTGAGTTGGTCTTACCGCAGGTGAAAGGTTCATAGCCAGCTAGGGAATGGAAGACCAACAGGAAGAGCAGTGCAAGGAAGGTAGTGCAGGGATCCCCTGCGGTCATCCCCTGAAAAACAGATACACCGCTTTGAGGACTGTTGAGGGGGATGACTCATCAGGAGGGAGCAGCAGCAGCCAAGTTCATGGCACCATGGCTGGCTCTGCTGCACAGGAGGGCAGGAAAAAGAGTGGGAGAGCGATAGTGATAGGAGATTCAATTGTAAGGGGAATAGATAGGCATTTCTGCGGCCGCAACCGAGACTCCAGGATGGTGTGTTGCCTCCCTGGTGCAAGGGTTAAGGATGTCTCAGAGCGGGTGCAGGACATTCTGAAAAGGGAGGGTGAACAGCCATTTGTCGTGATGCATATAGGTACCAATGACATAGGTAAAAAACGGGATGAGGTCCTACGAGGCGAATTTAGGGAGTTAGGAGCTAAATTAAAAAGTAGGACTTCAAAAGTAGTAATCTCAGGATTGCTACCAGTGCCACGTGCTAGTCAGAGTAGGAATCGCAGGTTAGCTCAGATGAATATGTGGCTTGAGGAATGGTGCAGCAGGGAGGGATTCAAATTCCTGGGATATTGGAACCGGTTCTGCGGGAGGTGGGACCAATACAAACCGGATGGTCTGCACCTGGGCAGAACCGGAACCAATATCCGAGGGCGAGTGTTTGCTAGTGCTGTTGGGGAGGAGTTAAACTCATATGGCAGGGGGATGGGAACCTATGCAGGGAGACAGAGGGAAATAAAAAGGAGGCAGAAGCAAAATATAGAAAGGAGAATAGTAAAAGTGGAGGGCAGAGAAACCTAAGGCAAAAAACAAAAAGAGCCACATTACAGCAAAATTCTAAAGGGGCAAAGTGTGTTAAAAAACAAGCCTGAAGGCTCTGTGCCTCAATGCGAGGAGTATTCGGAATAAGGTGGATGAATTAACTGCGCAGATAGCAGTTAACGGATACAATGTGATTGACATCACGGAGACATGGCTCCAGGGGTACCAAGGCTGGGAACTCAACATCCAAGGGTATTCAGCATTTAGGAAGGATAGACAGAAAGGAAAAGGAGGTGCAGTGGCGTTGCTGGTTAAAGATGAAATCAATGCAATTGTAAGGAAGGACATTAGCGTGGATGATGTGGAATCGGTATGGGTGGAGCTGCGGAATTCCAAAGGGCAGAAAACGCTAGTGGGTGTTGTGTATAGACCACTAAATAGTAGTAGTGAGGTTGGGGACAGCATCAAACAAGAAATAAGGGATGTGTGCAATAAAGGTACAGCAGTAATCATGGGCGACTTTAATCTACACATTGATTGGGCTAACCTAACTGGTAGCAATGCGGTGGAGGAGGATTTCCTGGAGTGTATTAGGGATGGTTTTCTCGACCAATATGTCGAGGTTCCAACCAGGGAGCTGGCCATCCTAGACTGGGTATTCTGTAATGAGAAAGGAGTAATTAGCAATCTTGTTGTGCGAGGCCCCTTGGGGAAAAGTGACCATAATATGGTAGAATTCCTTATTAAGATGGAGAGTGACAAAGTTAATTCGGAAACTAGGGTCCTGAATTTAAGGAAAGGTAACTTCGACGGTATGAGGCATGAATTGGCTAGAATAGACTGGCAAACGATACTAAAAGGGTTGACATTGGATAAGCAATGGCAAACATTTAAAGATCACATGGGTGAACTTCAGCAAATGTACATCCCTGTCTGGAGTAAAAATAAATCTGGGAAGGTGGCTCAACCATGGCTAACAAAGGAAAATAAGGATAGTGTTAAAGCCAAGGAAGAGGCATATAAATTGGCTAGAAAAAGCAACAAACCTGAGAACTGGGAGAAATTTAGAATTCAACAGAAGAGGACTAAGGGTTTAATTAAGAGGGGGAAAATAGAGTACGAGAAGAAGCTTGCAGACAATATAAAAACTGACTGCAAAAGCTTCTATAAATATCTGAAGAGAAAAAGTTTAGTAAAGACAAACGTAGGTCCTTTGCAGTCTGATTCAGGTGAAATTATAATAGGGAACAAAGAAATGGTAGACCAATTGAACCAATACTTCGGTTCTGTCTTCACGAAGGAAGATACAAATAACCTTCCGAAGGTAATAGGGGACAGTGGGTCTAGTGAGAAGGAGGAACTGAAGGATATCCTCATTAGGCGGGAAATTGTGTTCGGGAAATTGATGGGATTGAAGGCCGATAAATGCCCGGGGCCTGATAGTCTGCATCCCAGGGTGCTCAAGGAAGTGGCCCTGGAAATAGTGGATGCATTGGTGATCATTTTCCAACAGTCTATCGACTCTGGATCAGTTCCCATGGACTGGAGGGTAGCTAATGAAACACCACTTTTTAAAAAAGGAGGGAGAGAGAAAACTGGTAATTATAGACCGGTCAGCCTGACATCAGTAGTGGGGAAAATGTTGGAATCGATCATGAAGGACGAAATAACAGCACATTTGGAAAGCGGTGACATAATCGGACCAAGTCAGCATGGATTTATGAAAGGGAAATCATGCTTGATGAATCTTTTGGAATTTTTTGAGGATGTAACTAACAGAGTGGACAAGGGAGAACCAGTGGATGTGGTGTATTTGGACTTTCAGAAGTCTTTTGACAAGGTCCCGCACAAGAGATTGTTGTGCAAAATCAAAGCACATGGTATTGGGGGTAATATACTGATGTGGATAGGGAACTGGTTGGCAGACAGGAAGCAGAGAGTCGGGATAAACGGGTCTTTTTCAGAATGGCAGGCAGTGACTAGTGGAGTGCCGCAGGGCTCAGTGCTGGGACCCCAGCTCTTTACAATATACACTGATGATTTGGATGAAGGAATAGAGTGTAATATCTTCAAGTTTTCAGATGACACTAAACTGGGTGGCGGTGTGAGCTGTGAGGAGGACGGTAAGAGGCTGCAGGGTGATTTGGCCAGGTTAGGTGAGTGGGCAAATGCATGGCAGATGCAGTATAATGTGGATAAATGTGAGGTTATCCATTTTGGGGGCAAAAACACGAAGGCAGAATATTATCTGAATGACGGCAGACTAGGAAACGGGGAGGTGCAACGAGACCTGGGTGTCATGGTTTATCAGTCACTGAAAGTGGGCACGCAGGTGCAGCAGGCAGTAATGAAGGCAAATGGGATGTTGGTCTTCATAGCTAGGGGATTTGAGTATAGGAGCAGGGAGGTCTTACTGCAGTTGTACAGGGCCTGAGTGAGGCCTCACTTGGAATATTGTGTTCAGTTTTGGTCTCCTAGTCTGAGGAAGGTCGTTCTTGCTCTTGAGGGGGTGCAGCGAAGGTTCATCAGACTGATTCCATGGATGGCTGGGCTGTCATATGAGGAGAGACTGGATCAACTGGGCCTTTATTCACTGGAGTTTAGAAGGATGAGAGGGGATCTCATAGAAACATATAAAATTCTGACGGGACTGGACAGGTTAGATGCGGGAAGAATGTTCCCGATGTTGGGGAAGTCCAGAACCAGGGGACATCGTCTTAGGATAAGGGGTAGACCATTTAGGACTGAGATGAGGAGAAACGTCTTCACTCAGAGAGTTGTTAACCTGTGGAATTCCCTGCCGCAGAGAGTTGTTGATGCCAGTTCACTGGATATATTCAAGAGGGAGTTAGATATGGCTCTTGCGGTTAAGGGGATCAAGGGGTATGGAGAGAAAGCAGGAAAGGGGTATTGAAGGAATGATCAGCCATGATCTTATTGAATGGTGGTGCAGGCTCGAAGGGCCGAATGGCCTACTCCTGCACCTATTTTACTATGTTTCTATGTTTCTATGTTTAAAACCCCACTATGACAAGTGATGAAATTGAATTCAACAAATCCGATAATTTGTAGGCTAGCACCCGAAAAATGACCACGAAAGCTGCTGGATTGTCATAAAATAAAAGAGCAGAGCTCCAACACTACTGAATATGTGTGATATCAACGGGTCCTGGTCCAATTTATTTTGACAGGGCAAGTTTGTACAATAGAGTGCTTTAGTTCTGGAAACCCGCTGATCAGAACTGTGCTCAGAATTTTGCTACTGCATTACATCTCATATGCTGTCAGCTTTGGAACTGTTCGTCTCACTCTCACCTCTGAGTGCCAGATGGTTGTGTGTTCAAGGCCCACTCCAGACACTTGACCTCACAATCTAGGCCGACACTCCAGAGCAGTGCTGAGGGAGTGCTGCACTGTCGGAGGTGCCATCTTTCGGATGAGATGCGGACATAAACGATAACACAGCACTATTGGAAGATGCGCAGGGAAGGTTCTCCCCGGTGTCCCGGCCAATATTTATCCTTCAACCAACACCTAACACAGATTCAAAAGCAAAATACTGCGGATGCTGGAATCTGGAATAAAAACAGAAAATGCTGGCAATCTCAGCAGGTCAGGCTGAGATTTTGTGGAGAGAGAAACAGAGTTAATGTTTCAGGTCGATGACCCTTCGTCAGAACTGGAAAACGTTAGAGATGTAACAGGTTTTTAAGCAAGTGCAGAGGCAGGGAAAGTGGGGAGGGGAGGAAAGAACAGGGAAGGTCTGTGATAGGGTGGAAGGCAGGAGAGATTAAATGACAAAAGGGATGATGGTGCAAGGCGCAAGGGAATGGCAATGGGACATGTAACAAAAGAAAAGATGGGTCCAGAGGAGGTGCAAATGGGAATGGCAGAGTAATAGAAACATAGGGTTAGACTTTCCACTTCACATCGCCCATCCATGGCCCATCTATCGCCCATTTTGAGCAAAAAGTGGAAACTAGGCCCAAAACATCGCCGGAAAAACAGGTGCCTAAGTTTCCACTTTGATTGCTGAGATGATCGCCCACACAAGGCCCATCCCAAGGTTCGGCACCTAGCATGCACTTCGCTGGGCCGATGCAAGGCCCAAAAGAGTGCTGAGAAATAGTTGCTTTTCAGGGCCTAAGAGAAGGAAATGGGCACTACGGACACCATTTTGAACTTCAGAAGAAGGTGGAGTTGTGAGTTATTTAGAGAGTTAATTTAAAGATAATTGTACACAGAATATTGGGACAGGGAATATAAATAGGTATTATCAAGTTATTTTTGGTAAATAGCTTTTATATATTGAAATTATTTTGTAAATAGCTTTTACATAGTGAAGTTATTTACTGATATTGTTGGGGCCTATCAAACTGACTGGTATACAGCGTAGAGAGTACCGAGAGTGCAGAGTGCAGTGATTAGAGAGTATAGAGTAGAGAGATTATTAAAATTGGTGAAAGTAATTATCGATAGTGATATGGGGCCTATGCTTACCCTACTTTTAATTGCAACTGCTCACACACTGGTTACTGAAAGGATCAATCAAAGAGGTGGCAGAGTAATGTATAGATGGAGACGAAGACAGAGGAGGAGACCGTACAGCCAATGAAGGTACTTGGAAAAGCAATCTTACCTGAATTTGTCTGAAAGTGTTTGTCTTAGGAGGGTGCGATTCTGGAAGGAGGTCATCGATGAGATATGTCAACTCGTTAAGGGTGATCTGCAGCCTTCCAGCACCATCAGAACCACACTGTCCGTTGAGGTGAAGGTTACTGCTGCCCTAGCCTTCTACGCATCGGGATCTTTTCAGGCTTCAGCTGGCGACATCTGCCATATCTCTCAGCACGCTACACACTGCTGCATTCGACAGGTGACTGAAGCTTTTTACGCTCGCAAGATGGACTTCATAAGCTTCCCAATGACCAGGGAGGCACAGACCGAGAGGGCTTTGGGTTTCTACAGGATATCACAGTTCCCCAAGGTGCAGGGAGCAATAGACTGCACGCACATTGCCCTGAAAGCGCCCTTAAAGAACGTGGAGGTGTTTCGTAACACAAAGGGGTACCACTCACTAAATGTGCAGCTTGTTGTCGACCACAATCAAACAATTCTGACAGTGAATGCTACACTTCCTGGCAGTATCCATGATGTGCACATCCTACGTGAAAGTGCTATCCCTGACCTGTTTGTCAATCAGCCAGAAGATCACGGTTGGATGCTGGGGGATAAAGGGTATGGCCTTGCAAGTTGGCTGATGACCCCTCTGCGTAATCCCGTCATTGAAGCACAGAAACGGTATAATGAAAGTCACATAGCGACTCGCAACATCGTTGAAAAGACAGTTGGAGTCCTAAAGCAGCGCTTCAGATGCCTGGATCATTCTGGAGGCAGCCTACAGTAGCACCCTGACCAGGTTGAAGAGTTTATTGTGGTGTGTTGCATGCTGCATAACCTAGCTATAAGGAGAGGACAAGTAATGCCAGATCGGGCTGCAGGTCCACCTCCAGAAGGAGGGGAGACAGAAGAACCAGCCGGCGAGGATGAAGAGGATGAAGAGGATGAAGAGGACGGGGGCGAGGACATAGGGGAGCTCAATCAGCCTGGCGATCTAGCACTGGTACCACCACACCCCTCCCGAAGACCAGTCGCCAGGGGCAGTTACACGGCCACTAAGCTGTTGTGTCAGCAGCTCATTAATGAACGCTTTGCATGAACTATCATTGTGGATATTCAAATGTTCAATTACAGTTAGCGTTAATCAAAACTTTCATTTGCGTGGGGTTTCCTTGTTGTCTTTCCTGCACTGGCCTATCATCTGAATTAGTTTAAGTAAAGTTTAAGTTTAAATAAAGTATTGGTATAATAAAAGAATAAACAAATAAGGATGAACAACTGTACATTTGCTAACTAATGTAACTGAGAGAAGGCACAAAATTTGTTGAATTAAACATTTTTTTTATTAACAAAGATAGAAAAAGAATTTTTAATAAACTATTGAATAACACCCTCTCTCCAACCCCACCACCCTTCCCCCACCCCCCACCCCGACACCAACCCATCCGTCCCAAAAATCCCCAAAACGTTAACAATTAACAAAATAAGAAAAAACAGTTGAACATTGAAAAACACTCCCCCCTCCCTACCTGCTGCCATGTTTCCCTCCAGGTCCAGTCCCACCCCGTGTTCTTACCCCACCCGCCCGTTTTGGGTCTACGCAGACCGACATGAGCACATTGTGCAGTGTGGGATGGCAAGACTTCCTGCCGTGGTGGAGGTGACGAAGTGGAAGCAGAAGCCTGAGGCTCCACTTCTGAGTCAGGAGGAACTGTGTCCACCGTACTCGCTTGCATGCTTGGGGTCTCGCTGCGAGCTGACACAACACCTTGGGGTGCAGCGCCGTGGCAGCCAGCAACACATGCCAAAGGGAATTGGTTGCAGCGGTCTACTGCCGAATGGCCTCCAACATCTCCCGTGCTGTCTGTGCTTGCACAGAAGACCAGCTGGAGAAGTTTATGCAGAACTTGCTCCAGGTTGCTGGAAACTTGTTCCAGTTCGCGAAGAACTGGCTCCAGTTTGCGGAGAAACCCGTGAAACCCTGGATAAGGTCGCGACCGATCGCGACCGTCTCCCTGCACAGGGATATCAAGCTCTCCGTCTGGCCCTCCATGGTAGGTGATTGCTCACCCCGCTGACCAGACCTCTGTGGGGTCGGCGTTTGCAACGTTACGCGCCTTGGCCTCACCACCTGCACACTGCTTGGTCCCGGTGCATCATCCATCTCAATGGAGATGGCTGCAGGTTGTTCCCCCCCCCCCCCACAGAAAAACAATTTTGTCATCCTCCTCCTCCTCCTCCTCCTCCTCCTCCTCCTCCTCCTCCTCCTCGTCCTCCTCCTCCTCCTCTTGCTCAACATGTGTCAGCAGTTCCTCCTCTTCTTCCTGCGAGGTATTTGAAGGCTCGGGAGTAGCAGATGACTCCACTGTCTCTATGGACACTTGACCTTAGAAAGACGAATTAAATTTCTAAACAACTTACAACAATACATATCAATACATATCAATATTTCAATAACCCAAAACATTACAATGCTCTTCAATACCCTATATGCACAAGGGTTCACCAGGGTTAACATGGCCTCATTCGTAAATCAAGAGTACATCAAAATGATATATCATATTGCATTCTAATTGCATAACATTACATGCGTAACTAAGATATTTTTAGTCTGTATTTAGTAATGTTTGACACATTGCACAGTGCACAGTTCGCATTACTCACGAGACTCAAGGGTGGGTTCGGCCACACCATGGGTCGTGACCGACCGGCTTTCAGGCCCCACCAAGGCGACCGCAAGCTCCTCGTATTCGATGAGAATATGACCTGTAGCAGAGCCGCTGCCCATCCTACTTTGCTCTGAGCGGTTCGGTTGATAGATATCTTCTTCTGCAAATGATAAGATAACATTGCATGGCATAAGCAAATGGACTTGGTAATAAACATTTAAGACTGACATATTTAAATGTTCGATTAAAAATTAGCATTGCATTGCATATGAATAATATTTCATAATATAAGATTCAACTTAGTGTTAGGGTGCATAAATTAATTCATAATTTAATTAATTTATACTAAAACAAAATGACATTGAAGATTCTAATTAAAATTTCCATACATAATTTAAATATATATGGATGATTTTAAATATAAAATTCAACTTACTCTGGCTGCTGCCAGCAGGCTGTTCCATCTTTTACGACACTGGCCTGGTGTGCGCACTTCGTTGGATGCCGATGTGACCACATCGGCAATCTCAGCCCATATTCTCCTATATGCACAGGTTGAGGTTTCCATGCCAACCCCGTGTCAAGTCCTCCCACCTTGCACTGACAATATTGACGGGGGCCTCGTTGGCCTCCTAGCTAAAGGGTTTAGTCCTTCTCCTCTCACTTTCTCCCTCCATTTTGATTTTTGTTATACTTGTAATATTTCAAGATTAAAATATGGTTACCACAAATATAATTATAATTATTTGCAATTCAAAAAAATAAGCCAAAGATCTTTCAGATTAGTTATTTTTAGATTCAAATTTACGATTCACTGTCACCAAATACAAAAGCCTCCTTCCTCTCTTTCTCTCTCTCTCTCTCTCTCTGACCCTCCCTGTGCTTCTGAGCATGTGTAATGACCCCTGACCTCCCAAAACGCAGCAAAGAAAATCAACCACAAAAAAAAAATCCCACACATGCGCAGAATAACGTTGCTAGGGAAGCTTTTTTTTCTTCTTTGACTTCCGTTTTTAGTGGGCGATCATGAGATCGCCAAAAAAAACCACATCATCCATTTGACATCACTGGGATCAGGGCGAGTGGAAAATCGCAAAAAAAAGAATGCGATCAGCAAGGCCGAGATGTCCCACATCGCTGGAACATGGCCCATTTTTTGGGGCCTTAGTCAACTAGTGGAAAGTCTAGCCCTTAGAAAGTAGGTGCAGGAGTAGGCCATTCGGCCCTTCGAGCCTGCACCACCATTCAATATGATCATGGCTGATCATGCAACTTCAGTACCCCATTCCTGCTTTCTCTCCATTCCCCTTGATCCCTTTAGTCGTAAGGACGAAATCTAACTCCCTTTTGAATATATCTAATAAACTGGCCTCAACAACTTTCTGTGGTAGAGAATTTCACAGGTTCACAATTCTCTGAGTGAAGAAGTTTCTCCTCATCTCAGTCCTAAATGGCTTACCCCTTATCCTTAGACTGTGACCCCTGTTTCTGGACTTCCCCAACATCAGGAACATTCTTCCTGCATCTAACCTGTCCAATCCCGTCAGAATTTTATATGTTTCTATGAGATCCCCTCTCATTCTTCTAAATTCCAGTGAATATAAGCCTAGTTAATCCAGTCTTTCTTCATATGTCAGTCCGGCCATCCCAGGAATCAGTCTGGTGAACCTTCGCTGCACATCCTCTATAGCAAAAATATCCTTCCTCAGATTAAGAGACCAAAATTGCACACAATACTCAAGATGTGGCCCCTATACAACTGCAGTAAGACCGCCCTGCTCCTATACTCAAATCCTCTTGCTATGAAGGCCAGCATGCCATTAGCTTTCTTTACTGCCTGCTGTACCTGCATGCCAACCTTCAATGACTGATGTATCATGACACCCAGGTCTCGTTGCACCTCCCCTTTTACTACTGTCACCATTCAGATAATAATCTGCCTTCGTGTTTTTGCCACCAAAGTGGATAACCTCACACTTATCCACATTATACTGCATCTGCCATGCATTTGCCCATTCACCTAACCTGTCCAAGTCCCCCTGCAGCCTCCTAGCATCCTCCTCGCAGCTCGCACTGCCACCCAGCTTAGTGTCATCTGCAAACTTGGAGATATTACACTCAATTCCTTCATCTAAATCATTAATGTATATTGTAAATAGCCGGGTAAATAGCTGGGTAAATAGCAACAGCTGCCGTCCGTAAAAATGGGGGCAGAAATTATGATCTGAAATTGTTGAGCTCAACGTTGAGTCCAGAAGGCTGTAAGGTGCCTCATAGAAGGATGAGGTGTTGTTCTTTGAGCTTCATTGGAACAGTGTAGGAGACCGAGGACGGAGAGGTCAGAGTGGGAGTGGAGTGGAGAATTAAAGTGACAGGCGACCGGAAGCTCGGGGTCACACTTACGGACTGAACGAAGGTGTTCAGCAAAGTGGTCACCCAATCTGCCTTTGGTCTCCCCAATGTAGAGGAGACTGCACCGTGAGCAGTGAATACAGTCTACTAAATTGCAAGAAGTACAAGTAAATCGCTGTTTCACCTGGAAGGGGTATTTGGGGCCCTGGACAGTAGGAAGGGAGGAGGTAAAAGAGCAGGTGATGCATCTCCTGCGCTTGCATGGGAAGGTACCGTGGGAAGGGGAGGGGTGCTGGGGGTGATAGAGGAGTAGAGCAGGGTGTCGCAGAGGGAATGGTCCCTTCAGAATGCTGAGAGGGGAGGGGAAGATGGTGGTTTTATTTTTGTTCTAAAATGGCTGCAGTGGGGAATGGTCCAGTTTTGTCAGTTCTCCGATAAAATGACTTGGTTCATCGCTGATTCCCGCTGATCCCAGACGACTGATTGATTAGGACTGAATGGAGGATCTGACCGATACTTATCGATGCCACCTTGTGTGTGGCTGGTCTGTGAGCATAGCGTGGGTGTCAGCTGCAGAATTCAACTCCGTTGTTGTGGAGACCTGACGCCACGTTGATTTCAACGGCTGAATGTTGTCCGGAGGTTATCGTGGCTGGGCTTCCCCCCTCCACTCAGATACCCCATCAATTTTTTCAATGAGATATCTTCTCTGTTTTCCCCCTTCTGCCTCTGCACCGAGCGACTTCTCATCCTCGGTGATTTCAATCTCCACTTCAACTCTTCTTGCTCCCTCTCCTCTGAGTTCACTGCCCTCCTTTCCTCCCTTAATCTCTCCCTTCATGTCAACTCCCCCACCCATATACACTGCCACCCCTTCGCTCTTATCATCTCACCTGGCCTCGCTATCCACTCCGTAACCATCACCGAGAAGGCAATCTCCAACTGATAAAAGTTGATTCTTTTCCCTCAATCTGGTTCAGCAAAATTACTGAGTTGAATACCGTTTCTGCCTTAAACAAAGCAAGCTTTTATTTCAAAGCAAATCTCGATCGAGGACTTTATCAGACAGAAGGAATGCACTCTGATAGATCGCACTCACTTCCTACGGACAAAAGTGACGTTACATTGTAAAGGGACGACGGTTATACATTTTCGGTAAAAGATAACAAGATACAATTAGAGTGACATCCTAGTTCAGCCTATCCTCTTTGATCCCTCTTTCCCTTTGTCCACTCATAAGCCGATCTAAGAATGGTCTGATTTTACACAAAGGCCCATTATTCCCGTACTGTTAATGTTTCAGGTTAGCAATGTGAGTTAGTACAACCTTGAGGTTTTTTTGCAAGCTGTGGGTTTTGTTTCAAACTGTGTTAGTGTTGTAACATTTTGCAGTCTTGAGTCTGAGATGTCATGGCTATTCCTCCATGAATTCTTTGTTAGCTTATACTGTCCATATATAATTCCCATGTTCTCAACTTCTCGACTTTAATGTCTGTATACATTTAATATCCATGTTCAGTATGCATTCTCACAACCATTTCCTTATATCACTCTCTACCTATATTTCCCTTCACCCTCCTAAACGCACTTCTTTTCCGTATCCGCCCCTGGAAAAAAACTCCCTAAGTACCTTACCACTGCACTTTCTAATTCCCAACTACCTAGCCTTTGGCCTACAATTCTTCCTGACATCTCTGCAGCTACTGACTTACTAAATCACACCCTCTCCACCACCTTTGATGCCCTTATCCCCACGAAAACCATTACACTCTCTCACCCTAGTCGTTCCCCCGGTATACCCCTCATCTCCACTCCCTTAAGTCCAGGGGACGCAGACTTGAACATCTTTGGCGGACAACTGGTCTAATCATCCATCACCAGATTTGGCTAGTTCATATAAAGCACCACCGGGTCCTGCTCTCCATCACTAAAACCCACTATCCAGGCGGCAAAAGTAACACTGGCTTCTCTTCTCCACCACTAACCATCTCCTCAAACCA
Organism: Pristiophorus japonicus; assembly: GCF_044704955.1. NCBI lineage: Eukaryota > Metazoa > Chordata > Chondrichthyes > Pristiophoridae > Pristiophorus > Pristiophorus japonicus. The sequence goes on along the minus strand of NW_027253926.1, from coordinate 14,187 downwards.
CCCTCCCGGGCCTCCTCCTCCCTCACCTCCAACAATAAATGTGAGGAGCTCAAGGCCTTCTTTGTTAAAAAGATCGACAACATCAATCAACTGCTTCTGCTTTCAATTCCATCCTCCCCCCGGCCCACCGAGCCTCACTTCCTCATTTTACTCAAGCCATAACCCAAAATTTGCATATTTCTCTAATTTCTCTCCTATCTCTTGCCCTTTCAAAGCTCATCTTGCCAATGAGAGCAACCTCCTGCTCTCTCCGCCCTATTCCTACTAGATCGCCGACCACCCAACTTTCCTTCCTGGCTCCCATGTTAGCGGATATGTTAACGTTTCTCTCTCCTCCGGTATTGTCCCCATTTCCTTCAAATCTGCCGTCATTACCCCTCTCCTCAAAAAAAACAACCCTTGTTCGACCCTCCATAAACTTGAGGTCATCCAAAACTCTGCCGCCCATGCCACCCGTGTGCTAACTCGCACCAAGTCCCGATCACCCATCACCCCTGTACTCGCTGACCAACACTGGCTCCCAATTAAGCAACGCCTCGATTTCAAAATTCTCATCCTTATTTGCAAATCCTTCCATGGCTTCGCGCCTCCTTATCTCTGTAATCTCCTCCAGCCCACGAGACCTCTGCGCTCTGTCTATCCTGACCTTTTGCACATTCCCAATTTTAAATGCTGCCATGGTCATAAGCTCTGGAATTCCCTCCCTAAATCTCTCCGCCTCTCTATTTCCCTTTCCTCCTTTAACACGCTCCTTCAAATCTCACTCTCGACCAAGCTTTTGTTCATTGGCCCTAACATCTCCTTAAATGGCTCGGTGTCAAATTTTGTTTTTTTATTTGATAACACTCCTGTGTAGCGCCTCGTGACATTTTATTACATTAAAGGTGCTTATATAAATATAAGTTGTCTGGAATCAGGCTGGAGGTGACGGAGGATGATCCGTTGAACGTGGAGGCTGGTGGGATGGATGGTGAGGACAAAGGGAACCCTGTCCTGTCATGGTTCTGGGAGGGGACAGGGTGTGAGCAGAAGTGCAGAAATGGAATGAGCACGGTCGAGGGCCCTGTCAACCATGGCGGAGGGGAATCCTTCGTTGAGGAATAAGGAATACAGATCGGATGCACCGGTATGTAAGGTGGCAATGTCGGAACAGATGCGACGGAGACAGAAACTGGGAGAATGGAATAGAGTCCTTTCAGGAATGGAGTGGGAGGAAGTGTATCCAGGTAGCTGTGGGAGTTAGTGGGCTTATAGTGAATACTGGTCGATAACCTATCCCCAGAATTGGAGACAGAGAAGTCGAGGAAGGGAAGGGAAGAATCGGAGATGGACCATGTGAAGGTGAGGGAAGGGTGGATTTGGAAGCAAAGTTGGTGACATTTTCCAGTTCAGGGCGAGAGCAGGAAATGGTATTGATACAGTCATCAATATACAGGAAAAAGAGGTGAAGGAGGGGACCCGAGTAGGACTGGAACAAAGGAATGTTCCACATATCCCACAAAAAGGCAGGCATAGCTAGGACCCATGCGGGTTCCCATAGCAACACCTTTAATTTGGAGGAAGTGAGTGGAGTTAAAGGAGAAGTGGTTCAATGTGAGAACAAGTTCAGCCAGGGGGAGGAGGGTGATGGTGGATGGGGACTGGTTGGGCCTCTGCTCGAGGAAGAATTGGAGCGCCCTCAGGCCATCCTGGTGGGGGATGGAAGTGTAGAGGGATTGGACGTCCGTGGTGAAAAGGAGACGGTTGGGGCCAGGAAACTGGAAACTGTTAAAGTGACGGAGGGCGTCGGAGGAGACGTGGATATAGGTGGGAAGAGAATAGGCAAGGAGAGAAAAAATAGAGTCGAGATAGGAAGAAATCAGTTCTGTGGGGCAAGAACAGGCTGAACGTTGGGACTACCGGGGCAATCCTGTTTGTGGATCTTGGGAAGGAGGTGGAAGTGGGCTGTGTGGGTTTGGGGAACTATGAGGTTGGCGGCCATGGAGGGAAGATCTCCAGAGGAGATGAGGTCTGTGACGGTCTTGCAAACGATGGCTTGATGTTCAGTAGTGGCGTCATGGTCCAAGGGGAGGTAGGAGGAGGTGCCAGAGGGTTGCCGATCAGCATTAGCAAAGTAGAGGTCGGTTCACCGAACAACAACAGCACCACCCTTGTCAGCAGGTTTAATGATAATGTTAGGGTAGGATCTGAGCGAGCGGAGTGCTGCAAGTTCAGAGGGAGGTTGGTTGGAGTAAGTGAGGGGAGTAGAGAAATTGAGATGGCCGATGGGAACGGCCAGCGTGACAATGAAAAAAAGGGTAAGAGGCCAGAGGGAGAGGTCCAGGTCGAATGAGAATTCTGAAGATGGGAGACAGGGTCAGCTGTGCAGGGGGGAGGGGCAGGGGAGCTCCTGGCCAGAGAAGAGGGCACGGAGGTGAACATGAAAGCAATGGAGGTGGGAGTGTAAGGGAATGAAGCTGAGGCCTTTGCTGAGGACTAATGGTTCGGGGTCAGAGAAGGGATGGTCAGAGAGCCTGAGATTGGAAGAAGGGCTGGGCTGGGTCAGAGGAAACAGAAGGGGAAAGAAAGAAAAAGAAAGATTGGATTTACATAGCGCCTTTCACCACCACCGGATGTCTCAAAGTGCTTTACAGCCAATTAAGTACTTTTTGGAGTGTAGTCACTGTTGTAATGTGAGAAATGCGGTAGCCAATTTGCGCACAGCAAGCTCCCATGTTGGCAACTAGGCCCATATAGCAGTGCCTGGTCTCCAGTCGTCCTGGACCCCCTTGCCACTGGACCAAGACCTTACTCAGTTAAGCCCGTGTGGTAGCCGGTGTGTAACGACCACCCCATGTTAAAAGAACTCATGCACAGGCATCTTCCACTCCTCTAACATGGGGTTCGGAACCTGGAACGTCAGGGTCCTCATGGACAACCCCAACAGCGACAGACCGGAATGCCGCACCGCCATAGTTGCCCAGGAACTTAGATGCTTTGATATCGACATCGCTGCCCTAAGCGAGACCCGACGGGCAGGGGAAGGCCAGCTCAAGGAACAAGGTGGAGGTTATACCTTTTTCTGGAAAGGACATGGATTGTGGTTCTCGCATTGGACTGTTCAGTCACCTAAGGACTCATTTTTAAGAGTGGATTTTTAAGGGGGAATGACTCTTTAGGGGAAGACAGCAGCAGCCAAGTTCATGGCACCGTGGGTGGCTCTGCTGCACAGGAGGGCAGGAAAAAGAGTAGGAGAGCGATCGTGATAGGGGATTCAATTGTAAGGGGAATAGATAGGCGTTTCTGCGGCCGCAACCGAGACTCCAGGATGATATGTTGCCTCCCTGGTGCAAAGGTCAAGGATGTCTCGGAGCGGGTGCAGGACATTCTGAAAAGGGAGGGTGAACAGCCAGTTGTCGTGGTGCATATATGTATCAACGATATAAGTAAAAAACGGGATGAGGTCCTACGAGATGAATTTAGGGAGCTTGGAGCCAAATTAAAAAGTAGGACCTCAAAAGTAGTAATCTCAGGATTGCTACCAGTGCTACATGCTAGTCAGAGTAGGAATCGCAGGATATCACAGATGAATATGTGGCTTGAGCAGTGGTGCAGAAGGGAGGGATTCAAATTCCTGGGACATTGGAACCGGTTCTGGGGGAGGTGGGACCAGTACAAACCAGAGGGTCTGCACCTGGGCAGGACTGGAACCAATATCCTAGGGGAGGAGTGTTTGCTAGTGCTGTTGGGAAGGAGTTAATATGGCAGGGGGATGGGAACCTATGCAGGGAGGCAGAGGGAAATAAAATGGAGACAGAGGCAAAATATAGAAAGGATAATAGTAAAAGTGGATGGCAGAGAAACCCAAGGCAAAAAATAAAATGGACACATTACATCAAAATTCTAAATGGGCAAAGTGTGTTAAAAAGACAAGCCTGAAGGCTCTGTGCCTCAATGCGAGGAGTATTCGGAATAAGGTGGACGAATTAACTGCACAGAGAGCAATTAATGGATATGATGTAATTGGCATCACAGAGACATGGCTCCAGGGTGACCAAGGCTGGGAGCTCAACATCCAGGGGTATTCAACATTTGTTAAAGAGGAAATTAATGCAATAGTAAGGAAGGACATTGGCTTGGATGTTGTGGAATCGGTATGGGTGGAGCTACGGAATACCAAAGGGCAGAAAACGCTAGTGGGAGTTGTGTACAGACCAGCAAACAGTAGTAGTGAGGTTGGGGACAGCATCAAACAAGAAATAAGGGATGTGTGCAATAAAGGTACAGCAGTTATCATGGGCGACTTTAATTTATATATAGATTGGGCTAACCAAACTGGTAGCAATGTGGTGCAGGAGGATTTCCTGGAGTGTAATCGGGATGGTTTTCTTGACCAATATGTCGAGGAACCAACTAGAGAGCTGGCCATCCTAAACTGGGTGATGTGTAATGAGAAGAGACGAATTAGAAATCTTGTTGTGCGAGGCCCCTTGGAGAAGAGTGACCATAATATGGTCGGATTCTTTATTAAGATGGAGAGTGACACAGTTAATTCAGAAACTAGGAAAGGTAACTTCGATGGTATGAGACGTGTATTGGCTAGAATAGACTGGCAAAGGATACTAAAAGGGTTGACGGTGGATAGGCAATGGCAAACATTTATAGATCACATGGATGAACTTCAACAATTGTACATCCCTGTCTGGAGTAAAAATAAAACAGCGAATGTGGCTCAACTGTGGCTAACAAGGGAAATTAATGATCAGGAGGGGGAAAATAGAGTACGAGAGGAAGCTTGCCGGGAACATAAAAACTGACTGCAAAAGCTTCGATAGATATGTGAAGAGAAAAAGATTAGTGAAGACAAACGTAGGTCCCTTGCAGCCGGACTCAGGTGATTTTATAATGGGGAACAAAGAAATGACAGACCAATTGAACAAATACTTTGGTTCTGTCTTCACGAAGGAAGACACAAATAACCTTCCCGATGTACGAGTGGACCGAGGGTCTAGTGAGAAGGAGGAACTGAAGCATTTCCTTATTAGGCAGGAAATTGTGTTGGGGAAATTGATGGGATTGAATTAAAATGGGATAAAATCCCCGGGGCCTGATTGTCTGCATCCCAGAGTACTTAAAGAAGTGGCCCTAGAAATAGTGGATGCATTGGTGATCATTTTCCAACAGTCTATCAACTCGGGATCAGTTCCTATGGACAGGAGGGTAGCTAATGTAACACCACTTTTTAAAAAAGGAGGGAGAGGGAAAACGGGTAATTATAGACCGGTTAGCCTGACATCAGTCGTGGGGAAATTGTTGGAATCAATTATTAAGGATGAAATAGCAGCGACAGGAAAGCAGTGACAGGATCGGTCCAAGTCAGCATGGATTTATGAGGGGAAATCATGCTTGACAAATCTTCTGGAATTTTTTGAGGATGTAACTAGTAGAATGGACAAGGGAGAACCAGTGGATGTGGTGCATTTGGACTTTCAGAAGTCTTTTGACAAGGTCCCGCACAAGAGATTGTTGTGCAAAATCAAAGCACATGGTATTGGGGGTAATATACTGATGTGGATAGGGAACTGGTTGGCAGACAGGAAGCAGAGAGTTGGGATAAACGGGTCTTTTTCAGAATGGCAGGCAGTGACTAGTGGAGTGCCGCAGGGCTCAGTGCTGGGACCCCAGCTCTTTACAATATACATTGATGATTTGGATGAAGGAATAGAGTGTAATATCTCCAAGTTTGCAGATGACACTAAACTGGGTGGCGGTGTGAGCTGTGAGGAGGACGCTAAGAGGCTGCAGGGTGATTTGGCCAGGTTAGGTGAGTGGGCAAATGCATGGCAGATGCAGTATAATGTGGATAAATGTGAGGTTATCCATTTTGGGGGCAAAAACACGAAGGCAGAATATTATCTGAATGGTGGCAGACTAGGAAACGGGGAGGTGCAACGAGACCTGGGTGTCATGGTTTATCAGTCACTGAAAGTGGGCACGCAGGTGCAGCAGGCAGTAATGAAGGAAAATGGGATGTTGGTCTTCATAGCTCGGGGATTTGAATATAGAAGCAGGGAGGTCTTACTGCAGTTGTACAGGGCCTGAGTGAGGCCTCACTTGGAATATTGTGTTCAGTTTTGGTCTCCTAGTCTGAGGAAGGTCGTTCTTGCTCTTGAGGGAGTGCAGCGAAGGTTCATCAGACTGATTCCATGGATGGCTGGGCTGTCATATGAGGAGAGACTGGATCAACTGGGCCTTTATTCACTGGAGTTTAGAAGGATGAGAGGGGATCTCATAGAAACATATAAAATTCTGACGGGACTGGACAGGTTAGATGCGAGAAGAATGTTCCCGATGTTGGGGAAGTCCAGAACCAGGGTACATCGTCTTAGGATAAGGGGTGGACCATTTAGGACTGAGATGAGGAGAAACGTCTTCACTCAGAGAGTTGTTAACCTGTGGAATTCCCTGCCGCAGAGAGTTGTTGATGCCAGTTCACTGGATATATTCAAGAGGGAGTTAGATATGGCTCTTGCGGTTAAGGGGATCAAGGGATATGGAGAGAAAGCAGGAAAGGGGTATTGAAGGAATGATCAGCCATGATCTTATTGAATGGTGGTGCAGGCTCGAAGGGCCGAATGGCCTACTCCTGCACCTATTTTACTATGTTTCTATGTTTAAAACCCCACTATGACAAGTGATGAAATTGAATTCAACAAATCCGATAATTTGTAGGCTAGCACCCGAAAAATGACCACGAAAGCTGCTGGATTGTCATAAAATAAAAGAGCAGAGCTCCAACACTACTGAATATGTGTGATATCAACGGGTCCTGGTCCAATTTATTTTGACAGGGCAAGTTTGTACAATAGAGTGCTTTAGTTCTGGAAACCCGCTGATCAGAACTGTGCTCAGAATTTTGCTACTGCATTACATCTCATATGCTGTCAGCTTTGGAACTGTTCGTCTCACTCTCACCTCTGAGTGCCAGATGGTTGTGTGTTCAAGGCCCACTCCAGACACTTGACCTCACAATCTAGGCCGACACTCCAGAGCAGTGCTGAGGGAGTGCTGCACTGTCGGGGGTGCCATCTTTCGGATGAGATGCGGACATAAACGATAACACAGCACTATTGGAAGATGCGCAGGGAAGGTTCTCCCCGGTGTCCCGGCCAATATTTATCCTTCAGCCAACACCTAACACAGATTCAAAAGCAAAATACTGCGGATGCTGGAATCTGGAATAAAAACAGAAAATGCTGGCAATCTCAGCAGGTCAGGCTGAGATTTTGTGGAGAGAGAAACAGAGTTAATGTTTCAGGTCGATGACCCTTCGTCAGAACTGGAAAACGTTAGAGATGTAACAGGTTTTTAAGCAAGTGCAGAGGCAGGGAAAGTGGGGAGGGGAGGAAAGAACAGGGAAGGTCTGTGATAGGGTGGAAGGCAGGAGAGATTAAATGACAAAAGGGATGATGGTGCAAGGCGCAAGGGAATGGCAATGGGACATGTAACAAAAGAAAAGATGGGTCCAGAGGAGGTGCAAATGGGAATGGCAGAGTAATAGAAACATAGGGTTAGACTTTCCACTTCACATCGACCATCCATGGCCCATCTATCGCCCATTTTGAGCAAAAAGTGGAAACTAGGCCCAAAACATCGCCGGAAAAACAGGTGCCTAAGTTTCCACTTTGATTGCTGAGATGATCGCCCACACAAGGCCCATCCCAAGGTTCGGCACCTAGCATGCACTTCGCTGGGCCGATGCAAGGCCCAAAAGAGTGCTGAGAAATAGTTGCTTTTCAGGGCCTAAGAGAAGGAAATGGGCACTACGGACACCATTTTGAACTTCAGAAGAAGGTGGAGTTGTGAGTTATTTAGAGAGTTAATTTAAAGATAATTGTACACAGAATATTGGGACAGGGAATATAAATAGGTATTATCAAGTTATTTTTGGTAAATAGCTTTTATATATTGAATTTATTTTGTAAATAGCTTTTACATAGTGAAGTTATTTACTGATATTGTTGGGGCCTATCAAACTGACTGGTATACAGCGTAGAGAGTACCGAGAGTGCAGAGTGCAGTGATTAGAGAGTATAGAGTAGAGAGATTATTAAAATTGGTGAAAGTAATTATCGATAGTGATATGGGGCCTATGCTTGCCCTGCCTTTAATTGCAACTGCTCACACACTGGTTACTGAAAGGATCAATCAAAGAGGTGGCAGAGTAATGTATAGATGGAGACGAAGACAGAGGAGGAGACCGTACAGCCAATGAAGGTACTTGGAAAAGCAATCTTACCTGAATTTGTCTGAAAGTGTTTGTCTTAGGAGGGTGCGATTCTGGAAGGAGGTCATCGATGAGATATGTCAACTCGTCAAGGGTGATCTGCAGCCTTCCAGCACCATCAGAACCACACTGTCCGTTGAGGTGAAGGTTACTGCTGCCCTAGCCTTCTACGCATCGGGATCTTTTCAGGCTTCAGCTGGCGACATCTGCCATATCTCTCAGCACGCTACACACTGCTGCATTCGACAGGTGACTGAAGCTTTTTACGCTCGCAAGATGGACTTCATAAGCTTCCCAATGACCAGGGAGGCACAGACCGAGAGGGCTTTGGGTTTCTACAGGATATCACAGTTCCCCAAGGTGCAGGGAGCAATAGACTGCACGCACATTGCCCTGAAAGCGCCCTTAAAGAACGCGGAGGTGTTTCGTAACACAAAGGGGTACCACTCACTAAATGTGCAGCTTGTTGTCGACCACAATCAAACAATTCTGACAGTGAATGCTACACTTCCTGGCAGTATCCATGATGTGCACATCCTACGTGAAAGTGCTATCCCTGACCTGTTTGCCAATCAGCCAGAAGATCACGGTTGGATGCTGGGGGATAAAGGGTATGGCCTTGCAAGTTGGCTGATGACCCCTCTGCGTAATCCTGTCATTGAAGCACAGAAACGGTATAATGAAAGTCACATAGCGACTCGCAACATCGTTGAAAAGACAGTTGGAGTCCTAAAGCAGCGCTTCAGATGCCTGGATCATTCTGGAGGCAGCCTACAGTAGCACCCTGACCAGGTTGAAGAGTTTATTGTGGTGTGTTGCATGCTGCATAACCTAGCTATAAGGAGAGGACAAGTAATGCCAGATCGGGCTGCAGGTCCACCTCCAGAAGGAGGGGAGACAGAAGAACCAGCCGGCGAGGATGAAGAGGATGAAGAGGACGGGAGCGAGGACATAGGGGAGCTCAATCAGCCTGGCGATCTAGCACTGGTACCACCACACCCCTCCCGAAGACCAGTCGCCAGGGGCAGTTACACGGCCACTAAGCTGTTGTGTCAGCAGCTCATTAATGAACGCTTTGCATGAACTATCATTGTGGATATTCAAATGTTCAATTACAGTTAGGGTTAATCAAAACTTTCATTTGCGTGGGGTTTCCTTGTTGTCTTTCCTGCACTGGCCTATCATCTGAATTAGTTTAAGTAAAGTTTAAGTTTAAATAAAGTATTGGTATAATAAAAGAATAAACAAATAAGGATGAACAACTGTACATTTGCTAACTAATGTAACTGAGAGAAGGCACAAAATTTGTTGAATTAAACATTTTTTTTATCAACAAAGATAGAAAAAGAATTTTTAATAAACTATTGAATAACACCCTCTCTCCAACCCCACCACCCTTCCCCCCTCCCCCACCCCCCACCCCGACACCAAACCACCCGTCCCAAAAATCCCCAAAACGTTAACAATTAACAAAATAAGAAAAAACAGTTGAACATTGAAAAACACTCCCCCCTCCCTACCTGCTGCCATGTTTCCCTCCAGGTCCAGTCCCACCCCGTGTTCTTACCCCACCCGCCCGTTTTGGGTCTACGCAGACCGACATGAGTGCATTGTGCAGGGTGGGATGGCAAGACTTCCTGCCATGGTGGAGGTGACGAAGTGGAAGCAGAAGCCTGAGGCTCCACTTCTGAGTCAGGAGGAACTGTGTCCACCGTACTCGCTTGCATGCTTGGGGTCTCGCTGCGAGCTGACACAACACCTTGGGGTGCAGCGCGTGTGCAGCCAGCAACACATGCCAAAGGGAATTGGTTGCAGCGGTCTACTGCCGAATGGCCTCCAACATCTCCCGTGCTGTCTGTGCTTGCACAGAAGACCAGTTGGAGAAGTTTATGCAGAACTTGCTCCAGGTTGCTGGAAACTTGTTCCAGTTCGCGAAGAACTGGCTCCAGTTTGCGGAGAAACCCGTGAAACCCTGGATAAGGTCGCGACCGATCGCGACCGTCTCCCTGCACAGGGATATCAAGCTCTCCGTCTGGCCCTCCATGGTAGGTGATTGCTCACCCCGCTGACCAGACCTCTGTGGGGTCGACGTTTGCAACGTTACGCGCCTTGGCCTCACCACCTGCACACTGCTTGGTCCCGGTGCATCATCCATCTCAATGGAGATGGCCGCAGGTTGTTCCCCCCGCCCCCCCCCACAGAAAAACAATTTTGTCATCTTCCTCCTCCTCCTCCTCCTTCTCCTCCTCCTCCTCCTCTTGCTCAACATGTGTCAGCAGTTCCTCCTCTTCTTCCTGCGAGGTATTTGAAGGCTCGGGAGTAGCAGATGACTCCACTGTCTCTATGGACACTTGTCCTTAGAAAGACGAATTAAATTTCTAAACAACTTACAACAATACATATCAATACATATCAATATTTCAATAACCCAAAACATTACAATGCTTTTCAATACCCTATATGCACAAGGGTTCACCAGGGTTAACATGGCCTCATTCGTAAATCAAGAGTACATCAAAATGGTATATCATATTGCATTCTAATTGCATAACATTACATGCGTAACTAAGATATTTTTAGTCTGTATTTAATAATGTTTGACACATTGCACAGTGCACAGTTCGCATTACTCACGAGACTCAAGGGTGGGTTCGGCCACACCATGGGTCGTGACCGACCGGCTTTCAGGCCCCACCAAGGCGACCGCAAGCTCCTCGTATTCGATGAGAATATGACCTGTAGCAGAGCCGCTGCCCATCCTACTTTGCTCTGAGCGGTTCGGTTGATAGATATCTTCTTCTGCAAATGATAAGATAACATTGCATGGCATAAGCAAATGGACTTGGTAATAAACATTTAAGACTGACATATTTAAATGTTCGATTAAAAATTAGCATTGCATTGCATATGAATAATATTTCATAATATAAGATTCAACTTAGTGTTAGGGTGCATAAATTAATTCATAATTTAATTAATTTATACTAAAACAAAATGACATTGAAGATTCTAATTAAAATTTCCATACATCATTTAAATATATATGGATGATTTTAAATATAAAATTCAACTTACTCTGGCTGCTGCCAGCAGGCTGTTCCATCTTTTACGACACTGGCCTGGTGTGCGCACTTCGTTGGATGCCGATGTGACCACATCGGCAATCTCAGCCCATATTCTCCTATATGCACAGGTTGAGGTGTCAAGTCCTCCCACCTTGCACTGACAATATTGACGGGGGCCTCGTTGGCCTCCTAGCTAAAGGGTTTAGTCCTTCTCCTCTCACTTTCTCCCTCCATTTTGATTTTTGTTATATTTGTAATATTTCAAGATTAAAATATGGTTACCACAAATATAATTATAATTATTTGCAATTCAAAAAAATAAGCCAAAGATCTTTCAGATTAGTTATTTTTAGATTCAAATTTACGATTCACTGTCACCAAATACAAAAGCCTCCTTCCTCTCTCTCTCTCTCTCTCTGACCCTCCCTGTGCTTCTGAGCATGTGTAATGACCCCTGACCTCCCAAAACGCAGCAAAGAAAATCAACCACAAAAAAAAAATCCCACACATGCGCAGAATAACGTTGCTAGGGAAGCTTTTTATTCTTCTTTGACTTCTGTTTTTAGTGGGCGATCGTGAGATCGCCAAAAAAAACCACATCATCCATTTGACATCACTGGGATCAGGCCGAGTGGAAAATCGCAAAAAAAAGAATGCGATCAGCAAGGCCGAGATGTCCCACATCGCTGGAACATGGCCCATTTTTTTGGGCCTCAGCCACCTAGTGGAAAGTCTAGCCCTTAGAAAGTAGGTGCAGGAGTAGGCCATTCGGCCCTTCGAGCCTGCACCACCATTCAATATGATCATGGCTGATCATGCAACTTCAGTACCCCATTCCTGCTTTCTCTCCATTCCCCTTGATCCCTTTAGTCGTAAGGGCGAAATCTAACTCCCTTTTGAATATATCTAATAAACTGGCCTCAACAACTTTCTGTGGTAGAGAATTTCACAGGTTCACAATTCTCTGAGTGAAAAAGTTTCTCCTCATCTCAGTCCTAAATGGCTTACCCCTTATCCTTAGACTGTGACCCCTGGTTCTGGACTTCCCCAACATCGGGAACATTCTTCCTGCATCTAACCTGTCCAATCCCGTCAGAATTTTATATGTTTCTATGAGATCCCCTCTCATTCTTCTAAATTCCAGTGAATATAAGCCTAGTTGATCCAGTCTTTCTTCATATGTCAGTCCGGCCATCCCAGGAATCAGTCTGGTGAACCTTCGCTGCACATCCTCTATAGCAAAAATATCCTTCCTCAGATTAAGAGACCAAAATTGCACACAATACTCAAGATGTGGCCCCTATACAACTGCAGTAAGACCGCCCTGCTCCTATACTCAAATCCTCTCGCTATGAAGGTCAGCATGCCATTAGCTTTCTTTACTGCCTGCTGTACCTGCATGCCAACCTTCAATGACTGATGTATCATGACACCCAGGTCTCGTTGCACCTCCCCTTTTACTACTGTCACCATTCAGATAATAATCTGCCTTCGTGTTTTTGCCACCAAAGTGGATAACCTCACACTTATCCACATTATACTGCATCTGCCATGCATTTGCCCATTCACTTAACCTGTCCAAGTCCCCCTGCAGCCTCCTAGCATCCTCCTCGCAGCTCGCACTGCCACCCAGCTTAGTGTCATCTGCAAACTTGGAGATATTACACTCAATTCCTTCATCTAAATCATTAATGTATATTGTAAATAGCCGGGTAAATAGCTGGGTAAATAGCAACAGCTGCCGTCCGTAAAAATGGGGGCAGAAATTATGATCTGAAATTGTTGAGCTCAACGTTGAGTCCAGCAGGCTGTAAGGTGCCTCATAGAAGGATGAGGTGTTGTTCTTTGAGCTTCATTGGAACAGTGTAGGAGACCGAGGACGGAGAGGTCAGAGTGGGAGTGGAGTGGAGAATTAAAGTGACAGGCGACCGGAAGCTCGGGGTCACACTTACGGACTGAACGAAGGTGTTCAGCAAAGTGGTCACCCAATCTGCCTTTGGTCTCCCCAATGTAGAGGAGACTGCACCGTGAGCAGTGAATACAGTATACTAAATTGCAAGAAGTACAAGTAAATCGCTGTTTCACCTGGAAGGGGTATTTGGGGCCCTGGACAGTAGGAAGGGAGGAGGTAAAAGAGCAGGTGATGCATCTCCTGCGCTTGCATGGGAAGGTACCGTGGGAAGGGGAGGGGGTGCTGGGGGTGATAGAGGAGTAGAGCAGGGTGTCGCAGAGGGAATGGTCCCTTCAGAATGCTGAGAGGGGAGGGGAAGATGGTGGTTTTATTTTTGTTCTAAAATGGCTGCAGTGGGGAATGGTCCAGTTTTGTCAGTTCTCCGATAAAATGACTTGGTTCATCGCTGATTCCCTACTGCTGATTGATTAGGACTGAATGGAGGATCTGACCGATACTTATCGATGCCACCTTGTGTGTGGCTGGTCTGTGAGCATAGCGTGGGTGTCAGCTGCAGAATTCAACTCCGTTGTTGTGGAGACCTGACGCCACGTTGATTTCAACGGCTGAATGTTGTCCGGAGGTTACCGTGGCTGGGCTTCCCCCCTCCACTCAGATACCCCATCAATTTTCTCAATGAGATATCTTCTCTGTTTTCCCCCTTCTGCCTCTGCACCGAGCGACTTCTCATCCTCGGTGATTTCAATCTCCACTTCAACTCTTCTTGCTCCCTCTCCTCTGAGTTCACTGCCCTCCTTTCCTCCCTTAATCTCTCCCTTCATGTCAACTCCCCCACCCATATACACTGCCACCCCTTCGCTCTTATCATCTCACCTGGCCTCGCTATCCACTCCGTAACCATCACCGAGAAGGCAATCTCCAACTGATAAAAGTTGATTCTTTTC